>NC_061112.1:62805038-62912459 GCF_002878395.1 Capsicum annuum
GATGTATGGGGAATTGACTTTATGGGCCCATTTGTGAGCTCATTTGGAAAAAAATACATATTGGTAACAGTTCATTATATTTCTAAATGGGTGGAAGCCGTAGATTAAAGGTGTTACCTTTTTTTGAAGAAATACATCTTTACAAGGTTCGGAACATCTCGTGCCATCATAACTAATGAAGGCTCACATTTTTGTAATCGGGTATTAAGGGCCCTTCGTGAATAGTATGGGGTCAAACACAGAGTGGCTACCCCATATCACCTCCAAACAAGTGGCAAAGTTGAAGTTTCAAATTTAGAAATTAAAGAAATACTTGAGAAAATAGTGAACATAGGCTGAACCAATTGGGCTAGGTAGCTCGATGAGGCACTTTAAGCTTATAGAACGGCCTACAAAGCCCTAATTTGCATGTCCCCATACCAATTGATGTTTGGAAAGGCATGTAATTTTCCCGTCGAGCTAAAATAAATCCTTGTGGGCTTTAAAGAGTTTGAACATGAAATAGGTAAAAGCCTCCATAACGAGGGTCACAAAACTACATGAGTTGGAATATTTCCGAATCAAGGCTTATGAGAGTTCTTCATTGTATAAGAAGAAAATAAAAAATAGCATGATACTGGAATTTTTATAAGAAAATTCCATTTCAGTGAGAATGTAATCCTTATAATTCTCATTTGAAACTCTTTATAGGGAAGGTTAGTTCTAAATGGTCGGGGCCATTTGTGATTTCTAATGTTTACCCTAGTGGTGCCATTGAAATGGATGATCTTGAAAAAAAGAAATTTGTAGTAAATGGACAAAGGGTGAAGCACTATAATGTGAAAGGACCCATGGTGGCAAAGGTGGAGTTTCTTCGCTTCAAATATGCTATGTGGTAAAGAAGAAGAGTCATGTCATGATGTTAAATTAGGCGCCTTATGGGAGGCAACCATCCCTGACTCATTTCTTGTTTATTTTAATATTTTGTAGGCATTTTTTCTCAAGTTTAGTGTCCAAAAAAATAGGGAAAAAACAGAGTTGGAAAATGGCAACTGTGCTGGAAACCAAAACAGAGTAGAAATAGGGGATTTCAGCCTTAGATACTGCGATCGCGGTCTGTGGGCTGTGATCGTGGTAATAAGATCATGGAGCTCTCTGCTGCAATTGCAGAATCCGAAGGGAATTTTGCTTGTTGCTTAAGAGAGTCCCTTCTAACCCTTGTTCTTTTTAATTAGCTGCAGTGAGGGAACTTCAGATCCTTAAGTTGGGAGTGTGTGAGACTACCTTTGTTTTCTTTGTGCGTAACTTGGGATGAAGTTTTCCCTACGATGGACTGGATGACTTCATTATTAAGGGAAAATAATCATAATTGGGTTTGAGGCATAGATGTAGGGAAAGTCTGAATACCTATTGTATCGAGGTCATAAATGAAATGGAAATCTGTGTACCTATGACATTTCGGATTTGGGATCAGATTCAAACCTATGGAAAAAATTGACTAGCTATATGGTTGGTTTTCAAATATGAAAACCATAGTATGAGACTAAGCCCTGGGTTGTTGCCATGGGTAGGAAATTATGCATCATACAAATGCAAAACAAACACCCCCTCCATCCAAATTTTTTGAAAAAATAATTGGCATGGATGTAAGTGACCTTGTACAATACTTTTTCTTTTTTTTGTGACTCTAAAAATTTTGGCTTGTGAAAATTGATAGATACTCTATTTTTATATCTAACAGGAGAGAAAATTGATCCTCCTTGGCGAATTTGCATTTCATATGTGGTGAGATTATTTGTCCAAATGTCATGTGTACTTGTACCATATATAACTTGCCTTATTAGTCTCTCAAGGATAATTTTGATTGAGCTTTGTTGGGGAGATGATCTTAGGTCATCTTTGTGATATTGGAAGTGCACTTTAGCCTAAAAAGCCCACCTTTGTATAGATGTTATCCTTAATCACCCACTTTGAGACTTTAGACATTTCTTTCAAAAACATATTGTAAGCTATGAGCCTTTCAATTTTTATCTTTTTTTTTAACCCTACCCTCTTTGAACTAAAAATTACAACTTGAGGTTAAAAGCCTAAGTTGGTGGTGGTGAAGATTGAAAGAGGTAACTTTGCTCCATGAAGTTGTAAGTGAGTGTCTATGGTCTTAAGCATTGAGAACAAATGAATAATAAAAAAGAAAGGATCCAACAAAGGAAAGAGAAGCACAAAGGGTGCAGGAAGAAAATGGGTGAACCAAGGAAATTAAAAGTGAATACAAAAAAAAAGTGGACCATGATCAAAAGTTGTATAGAATAGTGTGATGTAAATGTTCAAGGAGAGCATCGCTATGTTGTTACTAAATGATATCCTACCCTTGCCCGAACCTATGTTACAAGCTCAAAAAGCCCTTTGAGATCTCCAACCAAATGTATTCATTGTCATGGCGATTGAAAATAGTGTTAAGCCTATGGCATGGAACTTTTTAGCATCGAGACTTCTTGAGAGAAAGAGTGTGTTTCTCACTTAAATTCATTGTTGTATAGTTGATAACTTGGTGTGTGGAATTTTCTTTTTTGTGAGGAGGCATGTGAATAAGTTGAGGTGGGTAATTTTGTCATCTCCTATAAAATGAGGCAAAAGGAGTATATTGTAGTTGAGGTCAAAAGGTGAGTCACTTCTAGTGTATTATTGATTGATGAATGGTTGCCTTATGAAGTCTTTTGCATCCTTAAAAATCACATTTTATGTTGAGGGTGTCATGAAAATAGTTTTCCCCATGTTTGAGAGCTAGTTTAGGTAGTACTCAAGTTGAAGTCATTATGATGATTAGGTCATTTATTTTGGGAATAAATGGGCATTGTCTTGTGGTAAGAGGTAGCATTGCTTGAGGACAAGCAAAGCTTTAAGATCAGGGTATTGATGAGTTATGTATTTACCACTTATTTGCACTCAACATTCGTGCACATTACCATGATTTGCACGTATAAATGAGATAGAATTGTAATTAAGGGCATTAATTTCCATATTTTACAGGCATATAGGTCATGAGACGGAAAGATGTGGATTGGAGCTAAAAAGAATCAAAAGGTGAAAAAAAGTACAGCTGGAAGACCTGGAGCAGAAACAAGCCTCAGTTACCACAATCGAGGTCTGAGGGCCACGATCACAACCATTCAAGACAGGTCAATATACCGCGATCACGAGTGCTGACCGCGATCGCGATAGCCATGATTTTGGACAAGTGTCAATGATTGCGGCCTAGCGGGTTTAATGATCAAGGAAAGTTCAGTCAAAAGACGTAGCTGATTCTAATTCCCATATAAGGCACAATTCTTTTTCCCTTAGGACATTATGCAAGAGAAGAGGATTGAAAAATTAGAAAAAAGGTGAACACTATAATTTGTGTAGTTAAAATTTCAAGTTGAAATTGGTGAAATTAAAGTGCAAAGTGAATATTTTCTTTTTCCTCCATTGTTACGGATGCCATGAATGAATTGTTTGGTATATTTCTTATCTTTCATTTAATGAGTAGCTAAATTCTCTATTCTTAGGATTATGTTAAATTAAGGTACAATTGTGTTTGGGTGATGATGTGTTTATGTAATTCTTAGTTGTTGATTATGGATTCCATTATTGTTTGGTTTAAATAAGTTGGGATTTGTGGGTGAAAACCCCAAATACCCCAAGTTGGTTTGTTTGGTGAAAATCCTAATCACTTGAAATCTCTTATCATCCCTAAAAGAGGGATGTCGGTGAACTTTTGGGAACCCATAGGTTCCTTGAAAGAGGGCTATAAGGGGCCAAAGCAATAGCGGATAATTGTTAATATAGCTTATTTTCTTTTACAATTTTCGAAATTAGGGTAGATGGAGACTAGGTTAGGTCATGGGCATCTTCCTAGAAATAGAGATGCCCAATTGAGGTTTTGGGTGGCTTTCATTGATACACTCGTTAGGTACTCAAAAGTGTCAAGGAGTGACATCCTTGAGGCCTTGTTGACAAATTATCCTCAAGGACTCTTAACCTATCCTAACATGCTATCAACAATTAAAACTTATACCACACCATCATGA
Organism: Capsicum annuum; assembly: GCF_002878395.1. NCBI lineage: Eukaryota > Viridiplantae > Streptophyta > Magnoliopsida > Solanales > Solanaceae > Capsicum > Capsicum annuum. Next base: position 62,809,085 of record NC_061112.1, read on the forward strand.
TCCCATGCACAACTTTCCCTTAATTAGACATAATCCCAATATCCATCCAGAAATTGAATTCTAAAACAAAAGTATTATTGTAGTGTGTTGTATGACTTGATATTGATAAGATCCTATTCCAAGACCCCCCCCTCCCCGTTCCCCAATTTTACATTATATGTTTTATGTTGTGTACACTTCAAGTATCTTTTTAGTAATCTTGACACCTATAGGACTCGAAATCTAAATCTCACTCCTCGTGGATTCGACCTTAACAAAAGTTGAGCTATTGATAACGACCATCCTCTACCACTTTAGATGGTATTAGTGAGTGTGATCAAGCTAGGAATGTACGATCAGGACGATACGTGCACAACTTACTTTCAAGCTTGCCTAAGAAATAGGCAAGCACAGAACTATTGCAACAGACTCATGGAAAGTAATAGAGATATTTTAACCGCAGAGCTGGCGATTGAGCAACAGGTGACTAGCTTTTACAAGTCTCTACTGGGTACAACAACGTCAAAATTACCTGTGGTTCACACCAAAGTTATAAAGAATGGTTATGTCATAAATAAGAAGCAACAGAAAAAATTGGTGAAACCAATTACACTCGGGGATGTTCAGATTGCTTTAATGGGAATAATTGATAAAAAAGCCCTTGGGTATGATGGTTTGGATGAATTCTTTTTCAAGAAGGCATGGTGTATGATAGGTTATAATATTATTGAATGTTTTACCACTTGAAAGATAAGCAACATAGTCAACTATGCATCCATTACTCTAATCTAAGGTGAAAGCCCGCAACCCTCACCACAATAGAGAATATAGACTAATCTCATGTTTCTCCATTTTATACAAGATCATTTCTAAAATACTGACGACTAGAATATAGCCTTTAATGTCTGAGTTGGTGGATAATTTTCAAGTTATATTTCTACCAGGTAGACTAATTACTAATAATATAATCTTTAGCAATGAGCTTATGAAGGGTATGGTAGGGAAAATATTTCTCGTAGATGCATGATTAAAGTTGATATGGAAAAAGTCCTATGATTTTGTGAATGGGCTTTCACTGAACAAGTGTTCAGACGACTAGAATTTCCTATTACTTTTGTTAATTAAATTCTAATGTGTTTGACAACAGTGATTTACTCAATAGTGTTTAATGGAAAAAATAATGTTCCATTTATGGTGAGAAAAAGGTTCAGACAAAGAGACCCCTTGTCCCCTTTCTTTTAATGCTAGCTATGGAATACTTAAGAAGGCTCTTAAAACCTCTTAAGGACACTCCTAGGTTTAACTTCCATCCAAGATGTGCAAAATACAATTTGGTCCAGCTTGGGCTTATAGATGATTTATTGTTGTTTTGTAGTGGAAATGCAACATCAGTCCCTATTCTCAACAACAGGTTTCAGATGCTCTCTGTAGCTTTTTGTTTAGTTGACAATCGCCACAAAAGTGAAGTGCATTTTTGAGGTGTATCCTATGTTAATGAAAAAATACCTTATGTGCTCATTAACACTAAAGGAGAACTTCCTTTTCGGTACTTAGGGGTTCTTTTAAGTACTAAAAGACATATTATCCTACAGTATGAACCTTTAACTTAGAAAATGCTTGGTAGCATAACAACCCGAACTTCTAGGTTTTTGTCATATGCAGAGAGGACTACTTAAGCAATTAATCAAGTTTATTTAAATAATTTTAGAAGATATTTCTGGAATTGAAGTGTCTAAAAAGGCTTTGATTCCTAGTAGCAATTGTGTTGGCCACAAATTGCAGGTGGCCTAAATTTGGCAACATTGAGGTATGGAATAAATAAGCTATCTATAAACTATTAAGGAATTTATATAAGTCTAAGGATATGGTATAGGTGAGGTAGGTGCATTCTTACTATTTAAGGGGAAACTCTGTTAAGCATACTAACCCCAAAAATAGCTTCTTGGATGGTTAGTAAGATCTTTAAAGAAATACATTAGCTGGAGGATGTTGGTTGTGATATAAATGAATTCCAAAATAGTGCTATCTTTTCAATTAAAGGTGACTTTAAAAACTTACAAAGATATTTCAAAAGGTGTAATAGAAGATAATAGTCTGCAATAATAAGGGGTATCCTAAATGGACTTTCATGTTCATATTTGCTATTCTGCAAAGACTGGCTACTATAGATTGGCTTGCTAGATGCAGAGTAAATACAAATCAAAAGTGTGGCTTATGAAAATAACCTATAGAAACTAAACAACACTTGCTTTTACAATGTGAATCTAATGACCCGCCAGGTTATTTTCCCTATTTTCGCACATTATTGATATTTCAAGACATCCCACAGTGGTAAGTCATTTTTGACTTGCTAGAATTATTGGTTTAGTTATCGAAAAGTTTATTTGGATTTTTGGCTAAATTCCTTACTTTGGATGTTTCTCTATTAAGAAATTAGCCTCAAACTAAGACTCCTAGTAAATGGCCTTAAATTGAAATTCTTACAGCACTATCAGCTCTAGAATATTCATTTTAAGCTAGGGGATCCTTAGTTCATGTCCTAAAGCTTTTGAACTCATTTTGAGCTATTTGGTAGAATTAATAAGAAAATTAAAATAGGTGTGTGATCCACATTTAATAGAAAAGTTTTTGGATAAAAGTTTTAATGATTTTGTCTAGTCTGGAATATTAAATTTGGGATAGATGCAAAATTCATTTGCACGCACCAAGTTTTGATCAAGGAGTTGACCGCATTTATGAAGGGTCAAGTTATTAAACTTCTTGATCGAGGGCCTCTCGTCACATTCTCGATAAATGGTCAATCCACCCTAGTCCAATTCCTTCTTTGCATTCGAGAAAAATCCATCGCATTTGCAATAGTTTTGCTCAGTTTTTCACCATGTTTGCAATGATTTTACTCTGTTTTTCAACGTGTTCATAGTGTATGCCTCGTGTTTGTAATGAACTATTTTCTTGAGCTTCGTGATCGCGGCCATGGGGCGTTGCATTCATGATGAGTAACCCCCTGGTAGCATTTATTTCCCCTTCTACAATTTTACACTATTTTCTAACACTTATTCCTCTATTTTTGAACCCTAAAGTTTGAAGAAGAAGGGGAATTCGTCTATTAGAGCTAGGTATGTGTAGAGGAGGATGACGTGACCATTTCACACTAATTTCTTTGTAAGTTCCTGGCCTAAATCCTCTATTTATTCTTGTCTCTCTCTCTTTTTTTGGTCATCTCCCGGGGTTTATTTGAGTCCCAATTTGTACTCCATTTGTGTTCAACTATTGATCACACATTTCTTGTCCTTTGAGAAACTTCATGAGAGATTTAATTTGGAAATTTCGTTAGTGGGTTCCATGGCCCATTATTGACACAATTTTGGGCTTGGAGTTTTATATTGCAATATGGGTATCATTTTACTCTTTTTAATATGTAGGATATTTTTTTGATAGCATGGAGACATTTCAGGATCGTCGAATGACAACGAGCAAATTATAGATGAATGTGGTTCGACATCGAGGTGGGCTTTGGTCTACTTTCCTCTATGAGATGTTGTTGTATATATATTGCATGTTACGTAGGTATTACAGGTTATGATTATGACTAGTATATAATGACTTGACCTAATTAGGGAATTTAGAATAGAAATGTGACCCGAACCTTAGCCTAGAATAATTTTAAAGGCTGTAGAATCCTATTATATCATATGATGGACTTGTTTAAAATAGGACTTACCACTTGACTTAGTGATTTGGGAGATATTTATGTGATTAGATACTTTTAGTAATTTTATGCCCTTGATTACCATAGTTTCCCAAGTTAAGAGGCTTTATGATGTTGATTATGTATTATTGGTCCGGAGGGCGTGGTTACGATATCAATTGCATACCAGGTTAGCACTTTACCCTTATAACAGACATGATTATATTTATGGATGCATAGACATTGATAGTTGTATTGTTTTGATACTGATAATGGAATGCATACTCTTAGGCACATTTACATTTACTCAGTGTTACTATTCCAATCAAATCCTTATTTTTACTACTATTTTTTGAATAGAGATTTATTTCCACTTTTTACTTTTTAAAATAGATTCTTTTAGAATGGGAACTACAACCTTATTTAATGATCTATGAGATTTGGGAACGAAATGTGACTTTCTAGAAATTATACTGAGATTGATTTTGGTCCATTACTATTTCACTCTTTTATTACTACTACTTTGATTAACGGAGAATTTGGCCCTTTCTATACTATTTATTAGTTCCGAACTTGATCTCAAACAATAGATTTATATCTTTACACTCTCTTAGTCATGGTTCAAGTCCATGCACTTATTATACATATGTTTCTCTCTGGTGCTAGATAAAGTAGATTGGCTATGATGATTTTTTGAATGTCCTAGTTCAGGGGCAAAAGTGATTCCTAGTCCTAATTTGAGTGGGAAACAAGTTTGTAACTGCACCTAATCTTTTTGGGACTTGGTTATCCCCATTTGGAGGCTATATGAATGCCAAAACACTTAGAAAATAGGGCTAGAACACTTTGGGACAATGCACAACACGAAATCTCAGCACACAACACAGACAACACAAGCTTAGGAGAAAAAAAAATTCAATGAAGATAACACTTAGTTTTCTACTTGGTTTAAGTTAAGAGAGAAGTGGTAAATGCATATATTTCGTGTGGGACAGCTTATGGATGAATTTTTGAGTTATATAAATAGAACTTATCCACAATCACAAGACATCTTTGGATCAACACAAGGTTGGGGAGAAATTAAGTCATCAAGAGAGCGGTACATTAGGGTTCTTGATCTTTTACTTTTCTTCCTTGCAATTTTGCTTTATGAACCCATCTATGGTGATTCTTTGTAAGACTATGAGTAGATGAACATCTCCTTTCCAAGGTGGAGGCTATTAAACATGATATACTTAGTTAGGTTTTCTATTTGGATTTTATGTTTATTATGTCATGTGACTGTGCTTCCGTTCTTGCTTTAGTATTCTAAAGAGTCATGTACTTTAGGATAAATTCAAGTATTAAAATAACTGACCATTGGATTGGAGGAACAAAATGAAGAATATAGGGAGTGATATATCTTTAACTGATTAGGGGATAATTGTTAAAAGATGATTTATGCTTAGGATAGCGATACGCCTAATTTTCCGACTTAGTTACTAGATAGGAAAATAGCTTAATACATCTGAATTAAAGACTCATATTCCTACTCAATGATATAGTTGTGAGACTAATTTGGGTATATGATTTAGAGGATAATAATTCCCAAGTTATATTATCAACCCTATAAATCAACTATCACGATAAACATCAATACAAACTAGAAACCGAAATTATACATGAATGTGGAGTATGCCCAAATACTGGGAACACCTTTTGTTATTGACTTTCTTCAAAATTATCATTGTTGTTAATTTTGATCATTAGTTTTAGTTATAATTCATTATTTTATTAGTTCAATCTTGAGCTTATTAAATAGATAAGTATAATTGAAACTAGAAGTCAACTAAGATCAAGTCCCTTGGGTACAACAATACGACTCTCAAAAAAGAGTCATTTTACTATTTGTTTGACCATGTACGCTTGGGTATGTGCAAATGTCGCAATAGATTTTTGGCGTCATTGTCGGTAAATTAAAGATTAGTGAATTTCAAGTTTTAAGATTAACTTTTTATTAGATAAGTGCTAACAACTTGGTCTTAGCTACTAATCTTGAGAGTAAAGGTTTATGAAGCTAGTAAGATGGGAAGCGGTAAAGATCTGGTCTAATTAGATTATCAACGTAAGCCTCTCTTACATCGGTTGAAAAGAAAAGAAACACTCTTCTATCCAACACCATAGGTTAAGAAGGATCAACAAGTCGAGGTTGTTCCTAAAGTCATGGCAGCACCAACGATAGTGCTTGAAGTGGCAATTCCACTCGCAACTAATATTACCTCCTCCATCCACAAATTCAAATTTGGAGGTAGATTTGAGCTAAAATAGAACGTAGTGCAACTATTGCAGATGAATGGACAATTCACTGGTCAGACTCATCAGGACCCACAGGTCCATCTTCAGAATTTTCTAGAGATTAGTGACACATTCATTCCTTTGGGGGTCTCTGCAGATTTTGTGAGGCTTACACTTTTCCCGTTCTCCCTTTTGGTGGAAGCTAAGAAATGGTTAAGAAACATCATTATGCTTTTCTCCGTCTTTATTGTTACAATAAATTAGACAATTTGTAAAATACTAGATATACGTACATAGATACATACATATATATATATATGTGTGACAATATTAATTGATTATCAATTTCTTGTATCTAAAATATTTACCTTCCTAACAATTTTAAATACATGAAAAATCCTACTGGTTTTACTAAATGGTTCACTTCCTAGTTCTTATTTTGTGGCAACTATTATTGTCATCCCTGTTTTTCTATTCTAAAATAAACAATCTTCCATAATAAAATCAAAATATCATTTTACAATTAAAACACATATCAAATACATTATTGGTTAAATGGTGTCTTAATATTTTATATGTCTTAAATTTTAGAGAAAAAAAATTAAATCCCTCCTAAACGTGTTCGCGTAACTTACTTTAGCACTTTAACTTTACAGACATTTATATACCTCCTAAGAAACTTTCAAATAAATTAAATACCACCCTAAATTGTAATAGCACTCTCATAATAGCAAGTGCATTTTATACCTGCCATAACATTTGCATGTCAGCACCATATCATTTTCATATAAAAGCCACGTCAAAATTATTTTTTTAAAAAAAAAAATTACACCACTAAAGCCATCCTATATTATTTTTATTTTTAAAAAATTAACAGACCACCACCTCCTCCTCCTCCTCCTCCTCCTCCTCTTTCTTCTTCTTCTTCTTCTTTTTCAAACCTCGACTCCCATCCCAACCCCAAAACACCACTTTATCTTCCTACAAACCACCTCCATTTTCTTTCTCTTTCTTCAATCCTCATTTTCTCTTTCTACATTCACCTTCCTCCAATCCTCTCCATATCGTAAATGTTCAATGAATTTAAAAAGAATCAAAAATTAATTCATAGGTTGGATGCAACTATAAGTAGCGCAAACAAGAAATTGCGTCGTATTTGAAACATAAGTACAATAATTTCAACAGAGTAAAAAAGGGTTAACCATATCTCATTTTCAAGAAAATTAAGTGTCACGATCTAGTTTCTCAGGTCATGATGACACCTAATATAAACCACCAGTAGGTAAGCCAACTCGTAATTCAGAATCACTAGTAACACACTACCAAGAGAGATGCATGATCATCGTGGAATAACTATGATGAAAGGATAATATGTACAAGACAGTCACAAAACCTAGTGGAATCACTATAAGAGTTTCTAATCTAATAAGACTACAAAATGAATTACTAAATGAATATAAAAGTACAATCAATCTATGAATACAATATAGAGATAAGTTTAGTTCATAAGTGGATGAATTGTAATACTTCTAATGCTGTGATTTCACCCCCCAAACCTCTGATTCATAACTTCTCTGCATGATGTACACAATAACGGCGAGAAACTATATTATGATTTACAGGATTCACAAGTGTAGTGTGAGTATTAAACACATGGTACTCAGTATGAAACTGTTGATTGAGATCCATAGATAATGCAAATATTGATAACATGCGAACAGGAATGTAAAATATAGCCAAATATCCAGAAAACTAATTTAATAAAACTAATGAGACAATAAGGATGAACTATTCTATCCTAGGTAAACTTAGGACTAAAGCACTCTATCGTGTATCACTGGCTAATATACAAATAAAGAGTAGAAGATGGATATATAGTAGTATACAATGCAAAGGGGTACAAATACAATATGATGAACAAGGAAAGAGGGGGATATACTATAATATCATAGCTACATATATGTTTATACATATAGGTATACAAGACTAACTCAAAGGTTACGGCCTAAGGTAGTCAATATAGCATCTCAAGATATCCTAATTAAGTAGGAAACTAATGTTTGAATAATTAGGGTCCCTAATCAAAACCTCTAAGAATGAGATAATTATCCATTGTAAAATAACAGTAAGGAGAAGGAAATAGAACCATACCTTGAATCTTAGTACCAGTCCAACAATCAACCAACCATAAACTAACCATAATATTAACAATACAGTAAATGGATGGTATGGTAAAAAAATACAGAAACCAAGCCTCATAACCTGGAAGGCTCAATCAGCACACAACACACAATAAGCAGTATTCATAAATATACCTATGCAACCCCCATAAGGCTGATATATATAAGAACCAAACAACATACTAGTGTTGGGCAATGCACATGCATAAATGAATGCAAGTAAATCAATGATACCAAAATCGATCCAAGTGACAGAACGTAACCAGTATATACACATTCTTTAGCTTGACAACTCGCAAAGGCAGGACCTATGATGACCTCTCTTCTCTGGCATGATGGCTCATAAATGAATGGACCCCTAGGGGATTTGAGAGTACTCATATACACCGACCTGATCCTGATCCAGGATTTTGAATAATCATCATTATCATTAATCTACACCGAGTTGGTCCTGATCCAAGATTTCCAATAATTATCATCATCATCATTCTACTCCATCCAGTATCGATGATATGTATATATAATAAAAGCACAAACTCAAAGTATGGCTAAAAGAGTGTAAAGTTGTCACTCTATTTCCCAAGGTAAATTTTAGGACTAAATCATCATAAAAGTATAGAAAGGGTCATAATATCTCTTGACCAAAGTAAATAGAAGTGGTAAAAGCATGGACCAGAATCAATATTGGTCAAATCCCTAAAACATCATTTTTAATATCAAAAGTGCATAAATCATCCATTATGGTTGTATGATTCCCGTTATGAATGAATCCATTTTAGAAGTAAAAAGTGGGTTCAAATTCCTTTTTTAGGAAAACAATAGTATACCATGTCTTTAGCTAGAATCATACCACTAAATGGGCATGAATGTACCGATTTGATGCATGCCATCACTAATATCCAAATAATATAATTATAAGCATCCTTAGACTACGGCTATATCCAAGGATAGATCACTCATTCCAAGTCCAACTAATATCATCATCATGACCTTACGCCCAATAATATATATATATACGCGCACACACGCACATATCATAACCACAATACCATAAACTAGGAAACTATGCTAATTCATCGAGTCAAGTAGTAAACCTTATACTAAAGGGTCCTTAGCTCAACTAAGTCTAACATTCTAGTAACCTAGGGTAATAGGATCCTATATACATATCATCTTAAGGGACGATTCACCCTTCTATCCCCAAACTTCTAAATTATGGTAGGTCATAGTGTTCTACCCATAATCACATCCTAAAATATTTACCTAATAAGTAATATATATATATATATAATACACTATATCTTGAAGAGGAGTAGATAAAAGTCTACCTCGATGCCGAACTGTAAGTCTTTGAATCATCCACAAATCATTCTTCTTTTCTATACGATCCTGAAATACTGCCACTCTATCAAAATTGTAATCTGTATATCATTAGGAGTGAAATGAGACCTATATTTCTATATAAAGGGTCGAGTTAAAATTCAGGTCAAGAAAGTGCCTGCAGAGTCCTCAAACAGAATCCAAAATTGAATCTATCATGAGGTTCCTCAAAGGACAATGAATGTATGCTCAAAAGTTGAGCAAAAATGTTGCATAAATTAGGGCCCAAATCAAACCCTAAGTTCTAGGGGTTTAAGACCTAATTTCTATGAATTTACTATGAAATAGGATGGCCATTGATGGAATAATAAATGGGAAATGACCAAGGAGTGTTAGGCTAGCTTACCTTAGCTTCTATGGATGATTCCTCACTTTTTCCTCACTTCAAGCTATAAATATGGTACAAAAATAGAGGAGAAAATGATGGAAATTTCGAGTGAAGAAGGGGATTTAAAAAGCCTAGGTGTTGTTTAAGCTATCACCTAGTCACTTAAGCAACTCATCAACCACAAAAGCAGTTAGGCATGGGGAGGGGTATTGCTTAAGCAATTCTTAGGACACTTAAGAGATGTCCACTAAAGAGGAAATTGATTATTTAAGTGGCGCTTGGCCTAATAGCCAAGCCCGCTAAAGTGACCCAATGTCACTAAAGTGACAATTACTTAAGTTGTCAAATGATTGTTAAGTTGTTGCACCAGAAACCAGAAGCATAAGATTTTCTATATCCAACTGATACCATAACGATACCAGTACAACCAAGCAAACACTCAACCAAGAAAAGGCAATCCAAGGCTGGAATTATGTAACCAACTCTATATCCAACTATAACCTTTTTTTTGCCTTTCCAAACCTATTATCTACTCCAAACCAAGAACAAGGTCACCCAATTCTATCCGTGCAACTCCATCGCACTATCCTCGAAGAACCAAAGCTGATCCACCAAAGTCCATAAGCATAAGAATTAGACTATAAGGTTCGGGCATACAAATGGTGATAACCAATGTAGACTAAAGCTATAACAGGTCTGTACGACCCTCTAAGCTAATAATTGGGAGTTCAATGCACAAACACTCACCAACGAACAATCCTCTCCAGGATGTCCTACTAATCAAGGACAAAACCTAGCTAAGCTCAACCTAAGTACACTACTCTTATTAATAAGATAATCCAAAATGCCTACAAAATCTAAAAATCAAAGTAAAGGGTGGAAAAACCATCCACAAGTGTAAACGAGCCATTAACTGAACATGTATCAACCCCAATCCATCCAAATAGTAAACGATAAAATAGGTAGGAAGGGAGTAGGCTTAGTTAGCCTATAGATGAGCCCTAACTGAAACAAGTCTGAAAATAAAGGCCGCATCTAACTATACTACTTCTATCTCAACACTAAGGTTGAACTTTTCGATCTTAAACATCCAAACCAATCCTGTAAATGGGTAAGCATCACAACTTTAATTCTATCATAAGATCCAAGCCACCATTCCAAGGAATCAAATCTGAAACAAGAGTTGACAAGCCGAAACTAAGGCCAAACACCCAAAATAGACCTTAATCCAAATCAAACATATCTTTTTTGGTCCCTACCAGAGAAGATATTAAAACGTAGCTGAGACCCAAAATCATAATGGAGGATAAACCATAGGCTAAAAACATAACAAACCGTTTACATACCCGCTGGAGGGCATAGTGCACCAAGGCATACCTAGTAACTCACAAAGGCTACAAAAAGTACTAGTAATAGCTAAAACTCAGCAACTTAAAGAGATGCAATCTAAGCCGAAAAATAGTGAACTCGATAATCCATCTCAGCTATGAATACCCAAATTTCCCTATTAAAAAGCGATCATAGGGAAGATCATCCATATTTGCCTCTCATAACTCTACTAAAGAATAACCATATCACAAAAAAAGGTGTATCCAATACCATACCAATATCGAGATCAACCCATCACTAGGAGACAGAACCAATATATCTGAAAGGCAATCCCAAGAACTCTCGACATTAATATTAAGACAACTATCGAGCAATGAATTAGCTGAATCAGAAAAATTGATCCCAATCTGGTCAATCTTAGAAATGGGCTATAGAGAAGAGTAGCCGATGCTAAAGTTTTAAAAAACTAGAAGATCAATCCTTATATAACAACGAGTCTTTTACATAAATCTCTTCCACGGACAATACAAGAGAATGAACCCCAATACATTTTTTCAACATCGATACATGAAATACAACATGAACAAAAGCTAGATTTACGAGCAAATTTAACTCATAATAAACTTCACCAATCCTTCTCACAATCTTATAAAGTCATATGTAGCGATGACTGAGCTTTTCTTTATTCCCAAATCTCATGACTCCCTTCAAATGGAAGACCTTTGGAAATACCCAATCATCAACCTCAAACTCTAACTCCCTTCTTCTAATGTTGGAATAGGACTTCTGATGACTCTAAGTTGTCTTAAGTCATTCTCTAATGACTTTCACCTTCTCCATCGCCTGATAAACAAGGTCAACCCTAAATAAATGAGTTTCACCCACTTCATACCACCCAATTGGCGATCTACATATTCTTCCATATAGAGACTCAAAAGGAGTCATTTGGATGTTGGATGATAGCTATTGTTATAGGCGAATTCTATCAATGGTAAGTGATTCACCCAACTACCCTTAAAGTCAATCACGTAAGACCTCAACATATCTTCTAAGGTCTGAATGATGAGATTTATTTTCCTATATGTTTAAGGCTAGTAAGCGGTACTAAGGTTTACTTGGATTTCTAAACCCCTCCGAAAAGATCACTAAAACACCCTCCGAAAAGATCACTAAAACTAAGAAGAGAATTATGTTCCCTAATCAGATATGATAGACACTGGAGCCCCATGCAAATAAACTATTTCCTGAAAGTATAGCTTATCATAATCATCTCTCGAATAATTAGCCCTTATTGGAAAAAATGGGCAGACTTGGTCATCCTATCCACAATCACCTAAATGGAGTCGTATTGGTTTTGGGATCTCGGAAGTCCTATAATAAAATCCATGTTGATCATCTCTTATTTCCATATAGGCGAGGCTATCTCTTTGGAAGTTCCACCTAGTCTAAAATATGCCACCTTAACTTGTTGACAATTCAAACATTTAGCCACAAAGTTAGCAATATCTCTTTTCATATTATTCCACTAGTAAATTACCTTAAGATCATGATACATTCTAGTAGAGCTGGGGTGAACAACATACCTAAAAATTAAGCTTCATCAGTAATTCTTTCTCATAACCCATCCACTTTCGGCACACATAGCCTACCATGATACCTCAAAATACCATCACATCCAATTTCAAAAGCCATTACTTTTTGTTGACTAACATCTTCCTTAATCTGCATTAAAATGTGGTCCTTGGTTTGTTTTTCCTTAACTTCTGCACATAGAGAGGATTTATCTACCTCATGTATGAGCACTCCTCCATCTTCGAAATCCAAGAGTCAAACTCCAAGATTAGTAAGTTGATGAATATCCTTTACTATATTCCTCTTTCCTTTCTCCACATAAGAAAGAATACCCATGGACAACCTGCTAAAGGTTTTCGCCACCACATTGTCCTTGCCCGAGTGATAGTGCAGGCTCAAGTCATAATCTTTCAACAATTACAACCATCGCCTCTTCCTGAGATTTAGTTCTTTCTGCGTGAAAACATACTACAAACTTTTGTGATCAGTATATATATCTACATGCACCCCATAAAGATAATGATGCCAAACCTTTAGTGCGAATACCACAGCCACTAACTCTAGATCATAGGTAGGATAGTTTTTCTCATGCACTTTTAACTGTCTAGATGCATAAGCTGCCACCTTACCATGATGTATAAGTACACACCCAAGTCCCACTTGAGGCGTATTGTAGTACACGACAAAACCCTATGTACCATTAGAAAGGTTCAAAATCGGTGCAGTATTTAACTTGTAATTCAGTTTCTCAAAGTTATTCTCAAAAGAGTCAGACCACAAGAACTTCACCTTTTTCTGAGTTAACTTAGTAAGTGGAGTATCTATGGGTAAAAAACTCCATACAAACCTTCTATAATACCCTTCCAAACTAAAGAAACTTTGGATGTCAGTTGGAGTCATGGGTCTGGGCCGTTTTCTCATTGCCTCAACCTTTTAGGGGTAAACCTTAATTCCCTTACTCGAGACAATATGCCCCAAGAAAACAATAACACTAATCTAGAATTCATACTTTAAAAACTTTGCATACAACTCATGATACTTAAGAGTCTGAAGAATGATTCAGAGGTGATTGGCCTATTCCTCCTCACTCTTTAAGTAAATCAAGATGTCATCAATAAAGACTATGACGAACATATCTAGAAATTGAAAAAATACCCTATTCATTAGATCCATAAATGCTACGGGGGAATTAGTCTATCTGAAGGACATAACTTAGAATTCATAGTGACCATATCGGGTTCCAAAAGTGGTTTTAGGAATGTTAACCTCTCTAACCTTCAACTGATGGTACCTAAATGAAAGTATATTTTGGAAAACTATTTGGCACCTTGGAGTTGGTCAAAGAGATCACTAAGTCTAGGAAGAGGGTACTTATTTTTAATTGTGACTTTGTTTATCTGACGGTAATCTATACACATACGGAGGAAACCTTCTTTCTTTCGCATAAAAAGTACTAACGCACCCAAGGGAGAGACACTGGGATAAACAAAGTCATTGTCAAGAAGTTGTTTTAGTTGTTCTTTCAATTCTTTCAATTCTATAGGAGCCATTTGTATGGCAGAATAGAAATAGGTCAGGTATCCAAAAATAGGTCAATGCCAAAATCTAGCTCCCTATTCGATGGTATCCTGAAAAGTCATCAGGAAAGACTTTTAGGAATTTATTAGCTAAAGGGACAAACTGAAGGGAAGGACTTTCTGTACTAGAATAGAGCTAATCCATTCCCAGTATAGCATCAAAATTAATTATCTCCAATTCTACAAGATCAACCATAGTATCACAATGAAAAATAGACACCACACAATCTCTATAAACTCTTCTAGACATAATAAAATCACTAACATGAGTGGAAATAGAAAATGGTTTTGGAATAATTTTGGCATCAAAACCAAAACTAAATGCCACATAAAGGGTCACAAAAGACAAGGTAGACCAGGGATTAAGTAACACATACACATCACATGAGAAAATTTATAACATACCATACCAATATTTGAAGAAGCCTCTGCATCCTGGCGGTTAGATAAAGCATATAACCAGTTGTGACCACCCCTAGTAGTAAAAATAGTACCTTTAGGTAGAGGGGTCGTGGAATTTGTTTGAGACCTAGTACCTCTAATATTCACAAAGGATGAGGGGCAGTATAACTGAATATGGGCTACCTGGCCATACTTCTAGAATAAGTCATTTCCATACTGGCATTTTCTTGGATGGTTTTTCCCATAAGTACCATAAAGAGGGAACTGCAAAAATAGCTAGGTCATGGTACCCTGAGACTGAGTACCCTGAGCTCTAGGCCTATCTACTAGAGGAAATCACTGCTCACCCAAAGGCCTAGGAATAGGTGCACTAGTTGAGGACTGAACATTGCTCTAAAATTTCTTCTTAGATTATTTCTTACCCCAATTACCACCTTACTGCTGACTGACACTCTGATTTACAGATCTATCCCTCATAGGTTACCTTTCTTTTTGACTTACCTCTGCTTATCTCTTTTTATCCTCTTCTACCTATTGTATATATACTGATAACCTAGAGAAATCCATAACCCTATTAGTATAGCTCTCTTACATTCTAATACTAAATCATTCAAGAGACCAAATGCAAACTTTCTTATACAAGCCTTCATGTTACCCTCTAACTTTGGAGTATAATGAGACAGCTGGGTGAACTTCAATGAGTATTCTTTGACAGTCAACTTCCCTTGTTTCAGTTTCATGAATTCTTCATCCATTGCTTCCTTCAGCTCCTGGGGAAAAATGATCCTGGAAAACCTTTATAAACTAACCCCACATAGAAGTTTTACCATCTTTTCCTCTGAAATATTTCCACTCATTGTACCACTGATTAGCTACGTCCTTCAACTGATAGGTTACCAACTCAACCCCTTTAATATCACTAACATGCATGACTCTAAAAGTTTTCTCCAATTCATCAATAATCCCTTGGAGGTCCTCCTCAACCTTTGTGCCAGTAAATATGGGTGGGTTCAACCTTATGATCTTACCAAATCGAGTATTTTTAGACGAACCAGGCACAGTACTTATATTTTCAGGCCAATAGGACTTAGAAACCATAAGCGAGCAATCATATTGATGAACTGTTGGAACTCAGTATTTGAAACTTCTTCATGGGAGGCTGGGTATGGTTAACAATGGACTAAGGAGCCCGATATGGACTAGTTTGGACTGGAGAAACTTTGGGAGTAGCAACAAATTTTGGAGTATGAGCTCTATTATGGGTCTGCATCCCATGAGTAGGGCGGACATCATAAGCATAGGTATTATTCTTATTTGATCTATGGGGAGGCATGATCAATCTTTGAAATATAGGAAATCAAAGTTAGGGGGACATTCAGACTCTGTAGCATGAACTAGAACATGAAGAAGAGAAATATTCCTAAATGCCTATTATTCTCCTCCTTATAAGTGTGGTGCGCTATACACCCATAAAAAGGACTCTACCCAACGCAACATTATAGATACCCTGGAATCATGAACCTATCTCTAATACCAAGTTTCTCACGACCCTAATCGAGGCCCTGGCCATGATGGGCTTTTGAATCATGAAGACCCGAGAAACCTCTTAGCTTGCGATCATAAGCATAACTTATCTATTATATTAATGCATAAGTACATTGGAAACATGGTAGTTCATTTATTTCTACTTAATAAATGTGAGATATACGTCCATAAGAAAACCCATAACCATCTATAACAAGTCTATAAAGTTTCTACTAAACTAAAAACAATAAATTGACTAAAACCGGTATAAGGCCTCCGGTTGGCCCATGAACCAAAATCAAATAAAATCAACACATAGATAAGGCCTTTCAAAATAAGGGGGCTCACTAACTCCAGATGTCTGACAACGATCTACTGATTAGTTGGATCATGAGACTGATTAATGGGATTAAAACCTGAAATATAGGGGATCAATACACAAAGGTACTAGTATATGAAAAAATCCAAAATAACATATTTTTATACAACATTGGTGAAAGTATTTCATAAAAACTTTTAATACACTTCCTGAAATCATGAATCAACTCTTTATCTTACTTTTGCGCTAGATGATACATTCTAAAAATCATAGTACCCATAGGCTATATGGGTCCACTATTTGCTTGCCGGACAAGTCCCTTGTTTACCGCAAGGGGATAGAGTGCTAATAATCTGATATTCCATAAGGTCATCGCCAACGTATAATCCCTATCATAGGAAATCATAAATATTGTGTCGGTAAACATAATTTTGGGCAATGACTAATCTGAACTCGCGCATTATTCGGGTAACAATCTAACTCTCCTGTAGCCTATTTTTAGTTCTTTAAAATCATGCTTCATGATTATGGAAAAATCTTATTTCTCATTCAGTTAAGGGAATATCATAATCAGGTTTCATCATACCCTAACTTTTAAGTCATCCATATCGTACCATAAAGTATTTGTAGCCCTTTTTACTTAATATCATGTTAATGACCACCTAAAAGCTTTAAACATCATGTGAGAGAGTGTCTTTATATAATTTATCATATGAGATTACACAAACCACTCTCTTCTCAATCTTACAATCATATGGTGGCCATCTCATGTTTGCATTACTTAAAACCCATGAAATCTTTCAATTGACACAATACACGTCTATGATAAGAAACCACCCTCTCATCCATAGCATAAATAATATTAATCCATATATAATAGTAAGGAATTCACTCTCTAGTTTACCTTTAAAAGATCATGCATGTGAACAACCTACAACACTTGAAATCAAGAGATATCATGATAAGAGAGGGATTTTCATTATTATTGCTCTTAATTAAACTTTTGAAAATAGAAAACACATATATATAAATGGTTATGGTTCAATTCTATTAAAAGAGTTCAAGACAAACATATATTTTCAGCAAAACAAATCCATGATACATGCTATTTAAAATGATATCAAAAACCCTTTACGAAAACATGATTATATGTCTTTAAAGTTGATAATTCGATTAAAACTTTTGCCCATGGAGTTTAGGATAGTCCCACATAGCTTAAGTTTCTTAACTTGGGAATTGAACCCTAATCTTGGTGCTTTCTTAAAGGTTCTTGAACTTGGGGAGCTTGAATTATAGATTACTTAAGGAAAAAAGAGTTGAATTTCTTATTCTTAGGGGAAAAGGAAGGGTTTTCTTGAGAGAAAATTGGAGAAGAAGGGCAAATAAATTCCCTAATAGACGTCATAAATCATGTTTTAAATGTTTGGTTTGAGAGGGAAAAGTCCCAATTACCTCTCAGGCATTTAAATTTAACACTGGATGTGATGGCTTACCGTGATGCGGTCTAGTCACAATAGTTGAATTCCTTCACCATGATGCGGTGAACAAGATAACGGGAATACTGACGTGACACGGCCTTATCGTAGTAAACCTCAAGTTTTATGATCTAAACATGCCCCAAACCTTGTCTAAAAAATCCAAAAATTCTCTGAGACACACTTCTTACAACCCTTA
The DNA here is from genome assembly GCF_002878395.1 of Capsicum annuum. Taxonomy (NCBI): domain Eukaryota; kingdom Viridiplantae; phylum Streptophyta; class Magnoliopsida; order Solanales; family Solanaceae; genus Capsicum; species Capsicum annuum. Next base: position 62,827,311 of record NC_061112.1, read on the forward strand.
ACATGAATCAACTCAAAACTGATGTCTCATAAGAGGGAATATCTAATTAAAAATCCATAAAGTATACAGGCCTTAAGATGACTAAGACCCCAACACTTAATGAAATTTTCCAGGCCTTAAGCCCCTTATACATGCAACTAAGATCTGAATATAGCCTCAAATAATATATGGTGTTATAGTGCTGAACATAGTACGAGTAGTATGAGTTCTCACCAATGAATTGTGCATTATGCAAAGCTACCATAGATCATAGATTTAGGGTGAGCTTCTAGCATTTGAAGTTGTTCCTGTTCTCCTTTTGATGGACTAATATTTCTTTTGTATGTTAGAGACATCTCTATGTATGTATTTATTATTATTCCTTGTACTCTTGTCTTTATTTTGATTTCCCATCCGGTGTCTGGTAGCCGCTTTGGATCCCGACTAATCTGGATTTGTGTCGTATAGGGCCCATTTGGGGGAAGCGCTCCCTACTAAGGATTTTTTCATACCTAGAGCTCGACTTGAGACCTCTGGTTCAGGTTGGAGAAGTCCCATCTGTTGTACCACATCCTTTGTTGGTCTTGTAATCTTGTCTTGCTAGTAGATCTTTTACTGATCTCACAAGGTCTTGGGAAATATTTACTTTCTTCCTGTCTTCTTTCTCATTCTTATTTAGTTTTACTTTTGCTTTTCATAATAATCTACTACTAGTTGTTCTGGACTACGAATTTACTTACCTACTGGTGGGTTATGATAGATGTCATTATGAACTAAGAAATTGGGTAATGATACTATTGCCTAAAAAAAATACAACCAAGGTAAGAAAGATGAAAACAACGGTGGGCACCAAACTATTTATCATGAATTTTATAAAGATGAATTTTTAAGTAGGTCAAGAGCACATATTATAATTTAACCTTATTTTAAGTATGGATCACTCGCATTTTGATTATTAGATGATAACATAAATAGATGGAGGATAATGTGAATAAATAAGCAATGTAAAGAAGACTCTTGATTTTATTGTACAATACTTTCCTCTGCCAATAACCACTACTCCAAGAGATTTTTTGCCTCTATCTCTAATGTTATCGGGTTAGAAAACCTAAAATGATCCCTTATTTTTTATTTTACATGCACAAGAGTTGTCCTACCATTCTTGGCCTTATCTTCCACACCATTACATTCATGTTGAGCCAATTGTTTCATCCCTCCCTTAACCTACATCAATTTATTCCATACTGCTTGTAAGTGAGTTCCATAATAGTGTTGTTTGGGGTACATAATTTGTATGTTTATACACTAAACTTCAACACAAGTTCAAAACTTTTTCAAGAATAACAATGAAGCTTTTAACACCTTCAACACAAGTTCAACAAGAACTTTCAAAGAAGTATTTATGTAAAAGAAATAAAATGAAAAAAATAAACACCAAGTCCTCTGATTTCACGGAGTGTCTTTAAGGAATTAATTCCCTTCAAATATTCGAGGTTCTCGAATTTTTCCTCCCAGAATAAAATGGTTCACAAATCGACAGCAACAGTACCTCAAACTATTAAATTCACCGAACACACTGAACAACAGCTTGATCATAATGAGTTTTTTGGAAGTAGAAGAGTGTTTTCAATTCCAAAAATTTTTGTTAAAAAATGTCGGTACTTATAGCCATCAAGTGCCTCTTACAAAAGGAAGCAATGGTTTACATAAAGGTGTATCCCTTAGAAATAGTCATTTCTGTCCATTTGAATCATTGTATCTTTGCTGAACAGTCACATCCAATTGAATAATCACCCCTTTTACGAAATAGTATTTCATTTTCTCGAAGGGTTGCATCTTTTTCAAGTAATGTTTCTGCATTTCTGAATGTATCTGCATGGTGTTTTATGGAGGAAAAAATATTTCTTTTCTTTGATTGTTTGGATTAATAAATTCCACTTGTTTTTCCAAGTTTCAAATAAATTTTGTCTAAAACATTAATCTAATCGATCAATCCAAATCCAAATCTTAAGTTGAAGCCAAGTCGAGCGAGCGACGACGATAACGTGAGGCACCTCTTGGTTCTTGCCTCACTATCCATGTTGAATTGTTTTTCTTAATAAGAACACATGAAAGTTTCTTTCTTCCACCAATGTGGGAGAATTAGTAGACTTTTCTTATTGTGAGCACACTTTTCTTTTAGGTGTAATCTCACTTTTCCTCCACTAATTCCCTCTATTTTCTATTCACACATTCAACTTGAACCTAACAATCCATACATGAATGGGGAATGGCTATTCTTTATAAAACTTTATGAAAAAGTATATGATCCACAAGTAAAGACAGATTGCATCTAGATAAGTGGGTTTCCCTTTTAACTTTATGTAGTGAATATGGATTTGATGATTTGCAAGCAAAGACTGATTGCATCTGGATAAGTTGGTTTCCCTTTGAACTCTACGTAGTGAACATATATTTGATAAACTTGGTTTGTTGGTAGATTTAATATCTTTGAACCGTTGAGATTTAATGTACACCTAGATAACACATGTCACACAACCAACCTTTTACTATTTATGGTTCTCATAGTTTTGTTCATTTTAGCCATGAACATGTCTTGGTTTTATGAGAGAGTAGAGAATATGCCTTTACAAACATTCTCCTTGAATCAGCTTCACTTGACCCTCACATAGGTGATTTATAAATGTTCAACCTATACATTAAACTATTTGGTCAAATCTGCCTAATTTAGATAACCATTAAAAGGCTTCACCCATAATCCTTATACTTTCTTACTAAACATTGTCTACATCATGAGAATAGATTGGGTATATTGACAATGTTGAACTTGTCAGTCACAAATTTATTTAATCTCCTTGATCCTAGATCTTGGGATCTCCAGTCTTCTAGGTAGAGTTAACGCCATGCTAACTTTTCCTAGGTCGTAAACCCATTTCCTTTTATGTTCTCGCAACTCCCTCTCTAGATAGGCCTTTTGTAAGTGGATCTGACACATTATCCTTCAACTTCACAAAGTCAACAGTGATAATTCTACTAGAGAGTAGTTCTCTAATGATATTTTTTCTCCATCTTATAAGATGAGATTTATCGTGATACATCATGCTCCCTGCCCTACCTATCACTGCTTGACTATCACAGTGTATACATATTAGTGCCAATAGTTAGGCCAATGAGGAATATCTTTCAAGAAATTCTAGAGTTATTCTCCTTCTTTATCAGGTTTATCTAATATGATAAATTCAGATTCCATCGTAGAGCGAGCAATACATGTCTGTTTGGATGATTTCCAAGAGACTGCTCCTCCACCTATAGTAAATATATATCTACTTATGGATTTTATTTCATTAGATCAGGTGATCCAATTTTCATCATTATATGCTTCAATTACCATGAGATATTTATTATAATGCAAAGCATAGTCTTGAGTTCATTTAAGATACCCCAAAACTTTTTTCATTTTCATCCAATGTGTTTTATTGGGATTACTCATGTACCGACTTAACTTACTAATAGCACATGCAATGTCTGGCCATGTACAATTCATGAATATATTAAACATCTCAATACTCTTATATAGTCCAATTGTAAGTCACTTTTACCTTCATTTATTGAAGTGCAAAGATCCGTCTAATGGAGTCTTGACAATACCAAATTCAAAATACTTGAATTCATCAAGTACCTTTTCAATGATATGAGACTGTAATAACACCAACCCTTGTGGAGTTCTATGGGTTCTTATTCTTAAGATCACATCTACAACTCCAAGGTCTTTTATATCAAACTTGCTCTCGAGCATTTATTTCATAGCATTTATGTCAGAAATGTCTCTATTAATTATCAACATATCATCCACATACAAACAGACAATGACCTTATGATTTGGAGTGTTTTTAATGTAAACACATTTATCATATTTGTTTATCTTAAACCCATTTTTCAATATGGTTTGGACAAACTTCGCATGCTACTATTTAGGTGCTTGTTTTAGTCCATAGAGTGACTTAACAAGTCTACACGCCTTTTTTTCTTTACCAGGAACCATAAAATCCTCGGGTTGCTCCATAACCTTTCATGATGTACCCTCAGTTATAAGGTAGAGTTCCGTTAGCCATACACCGATGGAGATTATTTTTTACATTCAGGCGATGAGACTGATATCGATGGGTTATAAGTCATTTCTTCCTTATGTTTTGGGATTTCAATGTTGAGAGTCTATCGCTTGACTCCGTCCCTGTGGTTCGTGAGTTTCCTAATGTAGTTCCGATTGACCTACCTGGCCTCCCTCCCAGGCGTGATATGTGCACCCATTATCCCTACCTGTGTGAGCCCTTGAGTACATCCTTATGATTTGCTTTGGACAAATTTATTTTAGTAGTGGATGTTCTAATGACCCTCACAGTCATTTTTCATACATTTTCAGTATTCAGAGATTTTCTATAACTACCCCAAGTTATTTATGACTTTCTGGGACTGGTAGTTCGGTTCTCAGGTGGTTCATTTTAGAATTTTAGTAATATCTAATATATTGTGGATTATTTAATTTAAATTGACATTTAGTAGAAATATAATTTATTAGCCTTCTATAATATTTTTATGTTGTATAAAAATTCTTTAGTTATGATATTTTGATATTACTTTATAATAACTTGTTATAGTGTATTAATATTTTATATGGAGATAGTAAATCTAGAAGTGTTAAAATATTATTATCATATAATAGAGGTTTTTTTAGAAATAATTTTTTATTAATTATGATAATTTCAAAATATCATATTTATTTTATTACAAACTTATGCAATATGCAAGTATATAAGTAATTGAATTAATAATTTCATTATTCAAACTTATGCAATATGCAAGTATATAAGTAATTGAATTAATAATTTCATTATTCTTCCACCATGTCAAAGTACTCTATGTATAGGTTGTTGGTGGATAATATTAATGCATGACACATGCTTATTAAGTATATGAGTCATTAGCACCTTGTAGCCACCTGTTACAATTTGGCTTAATTAAGTATCCTAGGTAAATATAAAATGTTGACCAAGTTATTATTCATCCATTTTACATGTTCTATATCATGAAACTTTTATCTTTAGAAATGTTCTTGTATATACGTAGAGTGGAAGCATTATTTTGTAGGAGCAATATGTCGTGATGCCAAAGTCTATCATCAAATAAATAAATTAAAACTCTTAGATTCTGTCCAAGCTAGTAAACATAAATTGATATGATATTAAGCGTGGAACAAGAATGGGTTGTCTACATCAAGTTATACAAGCCCGTATTCTAGTAGTGTTATTCAGAGGCATCACAAAAAGACAATTTAGCTTTGACGTTCAAGTAGTCTAGGCTTACCCTACCTTTAGATTGAGCTACTTTACTGAAATTGTGAACTATTATGTTAGCTTTGGATAAGTACTTGTAGTTGCGTATCATTTGATATATATAACATGTCTTATTTATCTGGATTAGGACCCTATTCTAGTAAATTTTGGTACTTTGTTTTCAATATAATATAGCGTGTATTACTTTAGGAAATAAAATTAAATTGCGAAACCTTGGATTTATCCCCTTTTAATTAAGACTTATGTATGGTTATTTAGACGTATTTTAGCTTCTATTCAGGTTCAGTATATACTTTATTTTTATCATTAATTGTGAATTTTGGTATCACATTGACATTGTTATGGTATTGTATGAATTTTAATATTAAAATTGTGTATAGTTACTATGAGTTTTAGTTTAATTCTGGCATCTAATTATGGCTATGGTTACTATGAGTTCCGGTTCGAGTTCGGCATTTGACTATGGTTGTGGTTCCTTTAAGTTCTAGTTTGAGTCCGACATCTAATTATGATTATGGTTCCTTTGAGTTTCGGTTCGATCTCGATATCTGAATATGAAATCTGGTATATATTATATATGTGGCCTATCGTTATTACCCACTATGTTTGGGTTGAATCTGACATGTGTCCTCTTGTTATTATCCATTACTACTTGTTTGAGTTTAGTATCTGGCCTCTCGTTACTACCCATTGGTGATGGTTCAAGTTTGGTGCACATCTAGATGACTATCATGATTTCTTAGGATTGGCTCAGTTACATATTATTTACATTTATTTTTTTTAATTGCTACTTGTGTGTCCCACCGGCTTATGGGGGTACAGTTGGGTTAATGGTCTTCTTCAGTGTACCTAGCGGGCTTATGGGGGGCCAGTTAGGTTATTTTGTGTGCCTAGCTAGCTTATGGGGGACAAGTTAGGTTATATTTGATTTGTCTACAATTACTGTGTTATTCATTTTCTGTATCGCTCACATTTATTCCTTTATCTCATTGGCATAGCTTGGCAATTGTTTACCTTTCTGTCCCTTTTTACTATTGATTTAGATTAGACCCTCGAATTGTAGTTATTTCTTTTTTGTATTGAGCTCAGTCGGCCGATGATGCCTACTGAGTATCCATTCCTTTAGTATTTATACTAAACTTCTACATCTTTTCCCTAATGAGATCCGAATTATAGCAGCTGACATTGATATGATTCCTACCTTCCAGTACTGATTTGGAATAGGGTGAGCTTACTATAGTCCAAGGTTGATCCTCCTTTATCTACTCTGGTTTAGTCTTTTGTACTCGATACTAGTTGTATTTATTAGGTATATTTTATATTCTATCTAGTACTCTAGGTATATTTTAGTAGTGGCTCTAGTACCGACCTTACCAGGTCTTGGGACGGATTCGTTAGTGCGTTTGGTCCTTTTCCTTCCCTCATTTTAGTATATGATATATGTTTCCTTTCTGTTTGTTACTTTTTATTACTATTGCTATCATTATAAATGGTCTTTTCCGATTTCTACCTATTACCATGTTACTTATTATTTTGGGCTATGGCTTGGCTTGCCTACTGGGAGATATGGTAGGAGCCATCATGACTTGAGAAAATTGGACCGTGACAGCTTGGTCTTCCTCTAATTATCCATTTAGGAATGTTCTTTTCACATCCATTTGATTAATTTCAAGATCATATACTACCGCCAAGGCAATTAACATCCGAATTGATGTTATCCTTGTTACAGGCAAGTATGTATCAAAGTAATCAAGGCCTTCATTCTGTTTGAAGTCTCTTACTCCAAGTCTTGCCTTGTATTCATGAATAGTGTCATCCATTTTCATTTTACTTTTAAATATCCATTAAGAACCTAAAGGTTTATTTCCTGAAGGAAGATCAACAAATTCTCAAGTATGGTTGCTCAAGATTGATTCAATCTTACTATTGACTGCCTCTTTCCAGAAAGATAAGTCTAAAGACAACATCACTTCTTTAAATGTTTGAGGCTCATTTTCTAAGAGAAATGTTACAAAATCAGTTCCAAATGAAGTTGACATTCTTTGACGTGTACTCCATCTTGGATTCTCATCATTATGTACATCCTCACTTGGTTCATCTCGAGGTCATTTAGACCCTCCACTGGACTGTTCATGGCTAGTTTTAAATGGATAAATATGTTCAAAGAACTTAGCATTATTTGCATATTTTCATTGATATCCGAATGTTTGGATTTATGAACAAAAAAACTACATATTTTACAATTTTTAGCATATCCTATGAACATGCAGTCCACTATCTTGGGTCCTATCTTTACCCTTTTAGGCATAGGAACTTGGACTTTCGCTAGACACCCTTACACTTTGAAATATTTCAATTTGGATTTCCTTTTATTCCATTTTTCATATGGAATTAATTGTGTCCTACTATGGTCCACTGTATTGAGTATTCGATTAGTTGTAAGGATAGCTTCCCTCATAAGTTTTGTGGTAAACCTGAACTTACAAGTAAGGCATTTATCATTTTCTTTAATGTCCGGTTTTTCCTTTCCGCAATTCCATTGGATTGAGGTAAATACGCGGCTATAGTTTGATGAACAATTCCATTCTCTACACATATTTTTGCAAATGAAGATTTATATTCTTCATCCCTATCACTTCTTATCATTTTAATCTTTTTCTCTAACTGTTTTTCAACTTCTATTTTATATTGCCTAAATGCATATATTGCTTTATCCTTACTGTTTAGCAAGTAGACATAACAATACCTTATGAAATCATCAATAAAAGTTATAAAATACTTTTTCCACCATGAGATGGTGTTGACTTCATATCACAAATATCTGCATAGATTAAGTCTTAGGGATATGAATTCCTTTCCATGAACTTATACGGATGCTTGGCATACTTTGATTCCACACACGTTTGACATTTTGACTTATTGCACTCAAAGTTTGGCAAAATTTCTAAGTTAATCAGTTTTTCCAAAGTTTTGTAATAGACATGTACTAATCATTCATGCCACAATTTATTAGACTCAAGCAAGTAAGAAGAATCAGAACTTTTATTGATTTAAATTGTCATTTCATTCATCATAAATATGCCCTCAATGAGATAGCCTTTTTCTCTGTATACTACCACTTTGCTAAGTACAATCTTGCCTGAAATAAATACACATTTGATTCCATTTTTGTCAAAAAGTAATATATAAATCAAGTTCTTTATTAACTCTGGTACATAAAGGACATTGTTGAGAGTCAACACTTTCCCTACCATCATTTTTAAGCTAATTTTTCCTATTCCTTCAACTTTAGCAATTGTGGAGTTTTCCATATATATTTTCTTTTCGCCTTGAGTCAGAGAAAATGAAGCAAACAATTCTTTATTGGCACAAACGTACCGGGTGACCCTGGAATCCATCCACCATTCTCTTGGATTTCTGACCAAGTTGCATTCAGAAAGCATGGCACATAGATCATCTATTTTATTCTTGGATTCATCCATATTGGCTTAATCGTTCTTTTTTCCTTTCTTTAAGGCACAACAATCGGTTGACTTGTGGTCAATATTGACACAATTAAAGCATTTCTCCTTGAATTTCTTCTTTAGCTGATTTCTTTCATGCCCATTTTTTTCTCTTCTTTGAGTTGTTGGAGTCGTCTTCTATAATATTATCTCCACTTATTGTAGAATTTCCTCTCGACCTCCTCTCTGCAGCTTTGTTGTCTTCCTCAATGTCATCTTACAATGAGGTCTTCGACTGTCATTTCTGTTTATTTGTGTTTCAAGTAATTCTTGAAGTCTTTCTACAAAGGTGGCAACTTCTCTATTATTACAGCAACTTGAAATGCCTCATTCACAATCAATCCTTCAATAAAGTTCATGTGATTATTAAGAACATTTTTAACATTTTCAAATAAGGTAATCACTAAATTCATACCTTCAGAAAGGAGATCATGGATGATGACTTGCAATTTCTGTACTTGAGATACGACAGTCTTACTGTGAATCATTTCGTACTCAAGGAATCCTATAACAAAGAACTTCTTTGTTCCAGCATCCTTAGTCTTATATTTCTTTTCTAGAGCATTCTACAACTCTTTTGATGTCTTTATTCCACTGTAACGTTGTATAAATCATCTTGGAGGCCACTTAGGATATAGTTCCTACATAGGAAATTATAATGTTTCCATGCCTCTATTACAATGAACCACTCCTTGTTTGAAGTTTCTTCGATCACTTAGGGAGCATCTTTATATATAAATCTTTGAAGATACAAGATTGTCAGATAGAAGAACATCTTCTGTTGCCACTTCTTAAAGTTTATTCCAGAAAATTTTCTGGGCTTTTCTGCTAGAACCATAGTGGGTGGCGCATTTGTGTGACTGGTTGTATCAACATTCATTGTTGCCACACTTATCACACATTCAGTTACATGACCATCAGTAGTTTTTTTCCTGTCACAAAAAGGTAATCAACTTTAGTATATGAAAATACTAATTACATGTTTATAGAAACTTTAAACATTACTTGTTTCTAGTTTATCGTTGAAGTTTTTTATGTATTCCAATCGTTAACCCAATGACCTTTAACTTGTGATGAAGTTTTTATTTCTTTAAAACACACATTCAGTTCAAACATAGTAGAAAGCATAAAGCTTTAATCTCCCAAAACAAAATAATGCAGATTACAGATTAATTTTGTAAGATTGTTGTTTCGGTTACACAATCCGTATGTTTATACACTGAATTTCAACACAAGTTTAAGACTTTCAATAATAACAATGAACTTTTTAAAACCTTCAACACAAGTTCAACAAGAACTTTCAAAGAAGTATGTTATATAAAAGAAACAAGATGAAACAGAATAAGAACCAAGTCCTCAGACTTCACGAAGCATCCTTAAAGAATTAATCTCCCTCAAGTACCCTAGGTTATGGAACTTTTCCTCCCAGGATAAAATGGTTCACAATTTGACAGTAGCGGTACCTCAAACTATCAAATTCATCGAAGACCCTCCACAGCGGCTTGATCACAATGAGTTTTTTGTAAGTAGAACAACATTTTCAATTATAAAAATTTTTGTTCCTACCTATGGAAAAAATGCAGGTATTTTTAGCCATCAAGTACCTCTTACAAAAGGAATAAATGGTTCATCGAAAAGGTGTATCCCTTAGAAATAGTCATGTATGTCCATTTGAAATATTGTGTCTTTTCTGAATAGTCACATCTGACCGAACAGTCGCCCCTTTTTTGAAACAGTGTCATTTCCTCGAAGGTTTGCGTCCCTTTTGAGTAATATTTCTGTATTTTTGCATGTATGTGCATGGCATTTTATGGAGGAAAATAATTTTTCATTTTCTTTCAATTTTTTGGATTAATAATCTTATTGATCGATCATTTGAAAATTCCAAATCCAGTGCCGAGCGAGCGACGACGATGGCACCAGGCACCTCTTGGTTCTTCCTCACTATCCATGTGGAGTTGTGTTTTTTAATAAGAACACATGAAAGTTTCTTTCTCCCACCAATATGGGAGAATTAGTAGACTTTCCTTATTATGATCACACTTTTCTTTTAGGTGTGATCTCACTTTTCCTCCACTAATTCCTTCCATTTTTCATTCACAGATTCAATTTGAACCCTACAAATATCTTTATTCCAGCAGGCTGCTACTATTTGTAAGAACATGGAGTTATTGGACAAATAATTGAAAAATTTAATAATTTGTTCTTCCTCTCACTTGGTGCTTCTATCTTGACACATAGAGGGCAACAATAAAAAAAATTCATAACAACACCTTCTATATGCAACCACTATTGTATAGAATGAGCATTTACAAATATCCAATCAATCTAACTCAAGATATGGTTATTAGACCATGTGTATTTCCTTCCTACATATTTCATTTCTATAATCCCTATCTCTATTACAAACTCATGAAAATCCTTTATTTCTATTTCCTCAATAGGTGCACCATGCGTCCAATCAGTACCTAACAAAATTATGTTTTAATCACCCATGAGTAGGAGTGGATTGGAAATACCTTCTATCAAAGGTTTGAGATTAGACCATAAATAGCTACAGTATGAGACCTATAGACTATGCTCAATTTAAAACTCATACTAGCCTACAGACATTTGACCTGTCCATATAGAAACTGCTAAAGTCGTACCTCCAAATTAAAGTCAATACAATTATGGTTCCATAAGATCCAAATTCTATCTCCTAGATCCTCCTAATAATTGGCTACCCACAGGCAAGTTCCAACCAAAATTTTTAATGATTTTAGGAGTCACCCCTCTTATTTTCTAGAACTCATATCAAAACTACATTATTTTTCCTACAAAAATGAGTAAACTTCTGGTGTTTATACACCATATTAATCCCTCTCACACTCCAAGTAACTATATTTATGGAGGGTTTATAGGATGGACCATACCATTCTCTCTATTTTCTCTATCCTATATATCCTCTAGCTGTCTCTTTTGAACAAAAGAAGTTTGATTCATGAATTGATCAGCAACCAGTGCACTAAAAGCATTGACACTACCAGTAACAACATACTGAGTAGAATTGGGACTTCCCATATCTGGTTGTTCCAAATCTTCCTTAGTGTAGAGTTGTTCTTTAAATTGACCTCGGGCATCTATTATTGTATCAACAGTTGGTTCTTATTGCTTTTTAAAATTCCATCCCTGCTTCTATAGTTGGTTTTGTTGCTTGACAGTTTGAGCAGGGCCGGCTGAAGTATGAAGCAGGTAAAGCTGTTGCTTTAGGGCCCCTAATTTTGGAGGTCCCAAAATTTTATAACATGTGTATATATTATATTTTTTGTCTCAATTTATGTGATTGTATTTGAATTTATAGAATTAAATGATTGTATTTTTTCATAATAAATAATTTAATTGTAAAATTGTAATGATTCTATATATAAGAATACAATCAAAAGTTTGAATCTTGAAAAGCAATAAGTGTCACATAAATTGGGTAAGAGAGAGTGTTTTAAATTATTCCACATCGTCATTCATCAATATATAGGTATACCTCTTTATAGATATTTGAAATGAAAACAAGGAGTGTACCTTTTACAATATATAAATTGAAAACAAGGTGTGTACCTTCTACAACATATAAATATGATCTAATAATATTTACGCAACATATATATTAATTTATTTTTGAAAAATCTATAAATAACTTATTTTTTATGAAAACTATTTCAATAGGCATATGATATCAATGGCCTGAGAATTATAACAACTTTGTATATAAAAAATTTTAAAAAAAGGAAAAAAAGACTTCAAGACATGAGAAAATTGAAGAAAAGGTGGCATTTAAGTCTTGAATGAAGGATTGGTGACATTGACCAACTTAAAGGGTCAAACATAATTAGAAAACTTGATTAAGTTAATTGTGGACATGACAAATATTTTTAAAACTTTCTAATCTTTTCAAAAATACAAATCAACCCACACCCCTCTCCTTTCCAAATCAACTGTCTCTCTCTCCTCTCTCTCTCTCAACTCTCTCTCAACTAACATTTCTACAAAAGTTCTCCCTTCAATCCCCAACGACTTCAAGATCCAATGATAAATAGATTGGTGAGTTCCTTTTCAACTTTCAATCGTCAATCGACGTGTCATGCAGTGTTTTTCGGCGACAACAACTTCGAGTTCTTCGTCATCCCATTTCTTCTTTCACAGGTAAAAGATTATGTCATTTTAGTTATAAAAAAATAGAGGAACTTGAGACAACTTCTTTTCTAGTATTGGTTAACAATTTCAATATTTCTTTCTTAAATTTAAAATGTGGACTGAATAAAACCCTAAGTTCTGGCATTTCTTCTCTTCTATTTTCAGTGTGAAATATAATTTTTTGTTGTTATTGTAGTTCTTATTGTCGAACTGTTGATTAAATTTGTTGGTGATTTTTGGTCACCATTGATATTCTTAGTGTGTGTTGTGTTGGCGTTGCTGGGTTGATTTATTATTTTTCTTGGTAAAAATAGTGTTGCAACAAATGAACCATCTGATGCAACAGATGAACCATCTAATGCAATAGATGGAAATATGATGTAACAGATGAACTATATAATAGATAATTCATCTGTTGCTATAGACGACTCTTCTATTTTGAAGAAAGCTAAATAATATTAATCTAACAGATAACTCCTTTGGCAACAAATGAGTGATCTGTTTCAATAGATAAGTGATCTGTTACCATCTAATACAACAGATAGAAATCTAATGCAACATATGAAAATCTGATGCAACAAATAAATAATCTAACAGATCATTCATCTGTTACGACAGATGACTCTTCTAGTTGAAAGAAATCTAAACAATATTGATCCAACAGATGAGTGATTTATTTTTATTATTTTCAATGAATTACTCATCTACTGTAATAGGATGGTTATATGTTGCAACAGATAACTTACCTGGTGCAACAGATTAGGAATCTATTTTTATTGTTTCCAATGGATTACCCATCCGCTGCATTAGGTTAGTTATATATTGCAACAAATATCTTACCTGGTACAGCAGATGAGTGATCTATTTTTATTATTTCCAATGGATTACTTATTTACTGCAACATGTTGGTTATTTGATGCAATGGATAACCTACCTGGTGCAACAGATGAGTTATATATTTTAATTTTTTCTAATGGATTACTAATCCGCTGCAATAGGTTGGTTATTTATTTCTATAGATCACACACCTGGTGCAACAAATTAGTGATATTTTTTTTTATTATTTTCAATGGATTACTCATCTGTTGCAACAGGTTGGTTATATGCTGCAACAGATATCCTACCTGGTGCAATAGATGAGTGATCTATTTTTATTAGTTTCAATGAAATACTCATACACTGTAATAGGTTGGTTATATGTTGCAATAGATATCCTACCTGGTGTAACAGATGTGTGGCCTATTTTTATTGTTTCCAACAAATTTATTATCCACTGCAACAGGGTAGTCATATGCTACAACAGATGTCCTACCTGGTGCAATAGATGTTTGGTCTATTGGAATTGTTATTTTACTATTGTACATATTTGATTTATTTTTATCCTCCTTTAATGATGCATTAATCAATTATGATCTATTTTATGTTCCTGTTAATTTTAGATAATATGGCTCTATAAAAAAAAGAAATCGTGTCAAGTCTAAGTAAAGAAAATGGTGAAGCAGCTAGGAAACATCCACCACTCTATGAGCTTGCTTTACAAGTGTTATCTTAATTAGGAGCAGAAGATGATGAACATAGGGAGGAGGAATATTTCAAAATAGAAGATCCAAATTATAATAGCCCTTCCACCGAAGAGTTGGTCAAAAACCTTCAATATTTATCGTTATCCTGTGAGAATGCAGTGTGATGGTGCCACAAATTTAATGGGTGATTTCATAGTTAAGTCAGCCATGGAAAAATCTTTCGATGTCTTCAGAAAAATACTTTGAGAATAAAAATTTGATGCTTATTTCAGAGATAGCTGCTTTGGGCAATATCATGTTTTTCCAGAGGACAACAATGCTCGTTTCAAAATTAAAATGGTATATGATCTTCTCAAGCATAGGTTTATGTATGAAAAAATGCTATCCTCCTTCTTCTTCTCACGTTATACATGTTCTAACCCAAAAAAGACAAAGGCAAGTCAAGTGAACGTGGTAACCTGGTGTCCCTTGTTGATCCAAGCTTCAAAAACATAAATTTGGTAAAAGCTTTGAAAGGTAAAAGGCTTTCAAAGAAGAACAAGCAATCATTGTGCTTGGTTTGGTTTGTACATAATGTTCTTTGAGTGAGAGACGTTATCACTTGGTTTGATAAAGTTCTCTGAGGATCTTAAGGCATTTAATAGCTATCCTTAGGGTGATGAAAGCTATAAAATAACTGTCAAATATTTGTTGACTTCGTTAACGCCAAGGACAGTCAACTTACATGGCTTTCCATAGGCTTTCATAGTAAATATTTCTTTTATCATGACATGATTCATTTTTTATTCAATAATTCTTTAGATTTATTGGCATTATTTTATAGGATTGAGTATTTGAAGCCATTCCTTATTTGACACAACAAGTGAACTACCAGGTAGAAATTTCATGTCCAAGAATCCTAAGATGGTTGTCGGCCAAAAATGATAAAAATGCAAAATTTTTTTGATCTCTTCAACCCCCCGAGGGAAGCCGTAAGTCTAATTCTAATTAAGTTTTTGTCTTAATTAATGATATTTTAAAATGATTTCATCATCATTCTAATATATGTACTGAATTATTTTAGATTGTCCTTCCGTGGATTGTTTCAACCAATCAGAAGTTGAATATGTTATTTTTTCTTACTCTACGATCTGTGCAAACTTTATCGAATCCTAAGGTCATTGATAGAATAAAGGAGGAATTGTTTGGAGCAACTGCCATCACAAGAAAAATAATTTCAGAGGGTGGGCTTATTGTTGTTGATGATGTTAGTGGTAGTGGTGCTCCTCTTACAGTTTTTGAAACAACAAACCATTATGATTATGATCATACTGGTTACAAAGATTTTGCCATTTCTAGCGAATGTTTTCCATGCATGTGTCAAGACTGCAAGGCGAAATATGATGGAGTGATTAATGCATTAACTTCTTCTGTAAAGGAAATGATATCTAAGAGTGGTGTCATTCTATCAAAAAGGACTTCATATCCATACACTCTACAGGAGATCAAGGTTGATAAGAGGAGAAGGAAAGAAATTTCCAATGCATCATCAATCATTAAAATAGTAAAAATTGCAACTCCTCTATCTTTGTCTTAGACCTTTAATAAATGTACAAGGGCCACGAAAAAGCAGCATGAGCTAAAGAAGGTGAATGTATATCATCTGTTCTAAAAAACAAACAGACAAATACCTATTTCAACATATTATACATCTACTGAAAATTATCAAATAGATATATACATCTATTGCAACTGTTGTATAACCTGTTGTATTAGATGTATTATCTATTACAATATATGTCCATCTTTTTTAGCAAATAAAACATGTCTTAGTATTGTTTGAATTTGTACAAATAGATGAGTCATATTTTCCAATAGATGGGTTATCTGTTCGAAATTATCGTACAAATCTATTTTACCTATTCGAGTTTATCCCAAAAAATGATATATCTGATGCAACATATAGATAACCTATTGTATATATGTGATTATTAGTATTGACAATTCTGGCTTTCCAGGTAGATATCACAGTAGAAGCTAATGCTGAACAACAAAATATCGTAGTTGATAACCCATCAACTACTTCTATAAAAGAAGAAAAAGTGGAGTATGTTAGTTTGGGGAAATGGAAGAATTACCTGTTTGAAGGGTTCAACATCTCGGATGAGGCTCCAATAAAACTAACAAAGTTGATCAATGACTATTTGAAATGGATTCTCGATGGGCTATTAAAGCATAATTCCGGAAGGTACATAAATCTTTTTTAAAGATATTGATCTATACAATTCTTGTTGTAAAAACATGAAATTAACACATATAAATCATGTAGAAAATAAAATGACAAACACCACATAGATAACGAATCGAGTCTTGGTTTTGATATGTTCGATTTTGTTGTTGCACATCCCAGAATGAAGGATTGGTTCTATTTGATGTCACAGCCCCAAACTTGCTAGAATGATAAGGTTTAAATGCCATACATATT
This sequence comes from Capsicum annuum, assembly GCF_002878395.1. Classification (NCBI taxonomy): domain Eukaryota; kingdom Viridiplantae; phylum Streptophyta; class Magnoliopsida; order Solanales; family Solanaceae; genus Capsicum; species Capsicum annuum. Next base: position 62,844,301 of record NC_061112.1, read on the forward strand.
ACTATTAATTAATACTTTGTTTAATTGCATCTATTTATTAATTTTATTGTCACGTAATCTAAAATTTTTGATAATATGTGCAGCACATTGACGTCATTTTTTACTACCCTTGAAAGAAGGCCAAGTTGCAAACACAAGAACAATACAGATACATAACAGGTGATTATTTGTACAAAGCTTACATCAATAATACCTATGATAGGTTTTGTCAACAATAACCGGAAGTTTCCTAAATAGAGGAATTCTTGATCAACATCATCAAAGGTTTTAACATTCCAACTCTCTAACCTTGGAATTTGGTTGACGAAGTATACATCCTAATCAATTATGGTGATGAATTCTATTGGGTGTTAGCTGTCGTCGTTCTAAAAGAGAAGTGTATTCGAGTTTATGAATCGATGTAGGGAAGGAGACATTCTGCACCATCATCGGAGATACAAAAGTTGGCCAAAATATTGCCTACTTACCTTGATATAAGTGGCTTTTTGGACCAAAAGGTTCGTATTGACTGGTTGACGATTAAAGCATACCGAGATAAAATGGGTAATCCATTTGATGTAGAATATGCTAAAGAAATTTCTCGACAACCCATTGTTAGCCTTTAAGTATCATGATTTAGTTTTATTTCATAAATTTTATAACGCTTACATGAACTACAATATATGAATTATCCATTTTTTTAAAATACAAGGATTGAGGTTTTTTAGTTGTCACTTAATCTAAGTATTTGAGTGATGAATTACAAGTACCAAATGATGGACTTGATGCCGAATTACTCCACAAATGATATGCTGTTTTTTATGGAAATACAAAGAAGCAAAAGCTCAAAAAACATACGCAAGCGACATTAAAGATCCACAGCGACCAAAGCTGAATTCCGTAGCACGGCATGAAGAACAACTTGTCCATGTTGAGTAGATCTTTATAGCTTGATTCTGTCAAACTATTAACCTCTCCTTGGTAATTGTTGGCACCAAAGGTTAAATTATTGATTTATTTGTAGAGTAGATCATTTGTACTCATAATAATTTTTTTATATTTTATTTATTTGTTGAGTTATTTCATGTAATTTCTGAAAGCTTCAATTTATTTTATGTTATTTGTGAATATAATTTAATCCTTAGTTTTGAACCAATTAATGGGATACTAGATTCAAATATCGCAATAGATAATACATATGTTGCAACAGACAACATATTTGTAGGAAATTATCAAACGGATTTCGACAGATGTTGCAATATGTAGGTCATCTGTTGGAAATTATCAAGAAAGTTTTAGTACTTTTTTTTATTTTTCTAATAGATTATCTATCAGTTGAAACAGATAGGCTATATGTTGCAATAGATTGTATATCTGTTGTAACAAAGACTGGGAAATATCTTCATAATGCAACAAATAAACAACCTATTTCAAAAGATAATCAATCTGTCATAACATATATATTATTTGTTACAATAGATAGACAATATGTTGCATTATAAAAAAATCAGCTTTCATCAAACATAAAAAATTGTAATGGAGTTTGTCTTTGTACATCTTCTTCTCTATACACGGGCTCCAAGCATTTAGTTAGTACCCCATAAGCTCATACCTATTTTATCTTTTCCAAAATGGCGTCGCATAGACTAGACATTTTTGTGTCGATCAGGAAATAGTCGATGTATACAAGTACGTACAGACCACATACAGCACCAGTTTTATTTTTTGAAGGTGCATGCCCTTGTTTTGGCCTTCAAAATCCTATGTTTTCTTCATCGAGACTTCCACTGGCAAATAATCTATCAGTTTACTCTGTCTCAAAAAGTTGGGGAGCAACTACAACAGTGGTTGTATGTGGATTAAAAAACCTTTATTGCTGAAGACAGGTAAGTTGCAGTCATAAACCTTAATCTTTTCCTCCTCGAGAAGTATCTCAACAGAGAGAAAATGTTTGACTTCCACGTTCATGACTGCAAGAATTTTCTTTGCCTTGGTCCAACTCTTGTCGTGTTGATATGGCCTCTTCTCTCTAATATAGTTAATCATGTCTTTCTCCCATTCATATGTAAAAACTAACCAATCAAATCCCTAACCACCGAGAGTCTTAGCTAGCTTATTGAGATTATTGTACCTATTCTTGAAATTGTTGTAGAAATTGAGGTCCATTATTCTATCGGTAGCATCATAAGAATTCGGGTATGCTAATTTTCTACCCCTCATAAGGAAGAGAATTTCATCAACATACTCTGATTTAAGAAGACAATTTTTAAATAGGTTAGTAACTATAAAGAAGAAAAACATAGTGGAAAGATGCAACAGATGGTCCATCTATTGCAGAGGGTTCTCTAAATCTATTCACAAATTTCCCAGCTAATGCAACTTATGCGATAGATGTTTAATATGTTGCAATAGAACAACCACCAGTTGCACCAGAATACCCAGTTGTTGCAACAGGCGACACATTTGTTTTGTAGCTTCTTCTTGATGGAGTAGATTAAAAGGCTAGGTTAGGAAAGGTAAACTTACCCAATTCACGTACCACTTACGCATAAATATCATGCTCTTGAAGTCTTCACAATCAAAAAGATACATGGTGTATTCTTATATAGGTTCCTTTTTCTTGGGATACTTGGAATTTCACAGTTCCTTCCTCTCTTTATTGCCAAGTGTCGCATATATGCCCACCTTCTTTAGTGGCCCCAAAACTTCAACAACTTTTAGAGAGGGAGGAGTTGAAATCTTTTTTATTTTCAGACTGGAGAGTATTTGACTAAATTTTCTTTTCTTCCTCCTAACCACTACTATAGGAGTGTATGGATCCCTCACCTTATTGTATGGTATTACACTCCTCTTAGATTTTAATTCCTCGGTAGCTTCAGCGATAGCCTCTAGTTTTTAAAGAAGTTTTTCCTATCTGTTCTTCCATACATTGTATTTATAATGAGAACATAAGGGTGAAGAAGGGTGATAGGGACCACTGTAAAGGTGGAAGGGACCGTTGTATGGGTGAGAGTGACCTATGTAAGGGGTGATATCTATTTATTTTTTTATCATCAACATGCCCATCATCATGACTGGTAGCAGCATCAGTATCAGGATGGCTGGCACCAACATCAATAACTCCACTAGAAACACCTACAGAACAAGTACCTGGATCTATTGCAATAGGTTGGTCATGAAGAGCTTTAACATTAGGATGACCTTGCCTAACTACTCTTCTTATGGCTGTTGCTCTAGACAATTCCTTCTTTATTAACTTCACCGTTGGGTCTGATATTGTATCAACAAAACCTAGAGTAATAAAAGAAGTCATCCCCAACTCCTGCTTAATAGGCATGAACCAAGGATGCACAACCTATAAAAATAAGACAGATATATTTAAATCGTATAATAATTCAAAGTCAGTTGGATTACATGTTAACATGGTCAACTTATGCAACAGATAATCTATCTACCATAAAAGATGATCTATATGATGTAATAGATTAATAATAAGTTGCATTAGATTACCCATTTTTTGCATAATTTACAGTAGATGAGCAATCTGTTGAGTTGGGTTCAGAGAACTAAAGCAACATATGGTTAATCTGTAGAAAAATATAGCTTTTCTGTCACAATAGATTAACCATCTATTACACCAGTTGTAGTAGACAAGTAATCTATTACAACAAATAATCTATTTGTCACAATAGATGGCCTATCTATTTCAATATCTTTCTTTGAGTCAAATTATTTTACTCGAAATAAAACGTACTGCATCATCCGGATGGTTAAAGAGATCAGCCTCCTTAATTCTTGTGCTGCTCTTTGCAGCCAACCACCTAAGGATCCTTTGATGGGAAACCACATTCGGATAATTTTTGACTTGCTTTCGGAGGGAAGGAATGGCTTCAAATGTCCAAGCCTAAAATATGTAAACAGAAAGCAAGCCAAAAAAGTCATAATAATTATTAAATATAAAATAATAGATGAGTAAGCAAATAGTGATTAAATTTACCATGAAATCCCAAAGAAAGACATATAATGTGGTTGTCTTTGATGATAGCTTTATCAATAAATATTTGATAGTCAAGTTGTAGCTGTCATATCTTTAGGGATAATCATTGAATTTCTCAAAATCATCAGCAAGCACCAACAAATCATCTTCTATGACTTTCTTGACATCTCTTACCAATAAAACAGAATGGGAAAACCAAACTAAGCACAAGTCCTCCTTGTACTGCTTGGTATGGTTTCATCCTTGAGATCTTCTATCAAATCTGCCACTTTGTAGCTACCTCCAGTAATGTCAAACAACCCATCTATTTTTTCCTTGTGTTTGTTGGTTTTTGTGGATGGTTGCTTGGAAAATGCCTTCAGTCTATTTGATGGTGGTGGTTTGGTTGTCCTTCTTGCCTTGGACCTTTCACGGTGTGGTTCCTTGATGAGAGGTTCTTCTGAATTATCACATCTCAAGCCTGTCACTATGGGAAACTCTTTCAAGCTAAAACAAACCGGCATGTCATAGTAGTTGATCCAGATTTCATCCATCTTTTTCCCCCTCCTTCGAATCTTTATCATCCCTACCGTACTTGATCTTGTTCTTGAGAAGACCATTTCCATGCTCATTTAGAAATTAGCAGTGTGGTCCTCAGGTACCTCAAGAAAGCGTCCAAACCAACTCTTCTTAAAAAGTTTGTCTATGTTTTCATTCTTTACAATATTCCTAAATTTGTCAAAATGTTTACCCAACTAACATTAGTACAAGATCACCATTTAGTTTTGCAGGGTCATCTATCAGCATCTCAAAGTGAAACTTGTCAATACTAATAGTTTTGACAGCCTCATGCTGGGATTTCAATCTTAATTCACGCCCCATTGGTGATGTATTATCATCTTGTTTATCTTCTTCTTCCTCCTCACTTTTATTTTCCTCACCAGCCTCTATATACCCTTACCTCCCTTTTCATAACTTTCCTTGGCTTTATTTTTTCCTGAGTGAGATTGTTCAGGAAGTTTTTCCGAATCGATCTGTACTTTAGCCTTTTTTTAGGAGACATTTTTTAACTACAAATAATAGAAAAACAAAAAAATACAATACATTTGATATCTGCATAATTTTCTAAAAAAAAAGTAAGACAAATTTCAATAAATTATTGTATGCCACATTATAAATAAATACTCCAACTGATACCCCCGCAGTTGGAACAGATGGGGGATCTGTTTAAACACCTATTTAATATCTCCCAACAAATGTTCCATCTATTGTAATAGATGGACCAAGAAAACCACTACCAATACCACTACTAATGCCACCAAGACCACCAGTAACACCACTAACACCACCAAGGCCACCAAAACCAACGCCAACACAATAAGAACACCAATAATTCCACCAATACCAATATCAGTACAAACACTACCACCAATGCCACCAATATCCACACCAAGGCTGCCAAAACTGCCAACACCCCCACCAAGACCACCTATAACACCACCAAGACCACCAATATTGACACCACCACCAACAGCTACCAACAACACCACGAACACCATCCAACAATACCACAATAGTCAATGAAACACTACGATAAAAACTAGGGTTTTTTGGGTTCTTCCTATGTTTTTAACATCAAAACTCAAAATTGTTAACCCATTCTCGAAGATAATACAACTAAAAGTCTAATTTTTCATCATTAACTAAAAATCTCTAATTTTTAGAAAAAATAACAAATATAGAACTCTTCTCAAACTCTGTTACCTATGAAGACAGAGAAAACGACGAATATAAGAAAGAATAGAGTCAAAAATAACAACTATGTGGTCGAAAATAAGAAGAAAATTGATCTATTATGAAGGGTTGAGAAATTTATTAAGTTGTTGTTTGTATTGTTGAGAGAGAGAAAAGAGCAAGAAAATTGAGATTTGAAATTAGGAAATGTTTTTTCCCTAAATGGATGATTTGTATGGGCTAATATGTATTTCGGAAAAGAATAACAAGTTTTGAAAAATTTAATTTGGTCTGAATTGATCTTAATTATTTTCTAAAATTGTAAAAGATATGAAATGTTTCGACTTAGAGTGATCGATCGACGACTCGGATCGAGAGAAACACAATACCAATAGCATGCAATCGCAAAGACTTGATTGAAGATGTAGTTCACCCTATGTAATCATCCTTAGTTCTATCTAAATCAATTTAGTTATTATATCAATAATAAGTTAATATAAAATATTTTGACTTAGAGTGATGGATCGACTCGAATTGGGTAAAATATAATACCAACATCATGCAATCGCAAAGACTCAATTGAAGTTATAGTTAACACTATGTACTTATCCCTAGATCTATCAAAATAAATTTAGGTACTATATCAATAATAAGTTAATACAAAATATTTTAACTCAGAGTGATTGATCGAAGACTCGGGTTGGGAGGAACGCAATACAAACATCATGCAATCGTAAAGACTCAATTGAATTTGTAGTTCACCCTATTTACTCATCCCTAGATTTATCTATATCAATTTAGGTATTAGATAAATAATAAGTTAATATGAAACATTTCAACAAAGAGATTCATCAATGACTCGGGTCAGGAAAAACACAATACCAACATCATGCAATCGCAAAGAGTCAATTGAAGTTGTAGTTAACCCTATGTAATTATATCTAGAGCTATATAAATCAATTTAGGTATTATATCAATAATAAGTTAATACAAAATATTTTGACTCATAGTGATCGATCGACGACTCGGGTTGGGAGAAACATAATATCAATAGTATGCAATCGCAAAGACTCAATTGAAATTGTAGTTCACCCTATGTAATCATCCCTATTTCTATCTAAATCAATTGAGGTATTATATCAATAATGATTTAATACGAAACATTTCTACTCACAGTGATCGATTGACAACTCGGGTTGGGAGGAATGCAATACCAACATTATGCAATCACAAAGTCTCAATTGAAGTTGTTGTTTATCCTATGTACTCATCCCTAGTTATATCTAAATCAATTTAGGTATTATCTCAATAATAAGTTAATATGAAATATTTTGACTCAGAGTGATCCATCGACGACTCGAATTGGGAGGAACGCAATAGCGACATTATGCAATTGCAAAAACTCAATTGAAGTTGTAGTTCACCCTATGTACTCATCCCTAGTTCTATCTAAATCAATTGCAAATAAACTTGTTGCAATAGATAACTGAGCTATTGGAAATTTTCAAACAGATATTTATATATGTTACAACAGATGACATATCTGATTTAATTACAAAATAGACATTTGCATCTGTTGTGACAGGTGACTGAGCTGTTGGAAATTTTCAAATAGATATTAATATCTGCTGCAACAGATGACATCTTTGATTTAATTATCAGATAGAAATTTACATCTGTTGTAATGGATGACTGAGTTGTTGGAAATTTTCAAACAGCTATTGATATCTGTTGCAACATATGACATATCTTATTGAAAATCTTTTTTAAAATTTTAAAGGAATCATTTATCCAAAAGAAGAAAAAGAAATATAGATAAAATAGTACTACTAAAGGCAGTAAAAAATATTTCTTGGATAACTCAAAAATCTCATTAAGTAGTCTTATCTTGTCTTTTCAATGTCACCCATTTTCCTTATGCCCCTCAAGTTATTAATGAATATTAATGAATTTTTAAACCCATGTCTAGAATTATCTCTTCTTCAACCCTAAATTTATTCATCTCTCATATTTTTCTTTCTCTCTTCTTTAGGGTTATCCTATCGTCTCTTTTTTCTCTCTTTTGTCTCCTCTTTATCATAAATATCCTTTTAAATCTAAACCGATCTATATCGTTTCTCGACTGAAATTGTTGTTTTGTTCCTTTTGCTTTTGACATTGAAGGTATGGTTTACTATTGCTCTTTCATTCGTATCTTCTTCTTTACAAGTTATTTATATTATTGTTTTATTTAATTACCCTTTATCCATATCATGTTTATTTAAAAAAATTGAAGTAACTTTTAAGTCTAGAAAGAACGAACCATTATTTTTATTAAAATATGCAAAAAAAGTCATCTGTTGGGAGAAGTTTAAAACCCTTGTTGGCAGTGTCACTTTTTTGTATGTATTTTGTTTGTTACTTTGTTGTCGATGTTGTTGGTGTTGTTGGAACTTATGGTGTGGTGTTGTTGATGGTGTTAGGATAAAGGATGTTGCTTCTTTGTTGTTGATGTTGTTGTTGATGGTGTTGGAATAAATGATTTTATTTCGTTATTGTTGATGTTGTTTCTTTATAGTTGATGTTGCAACAGATGGAGAAACTGTTGGAACAAATCAAACTACTAGAAAGGTGGTTTGATTTATTTTAACAGAATCCATATCTATTTCAACAAACTCTACATCTGTTGCAACAAACTCCACATCTATTGCAACAGACTCCACATCTATTGCAACAGACACCACATCTTTTGCAACAGAATCTACATCTGTTGTAACAGCCTCCACATATATTGCAACATACTCTACATCTATTGTAACATACTCCACATATATTGCAAAAAACTCTACATCTGTTGTAACAGAATCCACACCTGTTGCAATAAATGGATAATATTCTTTATGTTCTTCTCTTGTTTGACATTAATTTTTTCCCTCTTCTTTGTAGATATAAGGAACTGAAATTTGATCAACTCTTTTTTACCAACACAAGAGGCTACAGTAAAGATGGGTTCGAAGGAATAAGCTACTTGCTGATGGAACCACTTCATATGTAGGAGGTAAGCATTATTGATAATGTTATCATGAAAACTCACATAGAGTACACTGATTTTGTGAATGTTTTTTTATCTATTAGTCATTGATTATTCAAACAAGATATCTATAATTTTACAGTTAGGTTTGATAAATCTGAACTGATAAGGCTGAGGGACCATGTATATGGTTCTGATACCTTATTTAGATTTAATATCAATTGTTCCTCATGTTTAGGTGTCAAACATTGTGAAGGTATCAAGTTTTGATGGCATTGTAAAAAGATTCAATATCAATGTAACTACCTTTTAGGGTGAATTGGACTCAAAGAGGGCCTTCAAAGCCTCCCACTACTTCAATCAATACTAGAAATCAATATAGTTAGTGCCCTAGAAAAATTTATATAGTTGGGTTGCTCGGGGTAATGATTATCTGCCGGAGGGGTAGGAGAATATCTATGAGGAAAAATAGGGGGTTGACGAAAGACTATATCATCTGAGAGACAATTGAAGAGAAAAAATAGGGTAGCAAGGAACTTCTAGTGAATCTAGCAGATAAAACTGACTTAGAACATAAGAAATCTGAATTAACTGCAAATATGAAAGAGTATCCAGTAATGAAAAATCCATTTGTTGTCTATCTTAAAGAAAAATAGTATAGATGGGCACTTTGCTAGGGAGCTGCGACTAGGTAGTATGGTCAGAATGATCACCTACATAGAAAATAACAGAACACCAAGAAAGCAGGTTTGAAGGAACCGAGGGTTGAAATGATGTATAGTAAGTCAATAAAACTTAAGCCAAGAAAAGCTGCAGTTAAAATAAGAAATCTAAGCGAATACGACAATTTCTGAATTTTAAATTACATCCCATGTCTTCTTGTTTGTTGTTCAAAATAGGTCCACTACTATTGACCGAATCGGAACCACAAACAATTTTGAAAGGCAGATTGAGTATCATTACTTTCTTAGCAATATGCAATATGGTTATAATTGATTATATTTTCTTGCCTTATCATGATTTGAACATATCTTTGAAAATATCATATGCTTCTTGTAGTAAGTGAATCTCGATATTTTTCAATCTTGCCTCGAGCTTTCTGATTCGGTATTCAAGCTTGTCGTTGCCATCGTTGAGGTTAGTGTAGACTTCTTGGTCTTTTATGAGCTCGTCAATGAGGAACACTTTTGTCTTAGATGTGGCATTGTAAAAGGCCTTCAGCAGGCTTCTAGAACTCTTTCTTCAAAAGGATTAAATGATACATGATGGGTCACTATGTTTGTTTTAGGTCAATATATTGATGCACACTCAAGCAATGGTCCCAAAAGTTGAATCCTATTGGGACCACTGCTTGAGTATGTATCAACACATTAACCTAAAATAAATATAGTGACCCTCAAAGTATCATTTAAGCCTTCTGAATAAAGTTTTTTTGAAGACTTATAAAGGCCTTTTACGATGCCATAACTTTGAAGGAAGTGATCCTCGTTTACGAGCTCACAAAAGATCGGGAACGCTATACTAACCTCAATGACGACAATGGCAAGCTTGAATAACAAATCAACAAGTTAGAGGCAAGCTTTAAAATTATCGAGATTCACATACTACAAAAAGCATCTGTTCTTCTCAAAGATATGTTAAAAGCGTGATAAGGAAAGAAAACACAATCAATTATATCCATATTGCATATTGCTAAGGAAGTAATGATACTCAATCTGACTTTCAATCTTGTTTGTGGTTCTGATTAGGTCAATAGCAGTGGACCTAATCGGAACCACAAACAAGAAGGTATGGGATGATATTTAAAATTTATAAATTGCCGCCTTCACTTAGATTCCTTATTTTAACTTTAATTGTTCTTGGGGCAAGTTTTCTCGACTTACTGTACATCATTTCAACCCTCAGTGCCAGCAAAGATGCTTTCCTGGTATTTTGTTATTTTGTATGTACGTGATCATCCCGACTACGCTTCCTAGTCACAACTCCCTAGAAAAGTGTCCATCTACATTATTTTTATTTGGGAGAAACAACAGATGAATTTTTATTTTTGGATACACTTTCATATTTTAACTTGATTCAGATTTCTCATGTTTTAATTTAGTTTCATCCGCTAGATTCACTACAAGTTCCTTCCAACAATATGTTTCCTCTTCAATTAGCTATAAGATTATAAAGTCTTTCATCAACTCCCATTTTCCTCGCATGCATTCTCTTTCAGTTTTTTTTAGTGTATAATCATCTTCTTGAACAACCGTTCTATATAAATTTGGGCCAGGGGAATTTCTATTGGTTTTTCATTCTTGATTGATACAGTGCAAGGCTTTGAAGCCATTCTCAGAGTCTAATGCACACTTAAAGTTAAGTCCAATCACTGTTGCATCTCTGTAATGACACCAAATATTGATCGCTTCTCAAAACTTGACACGCATAAACATGAGAAACAACCACCCGTAATTCATAATAGGGTATCAGCACTATCTTCATGGTCCCCTCATCCTTATCAATTCGGACCTATCAAAATTAACTATACAATGCAGGATCTTGTTTGAATAATCAATACCTAATTGGTTAAAAACTGCATTCATAAAAATATTGACTTTGTCTATGTTGTCCCACTGACCTTATCAGTAATACTTAACTGCCACACATGAAAATGGATCAATCCATCTGCACGCACCTTATTCTTCCTAGCCCATCTATGGCTTAATTTGAATAAAAAGATGACTAACCTGTTACAACAGATGTCACATCTATTGAAATTATCAAACAATTATAGATATCTTTTACGACAGATGATCAATATGTTGTAACATATGACTTATCTGTTGGAAAAATCAAATATATCCATCTGTTGCAAGAGATTATCAATATGTTGTAAATTATCAAACAGATAGAATATATTTTGCAATAGATTACCCATCTGTTAGATTTATTTTAAAGCAATTTTTTTTTTTGAAATACAATAAAGATAAATGTTGTATCTAGATCAATTTTTTAGTTTACATAAGCTAAAAAGTCACCAGTTTTATTTAAAAAGAGGTGAATAGTCGTGGCTTTTTGACTAATCCATTTAAACTCAATCCTTTATAAATAGGTCCCTCCTTACTTGTTTATTCTACTCTACTCCTAGATATGGCTGATCCATATTTGTACAAGGTAATTCATCTCGAGTCCTTACGAGAACTTGAAAGGTAGATTCATGAACTTCAGAGGGAGATGGGTGACTTCCGAGTAAGGCTGAGGAGGGACCTACTGCTGCCGGATGATGATTGGCCAGTTGACAATAAAAATAATACTAATACTACTAATAATAATGATAATAATAATAGTAACAATAATAATTAGGTTATGTTTTTTTTCTTTTAGAGTATGTATTTTCTTTTTTATATCGGATCTACCCAAGGGTATGTATGTTTTTTTACTGTATATAATTGTATATAATTGATTCAAAAATCTTTGTTTGGTTGACTTTGGATTTTTAATTCTTATTTAATATTTAATTATCATTCTGTCAATTCCTTATTCTAAATATGTCGATAGTTGGAGGTAGGGATTGATTGAGTGTTTGTGGCAACCGATGAACCATATGTTGCAACAAATGGCTAATCTGATGCAACAGAAGGGTTATTGTTATTAAGAGGGAGAAAAGTCATGACTTTTCAATTATTGAATATAAAAATGGTTATTAAATAAATAACAAGGAAATAAATTATAAATACAATTTATAACCATAAAAGAATGGTTATTTAATTTTATTAACTGATCGTGAATTTTCACCATTTTTATTTTTAAATTAGGTTTTTAAAATTATTTATTTATTATATAATAAAAAAAGTCACAATATTGGATTAATTACTTAAGGTATATGATGATTGTTCAAAAAAAAAAGGTGAACAATCGTGACTTTTTGTCTAACACATTCAATTCAATGTTGTTGATGCATTAAATTCCTCATCTGTTGCAGCTGATGAATCTGCTGTTAGAAGATATCAAAAAAGCTCCTAAAATAGATGGCCGATTTGTTGCAACAAATGGTATATTTGTTGACATAGATGGGTTATCTTATGAAACAGATATATAATTTGTTGCCACAACTCAAAAAAATGGCTATTATTTTATTAAAGAAACGGTTATTGAAAAGGTGTCTTCGATTTTCAAATTGAGAAAAAGGTTATTTAAATTTAAGAACTAATTAATAATAATAAGCTGAAAAGTCATGCGTCACAATAATAAAAAAATTCACTAGTTTTATTTAATTAAGTCATTTCTTTTCACAGAAAACAATAAGGAAATAAATGATAAACATAATTTATAAACATAGAAAATGGTTAGTTAATTTGAATAATTGATGTTAATATTAAATAGGTGACAAGTAGTGACTTTTCCCATTTTTGTTTTTTAATTTTTTAATTTATATAATAAAAAAGTCACCAAATATGGATTAATGATATGATAATTATGTAAAAAAAATAGTTTATATGTTGCAACAGATAGATTATCTTATGCAACAAGTTGTCCATTTATTGCAACAGATTATATATTTGTTGTCACAAATGTGTTATCTGATGCAACAAATATAGAATTTGTTGTCACAACTCAATAAAATGGTTATTGGAAAGAACTAATTAATAATAATAAGATAAAAAGTCATGATTTATCACAATATTAAAAAAGTCAGTCAGCAACTTGATTTAATTAAGTCATAACTTTTCACAGTAATCAAATAGGTAATTAATAAATGGAGATGAATAGTCGCACCTCTTAGCCTAACTCATTCAAATTCAATCCTCTATAAATAAGTCCCTCCTTACTCACTCGTTCATTCTACTACACTCTACTTATATCATGCATCTTGTCTTTCATATTACACCTTCAACCACTTTCTCTTTCCCGACTTAGGTAAGTGATTTTATTGATTTATGTGTAAATATACCCTATTTATAGTATAAGTTGTATTACATTTGAATTCTTTTCTTTACTTTGGCTTTTGCGTTTTTTGTCAATTCTTGTGTATTCGAGATATGGCTGATCCAGTGTGGGATGTTGCTATTCTGCAAGACATCGTGCATGAACTTCAAAGGCAGGTTTATGACCTGCAATGGGAGTTGGGAGCCGTGAGAACAAGGATACTCCGAGAGATCCGCAGGCTGAGGAGAGCCCTACTACTGCCGGTTGAAGATTGGCCGGCTGAAAATAATAATAATAATAATAATAATAATAATAATTAGATTATTTTTATTTTAGCCTATATATTTTTATTTGTTATTGTTTGATAAAAAAATTATGTTTTATCTAATTTGACATTTTAATTCATATTTAGTTTTCACTAAGCCTTAATCTTTCTTCTTCTCATCAAACATGTTGATGATTAAGGAATAATTTAAATCCAGTAGCAATTGTAAGATTACTCATCTGTTGGGTTTTTGGCAGGAGTTGTATTGTGTTGTTCAACATAGATTACTCATTTGTTGCAACAGAATAAATATTTGTTGCAACAGATAAATATTTTGTTGCAATAGATAACTAGTCTATTGTAACAGATAATTAATATGTTGTAATAGAAAACTAGTCTATTATAATAGATACAGATAATTATTCTGTTGCAACATATTATCCATCTGTTTAATTCATGTTACGGGCACTATTGGACCATAAACATGAATCCAACATATGAGTTTTCTGTTGCAATAGAATATTAATCTATTGCAACAGACTCGGTGATCTATTTAACTTGTGGGCTTTTATATTGTATTCATGAAGGGGTTCTATTGATTGTTGAAAAAACAGACGTAGAAGTGTCATCTAAAAATTATAGTTTTACTTCCCAAATTCACCTATGAAGTAATGACAAAGCGGAAAGTGATATACGCAACAAAATTTCACCTAAAAAATTGGTCAAGTAGCAACAATAGCGATAAAAACAATATTAATGGTCGACAAGAAAAAGATAAAGATGATAATAAAGTAGAAGATGATGATAATAAAGCAAAAGATGATGAATAAAGCACCAGCAACAATGAACAACAAAAATCATGAAGAGAGAGAAAACAACAACAGATGAGAAGAGAGAGAGAAATGTGCCCTTTTTTCATCCATTTCCCGTTATATTAATAAACATTTGGATCAAAGTGTAAATTTAAAAACTTGTTTGTTATTTACAATTTTCCCAACTTTGTTAATCCATAATAAAGTAATTGTCACCTATACTCAATTATTAAGACTTGAGTCACCTACACCTCATTTTCAAACTCTTTTGTCACCTACAGCTTAAAGCCCCTCAAGACATTACATACAATATAGGACCCTTTTTTTTGTTTTTCAAATAAAATTGCAAGGCCTCTCATTTAAGTTTTTCTTTGGGCCACCACAGTGGTTGAGCCGCCCCTGATTTTGAGCTACTTTCTTCTGATTATAAGCAGTACAATTATCTCCTATTTGTTACACAATATGCTTGTTATTTATCTTAAAGAATCTCAGGATCAATCATTTGTCCCATTGGATCACAAATTTTTATAGAGTTAGGAAGAGGTCTAGTAACATTCATTTTAGCTAGAATTTGAGCATAAGAGATTAAATTTTCATTGCTAGGACAATCATAAACATACAAGGGCCTCCTGATACCACTTCTAATCCTACTTAATACATCCTTACTACAGTAATTTAGAGCCAATTTGTGTAACTTCACCTATAATGAAATAGTTTTATGAATTCCCTTATTAAAATCAAACCCCGCTGACCAAGCTATAAGGATAATTATTCTATTATTTAAAGTTTATGGACCTGAGTGGACCACCTCATCACGATCTATACTATTCAATCTAATAACCATCATTATGATATAGGATCTTAGGCTTTGTTGCAAGCCTATATTCAATAGTAATGAATCGTTTAATAGCATGTGGGAGTATTTACAACAATATACAAGATCAATGCCTTATTCCAATTCTCAGGCTCAACATCAATATCTTTCTTCAACAAATGCAAAACTAACTCATTATCTTTAATAACCGGAGGGACATAGGTTAGACTCATACCTTTTGAATCAAACTTATTCCCTACTACTACTCTGACCATATTTATTCGGGTTTTCCTCTATTGATTCCTTTGCTATTGCTCATGTCTCCCTGAGCTACTTGTGTTTCTTGCACAAGCATTACTGATAACGTCCTTGTAGCAGTAGATGAAGACGGAGAAGCATCTTGCACTTTCCTTCCCAAACTTACTTTTCTAGTGTAATTTTGAGTTGCACTAGTCGGTAAAATCATGGAAACATGTTCTTTTCCATTTTTAAAACTTACTTGAGCCAATTTACCTAGTGGAAAGAGTAGATCTGAAAGATTTGGCAATTGGAGTCATTGTCTTTCCTTGAATCTAAGTTCTCGCTTTGAAGAGTGAGTTTGACCTTTTTCTTGAGGCTTGAGACTCTTGGAATTAAAGTTGCACCACCATATCGTTCCTACGCTTGATATTTATTGACAGTTTTCCTCTGTGGTCCCCTAGCTATTGGAGAGAACAAAAGTTGTTAGAAGCACCTAACTATGCACCGAGAGAGAAAAAGTTTTATTTTTCTAATTATGTATTCAAAAGAGCTACTTTTTCTATAAGGTAACTAGAGAAAATTGAACGAAAGGTGTCATTTAAATCTTGAATGAAGGGTTGGTGACATTGAACAACTTAAAGGGTCAAACATAATTAGAAAACTTGATTAAGTTAATTGCAGACTTAATTAATATTTTTAAAACTTTCTAATCTTTTCAAAAATACAAATCAACCCACTTTTAAAAATACAAATTAACTCACACCCCTCTCCTCTCCAAATTATCAACTGTTTCTCTTCTCTCTCTCTCTCACCCAACCAATAGTTCTGCAAAATTTATCTCTTCAATATATGGTGACTTTAACCTTCGGTGAAAAATAGTTAGGCGAGTTTCTTTTCGACGTGACAGCAGTGTTCTCCGGCGACAATAACTTTAAGTTCTTCATCGTCCCATTTCTTCTTTCACAGGTAAAAAATAATGTCTTTTTAGTTATGAAGAAAAAGAGAAACTTGAGCCAACTTCTCTTCTAGTATTGGTTAACAATTTCAATATTTCTTGCTTAAATTTGAAATGTGAACTGAAGAAAACCCTAATTTCTGGCATTTCTTCTCTACTCTTTTTGGTGTGAAATATAATTTTTTGTTGTTATTGTAGTTGTTGTTGTCGAACTATTGAATCAACATTTCATTGAAGTTTAGTTTTCATTGTTTGTGTTTGTACAAATGCAAAACAACAATGTTTGTGATTTTTTATCATCGTTGATATTCGTAGTGTGTGTGTTGTGTTGGTGTTGCTGGGTTGATTTGTTATTTTTCTTGATAAAAATGATGTATTTAATATTAAATAGTGATAGTGCAATTGTTTTATTGAATAAAATATTGGTACTTTTTTTTCTGCAACAGATAAATTATCTGATACAATAGATAAACCATCTACTAAAACAAATGAACCATCTGATGCAACAGATGGAAATCTGAAGCAACAGACTAAAATATGATGCAATAATGAAAATTTGATACAATAGATGAACAAGCTAACAGATCATTCATCTATTAAGACAGGCGACTCTTCTGTTTGGAAGAAACATAAATAATTTTGACAGTTGATAATAGTTCTAATAAATAACTCATTTGGAAATAGATGAATGGTCTATTTCAATAGATGAGTAATCTGTGTTTATTATTTTCAATGGATTTCTCATCTTTTTTAATAGGTTGGTTATATATTGCAATAGATAACCTACCTGGTGCAATAGATGAGTGACCTATTTTTCCTATTTCTAATGGATTAATCATCCATTGCAACAGGTTGGTTATATCTTGCAACAGATAACCTACCCTGTGCAATAGAGGAGTGATGTATTTCAACAGATGAGTGATCTTTTTTATTATTTCTAATAAATTACTCATTCATTGCAATAAGTTGGTGATATGTTGCAACAGGTAACATACCTAGTGTAATAGACTAGTTATCTATTTCAACAAATGAGTGATCTATTTTTGTTGTTGTAACAAATTACTCATTCATTGCAATAGGTTACTTATATATTGCAACAGATAACCTACCTGGTGCACGAGATGTGTGATCTACTGGAACTATTATTTTACTATTGTACATGTCAGATATACAGTTATCCTTTTTTAATGATACATTAAAAAATTATAATCTATTTTATGTTCCTGTTATTTTTAGATTATATGGCTCCCAAAAAAAAAGAAACTGAATCAAGTCCAAGTAAAGGAACAAGTGAAGCAGCTAGGCTACATCCACCACTCTATGAGCTTTCTTTATAAATGTTATCTTAATTAGAAGCAGAAGATAATGAACATGGGGAGGAGAAATATTTCAAAAGAGATGATACAAATGCTAATAGCCCTTCCATCGAAGAGTTGGTCAAAACCTTCAGCATTGATAGTTATCCTGTGAGAATGCAGTGTGATAGTGTCACATATTTAACGGGTGATTTCGTGGTTAACTCATCTATGGGAAAATCTTTTGACACCTTCAAAAAAATACTCTAAGACCAAAATTTGGAAGCTTATTTTAGGGATTTTTGCTTTGGGAAATATCTTGATTTTTTGGAGGACAACAATGCTTATTTCCAAATAAAAATGGTATATGATCTTCTCAAGAATAGGTTTATGTATGAAAACAAAGATAAGATGGATGAGGTGTGGATAAATTACTATGGCATGCCTGTTTGTTTTGGTTGGAGGAAGTTTTCCATAGTTACTGGATTAAAATATTATCCTCATTCTCCTTCTCAAGTTATACCTATTCTAACCCAAAAAAATAACCCCGCACACCTAAAAAAACAAAAGGCAAGTCGAGTTATCATGATGACCTAGTGTCCCTTGTTGGTCCAATCTTCAAAAACATAAATTTAATAGAAGCGTGAAATGTAAAAGACTTTTGAAGAAGTACAAGCAATCATTTATCTTGGTTTGGTTTGTACATCATATTCTTTGGGCGAGAGATATTAACAACACCATACCACTTTGTTTGATAAAGCTCTCCGAGGATCTTGATACATTTAATAGCTATCCTTGGGGTTATAAAAGCTTCAAAATAACTGTTAAATATTTGTTGATTCCACTAACACCAAAGGCAGTCAACCTATATGGTTTTCCATAGGCTTTTATGGTAAATATTTCTTTTAATATTACATGATTTAATTTTTTATTCAATAATGTTTTTGATTTATTGTCTTTACTTTAAGGCTTGGGCATTTGAAGTCATTCCTTACTTCATGCAACAAGTGAACTACGAGGAAGAAGTTTCCTATCCAAGAATCTTGAGATGGTTTTCGGCCAAAACTGATAAAAATACAAAATGTCTTGATCTTTTCAACCCCCCGAAGGAAGGAGTAAGTCTAATATTAATTAAGTTTTTATTTTAATTAATGATTTTTTAAAATAATTTCATTATCATTCTAATATATGTACTGATTTATTTTAGATTGTTTGTTTGTGGCTTGTTCCGACCAATCAAGAGTGAAAGATGCTATTTTTTCCTACTTTACGATTTGTGCAAACTTTATCAGTCCCTAAGGTCATTGATATAATAAAGAAGGAATTGTTTGGAGCAACAACCATCAGAAGAAAAACAAATTTGAAGGGTGGGCTTATTGTTGTTGATGATAGTAGTGGTAGTGGGGCTGCTATTGGGGATAATGATGCTCCTCTTATAGTTTTTGAAATAACAAACCGTTATGATTATGATATACTGGTTATACAGATTTTGCCACTTTTAGCGAATGTTTGACATGCAAATAACAAGGTTGTAAGGCAAAACATGATGGAGTGATTAATGCTATTAATGCATTAACTTCTTTTATAAAGAAAATGACATTTAAGAGTGGTGTAATTCTATCAAAGGGGATTTCATATTCATACACTCCACTAGAGAAAAAGGTGGCTAAGAGGAGAAAGAAAGAAATTTCCAAGGCATCATCAAGCATCGAAAAAGGAAAAATTCCAACTCCTCTGTCTTTGTCTTATACCTTTGATCAATGTATAAGGGCCACAAGAGAGCAGCATAAGCTGAAAAAGATGAATGTATATCATATGTTCCAACAAATAAATAGACACATATTTGTTTCAACAGATGATACATCTACTGAAAATTATCAAATATATATATATATATATATATCTGTTACAACTGTCATCTAACCTATAGCATCAGATGCATTATTTGTTACAACATATGTCCGTCTATTTCAGCAAATCAAATAGGTCTTCGTACTATTTTAATTTGTACCAATAGATGAGTTTTATGTTGCAAAAGATGGGTTATCTATTCAAAATTATCTTAAAACTCTATTTTACCTATTCGAATTTGTCCCAACAGATGATCCATCTGATGCAATAGATAGATAATCTATTATATATCTATGATTAGCATTGACAATTTTGGATTTCCAACTGGATGTCATAGTAGAAGCTACTGCTGAACAATATAATATGACAGTTGATAATCCATCAACTGCTTCCATAGAAGAAGAAAAAGTGGAGCATGTTAGTTTGGGAGAACGAAAGAGCTACCAATTTAAAGGGTTCAACATCTCGAACGAGGCTCCAAGAAAACTAACAAAGTTGATCAATGACTATTCAAAATGGATTGTCGATGGGTTGTTAAAGCATCATGCCGGCAGGCACATATATTTTTTAAGATATTGATCTATACAATTATTGTTGTAAAAACATGACATTAACACATGTAAATCATGTAAAAAATAAAATGATGAACACTACAAAGTGAAGAAATTGAGTCTTGGTTTTGATATGTTCGACTTTGTTGTTGCACATCCCGGAATTAAGGATTAGTTCTATTTGATATCACAACCCCAAACTTGCTAGAATGATGATGTTTAAATGCCATACATAGTACTATTAATTAATACTATAATTGCATCTGTTTATTAATTTTATTGTCACGTAATCTAAAATGTTTGATAATATGTACAACACATTGATGACAATTTTTACTACCTCCGAAAGAAGTCCAAGTTTCAAATACAATAACAATACAAATACACGATAGGCAATTATTTGTGCAAAGTTTGCATCAATAATGCCTACGATAAGTTTTGTCAACAACAACTGAAAGTTTCCCGAGCTACGGAATGCTTAATCAACATCATCAAAGATTTTAGTATTCCAGCTGGCTTACCTTGGTATTTGGTCGATGAAGTGTATATCCCAATCAATTGTGGTGAGGAATTCCATTAGTTGTTAGCTGTCGTCGCTCTAAAAGAGTGGTGCATTCGAGTGTATGACTCGATATCGCGAAGAAGACGTTCTGCATCATCATAAATCATGTCAGCAGATATATAAATCATTTTTAAAGATATTGATTTATACAATTCTTATTGTAAAAACATGACATTAACATATATAAATCATGTAGAAAATAAAATGATGAATACTACAAAGTGAATGAATTGAGTCTTGATTTTTATATGTTTGACTTTGTTGTTGCACATCCCGAAATGAAGAATTGGTTCTATTTTATGTCACAGCCCTAAACTTGCTAGAATGATGAGGTTTAAATGTCATACATATAACTATTAATTAATACTTTATTTCATTGCATCTGTTTATTAATTTTATTGTCACGTAATTTAAAATGTTTCATAATATGTGCAGCACATCGATGTCATTTTTTACTACCTCTAAAAGAAGGCCAAGTTGCAAACACAAGAACAATACCGACAGACGACAGGCAATTATTTGTAGAAATTTTACATCAATAATGCCTACAATAGGTTTTATCAATAACAGCCAAAGTTTTTTAAAATGAGGAATGCTTAATCAACATCATCAAAGGTTTTAGCATTTCAATTGGCTTACCTTGGCATTTGGTGAGGAAGTAAATTATGTATATCCCAATCAATTGTGGTGATGAATTCCATTGGATGTTGGTTGTCGTCGTTCTAAAAGAGAGGCACATCCGAGTTTATGACTCGATGTCATGGAGGAGACATTTCGAGCCATCATCTGAGTTTGAGATACAAAAAATGGCCAAATTATTAGCTACTTACTTTGATATATGTGGCTTTTTGGACCAAAAGGTTCGTACTGATTAGTCGGCGATTGAAGCATACTGAGATAAAATGGGTAATCCATTTGATGTAGAATATATTGAAGGAATTTCTCAACATCCCATTGGTAGTCTACAAGTGTCATGATTTAGTTTCATTTCATAAATTTCACAATGCTTACATTAATTGCAAGATATGGATTATCCTTTTTTTAAAATGCAGAGATTGCGGTCTGTTGCCACTTACGCTGAGTATTTGAGTGATGGATTACAAGTACCAAATGATGGACTTGATGTTGGATTAATCTGCAAAAGATATGTTGCTCTTTTATGAAAACACGGAGAAGTGAAAGCACCAAAATCGTACACAAGTGACATTAAAGATCCACGATAACCGAATTCAAATTCCATAGCATCGGATGAACAACAACTTGTCCATATTAAGTAGATATTTATAGCTTAAGTCTGTAAAAGTAATAACCTCTCCTTGGTAATTGTTTGCACCAAAGGTTAAATTGTTGATTTGTTTGTAGAGTAGATCATTTGTTCCCATAGTAATTTTCTTACATTTCATTTATTTATTGAGTTATTTCATGTAATTTTGTAAGGCTTCAATTTATTAATGTTGTCTATGAATATAATTTAACATTAGTTTTGAACTTATTAATTGAAATGGAATAGTATATTCAAATATCGCAACAGATAATACATCTGTTGCAACAGACAACATATTTATTGGGGAAATTATCAAATAGATTTAGACATATGTTGCAACATGTAGGCATTCTCTTTCTGCTCCTTTTTTCATAAAGTCTTTCATCAACTCCCCCTTTCCTCGCAGGCATTCTCTTTCGGCTCCTTTTAGTGTATAATTATCTTCTTGAACAACTTTTTCATATAAATTTAGGCCAGATGAATTTCTATTGGTTTTTCGTTCTTGATTGATGCAGTACAGGGCTTTGAAGCCATTCTCAGAGTCTAATGAACACTTAAAGTTAAGTCCAATCACTGTTATATCTCTATAATGACACCAACTACTGATTGCTTCTCAAAACTTGACACGCATAAACATGAGTAACAACCATCCGTAATTCATAACAAGGTATCAGCACCATCTTCATGGTCCCCTCATCCTTCTCAATTCGTACCTATCAAACTTAACTATACAATGCAGGATCTTGTTTGAATAATCAGTGCCTAATTGGTTAAGAACTGCATTCGTAAAAACATTGTACTTTGTGTGTGTTTCCCTGCTGACCTTATCAGTAATAATTAAATCCCACACATAAAAATGGATCCATCCATCTGCGCACACCTTATTCTTTCTAGCCAATCTATGGCTTAATTTGAATAAACAGATGACTAACCTGTTACAACAAATGTCACATCTATTGAAATTATCAAATAATTATAGATATCTTTTATGACAGATGATCAATATGTTGTAACATATGACATATCTGTTGGAAAAATCAAATATATCCATCTGTTACAAGAGATTATCAATATGTTGCAAATTATCAAACAGATAGAATATATTTTGCAATAGATTACCCATATGTTAGATTTATTTTAAAGCAATTTTCTTTCTTTTTTGAAATACAATAAAGATAAATGTTGTATTTAGATCAATTTTTTAATTTACATAAGCTAAAAAGTCACTATTTTTATTTAAAAAGATGTGAATAGTCGTGGATTTTTGACTGATCCATTCAAACTCAATCCTTTATAAATAGGTCCCTCCTTACTTGTTTATTCTACTCTACTCCTAGATATGGCTGATCCATATTTATATAAGGTGATTAATCTCAAGTCCTTGCGAGAACCTGAAAGGTAGATTCATGAACTTCGAAGGGAGTTGGGGGACTTTCGACTAAGGCTGAGGAGGGACCTACTTCTACCGGATGACAATTGACCAGTTGATAATAAAAATAATACTAACACTAATACTAATAATAATAATGATAATAATAATAGTAGAAATAATAATTAGGTTATGTTTTTTTCTTTTAGAGTATGTATTTTCTTTTTTATACCGGATTTACCCAAGGGTATGTATGTTTTTTATTTGTATATATTTGTATATAATTGATTCAAAAATCTTTGTTTGGTTGACTTTGAATTTTTAATTCTTATTTAATATTTAATTATCATTCTGTCAATTCCTTATTCTGAATATATCGACAGTTAGAGGTAGGGATTGACTGAGTGTTTGTGGCAATCGATGAATCATATGTTGCAACAAATGGCTAATCTGATTCGACAGAAGGGTTATTGTTATTGAGAGGGAGAAAAGTCATGACTTTTCAATTATTGAATATAAAAATGGTTTGTAAATAAATAATAAGAAAATAAATTATAAACACAATTTATAATCATAAAAGAACGGTTATTTAATTTTAACAACTGATCGTGAATTTTTTCCATTTTTATTTTTATATCAAGTTTTTAAAATTATTTATTTATTATATAATTAAAAGTCACAATAATGGATTAATTAATTAAGGTATATGTTGATTGTTAAAAAAAGGTGAACAATTGTGACTTTTTGTCTAACACATTCAATTCAATGTTGTTGATGCATTAAATTCCTCATCTGTTGCGGCTGATGAATCAGCTGTTAGAAGATATCAAAAAAGCTCCTAAATTAGTTGGCCGGTTTATTGCAACAGATTGTATATTTGTTAACATAGATGGGTTATCTTATGAAACAGATATACAATTTGTTGCCACCACTCAAATATATGGGTATTATTTTATTAAAGAAACAGTTATTGAAAAGGTGTCTTCGATTTTCAAATTGAGAAAAAGGTTATTTAAATTTAAGAACTAATTAATAATAATAAGTTGAAAAGTCATGTGTCACAATAATAATAAATTCACTAGTTTGATTTAATTAAGTCATTTCTTTTCACAGTAAACAATAAGGAAATAAATGATAAACATAATTTATAACCATACAAAAATGGTTATTTAATTTGAATAATTGATTTTAATATTAAATAGGCGACAAGTAGTGACTTTTTACTATTTTTGTTTTTTAAATCTATTTTTTTAATTTATATAATAAAAAGTCACCGAATCTGGACTAATGATATGATGATTTGTTTAAAAAAAAATAGTTTATATGTTGCAAAAAAATAGTTTATATATAATTTGAGTGATGGATTACAAGTACCAAATGATGGACTTGATGTTGGATTAATCCACAAAAGATATGCTTCTCTTTTATGAAAACACGGAGAAGTGAAAGCGCCGAAATCGTACCCAAGTGACATTAAAGATCCACGATAACCGAAGTCAAATTCCATAGCATCGGATGAACAACAACTTGTCCATATTGAGTAGATCTTTATATCTTGAGTCTGTCAAAGTAATAACTTCTCCTTGGTAATTGTTTGCTCTAAAGGTCAAATTATTGATTTGTTTGTAGAGTAGATCATTTGTACCCATAATAATTTTCTTACATTTAATTTATTTATTGAGTTATTTCATGTAATTTTTGAAGGCTTCAATTTATTTTATGTTGTCTACAAATATAATTTAACCTTAGTTTTGAACTTATTAATTGAAATGGAATAGTATATTTAAATATCGCAACAGATAATACATCTGTTGCAACAAACGACATATCTATTGGAGAAATTATCAAATAGATTTAGATATATGTTGGAACATTTAGGTCATCTATTGAAAATTATCAAACAAGTTTCCCTACTATTTGGATTTGTTCCAATATATTACCTATCAGTTGTAACAGATAGACTATATGTTGCAACAGATTGTATATCTGTTGCAATAGATAGACTGAGAAATATCTGCATAATGTAATATATGACCAACCCACTGCAATAGATAATCAATCTATCATAATAGATATCCTATCTGTTACAATAGATAGACAATCTGTTGTATTATAAAAAATTCAACTTTCATCAAACATAAAAAATTATCACTACATGTAAAGTAAAGTGGCTTGAAATAAATAAATATTTATGGTGTTTGTCTCTGTACATATTCTTTATACAGAGGCTCCAAGCATCTAGTTAGTACCCCAAAAGGCCAGACCTCTTTCATCATTTTTACAATGGTGTCGCACAGATTGTCCGTTTCTATGTCGGTTAGCAAACATTCAATATATGCAATTGCGTACGACACGCACGTTGCACTGATTTTATTTTTTTGAAGGTCCATGTCCTTTTCTATACCTTCAAAATCCCATGATATCTTCTTCAACACTTCCGTTGGCAAATAATCCATCAGTGTACTCTGCCTCAAAAAGCTAAGGAGCAACTCCAACAGTGGCTGCTATGGGTAAAAAAAGTCGCAGTCATCAAAGATAGGTAAGTTACAGTCATAAACCTTAATCTTTCCCTACTCGAGAAGTATCTCAATAGCAAGAAAGTATATGACTTTCACGTCCATGACTAAAAGAATTCTCTTTCCCTTGGTCCATCTCTTGCCGTGTGGATACGGCCGCTTCCCTCTAACATAGTTATTCATATCTTTATCCCATTCGTACATAAAAACTAACCAATAAAATCCAAGGAGACCGGGAGTTTTAGATAGACTAGTGAGCTCAATGTACCCATTTTTGAAATAGTTGTAGAAGTTGAGGTCCATTATCATATCGGTAGCATCATAAGCATACGGGTATGCTAATTTTCTTCCCCTCATAAGGCAGAGAATTTTATCAACATACTGTGATTTAAGAAGACAATTTTTAAATAGGTTAGTAATTGGAAAGAAGAAAAACATAGTGGAAAGATACAACAGATGGTCCATCTATTACAGAGGGTTCTCTTGATCAATTTATGAATTACCCTACTAATGCAACTTATGCAACAGATTAAAAATCTGTTGCAATAGAACCACCACAGGTTGCACCAGAATACCCAGATATTGCAACATATTACACATTTATTGTATAGCTTCTTCTTCATGGAGTAGATTAGAAGGCTAGGTTAGGAAAAGTAAACTTACTTTGTCCACGTACCACTCACACATATTTGTCATCATCTTGAAGTCTTGGGAATCAAACATATTCATGGGGTATTCTTGTACAGATTTCTTCTTCTTGGCATGGATGGTCTTTCGCAGTTCCTTCCTCTCTTCGTCACCAAGTGAATCGTATATGTCCACCTTATTCAGTGGCCCCTGAACTTTAACTTTTGGTGAGGGAGGAGTGTTAAATTTTTTTCGTTTTTAGACTAGAGAGTATTTTTCTAATTTTTCTTTTCTTCCTCCTAACTACCACTATAGGAGTGTATGGCTCACTCACCTTCTTGGATAGTATAGCACCTCTCTTGGACTTCAATTCCTTGGTAATTTCAGTGGTAGCATCTAATTTTTAAAGGATTTTATCCTGTCTGTCCTTACACACATTACATATATAATGAAAACATGGGGGTGAAGAGGGGTGAGAGGGACCAGTGTAAGGGTGAGAGAGACTTGTGTAAGGGGTGATATCAAACGTATTTATTTTTTCTTGAGCATCAACATGCTTATCACATTAGGCTGACCTTTCCTAACTGCTCTTCTTATGGTTGTTACTCCATCCAATTCTGTAACGCCCTAAGATCCCATCCCGAGATGTCACATGGTTCTTAAGGCCACACGCGGCCTCAAGGTAACCCTCTAAGCCTATCATCACTTTTAGAACTCACTTTGACTATAGTCATGCTAAAATAAGAGAGAATGACATATCATGAACATACTGGAATAAGATGAGAAACTAGCCTGTACAATTAAAATACTAAAATTCTATACATATTGACACTTAACTTTATCCAAGCCTCTATTATATAAGACTGAAGAGACATTGGGACAGATCCCCAACTGACTTGTACTAAATTGAAAAGAAGTAATCATCTGCTAGTAAAATCAAAACTCAGGGACATAGGTCCTCGAACCATGAGGACTCACCACCAGTAGGAATGTAGATAGAGGTAGTCAAAAATCACTGTCGCCGCTGAGACTGAGCACGTAAACCTATATCACTAGGGAGTATAGAACACAGAAGACTATGTGAATCAGTACTTGGGAATGTACTGAGTATGTGGGGGAGAAGGTAATATTTTAAATAATATCATAATTGTATAAGAAAATCATGCATGCTGGCACTAATGACTCTTTTCGCTTGAATTACCTGAAACATAGTTTCCATAAATCATCAATAATAACACATGCTTCTTAAATCTCATAAACCATTGGACACAACTCAAACTCTTTGACTCATGACTTAGAGTGACTCGGTAACTCATAAAACTTGGACAATTATGGACTTGGGAGTTCCTTATAACCGATATAAGCCATGTGAGCTTACATGGAGTCCAACGTCTTGCCCACGTCGGGGAGAGATATTCTATCCTTGTCATCAGAGTAGAACCTTAACTTTAGCGATCACTGTCTAGGCCTTTGGCCCTTAATCTTAATACTACGGTGGCATGTAGTTCTAGAGAAGTAGGATGCACTAAACTCACATTTCCCGCTCGGTGCTAAATACTACTCCCAGACTTAAGCTCAAAACGTGTTAGGAAATCCACCTTAATCACTCAAGGTTCTACCATAAAGACAAAATCATAAATATTTCTCATCTTTAAATCAAAACAATTGTGGATTCCTAACTCGACTCATACTCAAACAATCTTTCTCAACGTTAAGTGTACTTGCTCATTAACTCATATCAAATGTAAAAAACTTCAAGGAAACATCAAAGAACTCATTCTTGACTCTCAAGCTCAAACAACAATATATATTCAATAATCAAACTTCTCATAAAAAAGCTTAAATCATGATACTTATCTCAAATCATTTGGAAATCATCAATTCATAATAACAATATTCAACTCATGGCATAAGTTATCAATTTAAGAAATAAAATGATGAAATAGTCTTATATGTTAAACTTGAACAACTCAAATCTCATAAATCATTAATAAAGTAATTTGGGCGTAAACCCACTTGCAAATTCATGAAATGCAATAGTAGAAATTAAATCTTTGGGCACAAGAACGAAGGAAGTGTTCTTGTTCAAACCCCACATACCTTAATCTTTGAAATTGGATGAACTCTAGCGCTTGAGACTCTATCCGCACTTGTAATAAATAATTCTTAAAGCTCACACTATGAGGAACTTGGTTCGTGAAGAAATCTTGAAGATTTCTGGATGATTTTTGGAAGATTAATATTCTTGATTGAAACCCTAGATATATTTCTTAAGGGAATTGGAAGAGAAAAATGGAGAAATTAGGGTTTGGATGAGGATTCTCATATTTATAGAGGCTTCCTAAAGATGTGAAGACCAAAATATCCTTGCAAAAATATTCCTTAATTTCTGAAAAAAAAAAAAAGCTGACAACATTCGTGACAAGTCGTCAGACTGGTGATAAGTCGTCACGAAATGTCGTCACAAAAGGGTGGAATTTATGATTTTCTAGTTAAGGTTGACGACATTAGTGATAAGTCATCACACTCGTGAAAACTTATCAGAAAATGTCATCACTGGGGGTGGAAATCTGCCTTAAGGCTGACGACATTGGTGATAAGTCATCAAGCTTATGATAGCTTATCACGAATGTCATCACTCAATTTTTTAGCCTGACATGCTGGAGTAAAATGGGCATAACTCTTTACTCCGATACCGGATTTTGACGAAATTGGTATCGTTGGAAAGCTAATTAGATTATATATCTTTTGGTTTGTCATGATCTCAATAATTCGTAGTATAATGAGAGATATGCTCATTTGAAATTGAATATGGAAATATCCTTCCCATTAATTTAATTGGTAAGGAATGTTTTGATTCACCTAATTGCTAGGACATCTTTGAGGCCTTAATACACATCACCCTTAATCAGAAAACAACCAAAACACTATAATTTATTTCTCATGAGCTTGATTCATGGTTTCACTATTAGTTAGAATCTCGGGGTATTACAATATCTCCCCCTTGGAAACATTCGTCCTCGAATGTTGCCAGATAGGCCAAGAACAAGAGAAAAAAATAAGGATGTATAGATGGAACGACTCACTCAAAGGGATTACTTCACTTTATACCTTCGGGTACCATAAAAAATGCACAAATTTGTGATTAAAGTAGACATACAGCTGAATATTTAATAAGAAATGGGTGGAATTAAGAAAGAATAGTACCTTCTTCTCGCTCCGAACTCACAGAAAAAGGTGAGGGTACTTGGCTCGCATATCTGCTTTTTCTTCCCAAGTATCACCCTCAGTAGATTGATTTCTCCACAGAACCTTGACGAAGGGAACTTTCTTATTTCTTAGTCTACGAACTTGATAATCTAGGATTTCAACCGAAACTTCATCATACGAAAGGCTATCCTAAACATCAAAGCTTTCTGACGGATCAACAACAACAGTCACCAATATGCTTCTTAAGCATAGATACGTGAAAGACAGGATGGACAGATGACAACTCAGTAGGCAATTCAATCTCATAAGCTGCTTTCCCAACACAACAAAAAACTCTATAAGGGCCAACATATCAGGGACTAAGCTTTCTTTTCTTATCAAATTTTTTCACCCCTTTCATGGGAGAAATTTTTAGATAGACCAAATCATCAACTTTAAATTCAAGAGCTCTTTTTCTCATATCTACATATGACTTTTGAGGACTTTGGGTTGTCTTTAACCATTCTCGAATCAGCTTAACTTTCTCCATAGCCTCAAACACAACATCAGGTCCAATCATAGCAGCTTTACCCGCTTCAAACCAACCTATGGGTAACCTACATCTCCTTCCATACAAAGCTTTAAATGGAGCCATTCCAATGCTAACATAAAACTATTGTTATAAGCGAATTCAATCAGTGGCAAATGTTCATCCCAACTTCCTTTGAAATCAAGAACATATGCCCTCAATATATCCTCCAAGGTCTGGATGGTCCTCTTAGCCTGACCATCGGTCTGCGGATGAAAAATGAAGCTAAGATGAACTTGGGTACCGAGACCCTTCTAAAAATCCCTCCAAAAATGAGAAGTAAATTGAGTACCCCTGTCAAAGATAATAGACAAAGGAACTCCATGCAACCTGACTAATTCTCGAATGTACAGCTTAGCATAGTCCTCGGCAGTGAAAGATGTATGCACTGGCAAGAAATGCGCGGACTTAGTCAACCTTCCTATAATAACCCAAATTGAATTATGATGACGGCGAGAAGGGGGTAAACCAGTCACAGAATCCATATTCACTTCCTCCCACTTCCAAGTAGGAATACTGAATACTTGGATCATTCTACTGGGTCTTTGGTTCTCTATCTTAACTTGTTGGAAAGCTGTACACTTCTCTATGAACTTTGCTATATCCTTTTTCATAACATTCCACCAATAGATTTCCCACAAATTGCGGTACATCTTGGTAGCACTGGGATGAATAGAATATCGCGTGCCATGACCATCAGCCATAATTCTTTGCCTCAAATCATCAATATCAGGCTCACAAAATCTATTCTAAAATCTCAATACACCATCTCCCCCTAGGGAGAAAACCTCCACCTTTTGATCTTTAACTAACTCTTTCAGTTTGACCAAACAAGAATCCATATCTTGCTTCTCCTTTACTTCTGAAACTAGAGAAGACTCAGACCTACTCTGGATCCAAACATTACCCTCAGTTGAATCAAGCAATCTAACTCCCAACCTAGCCAGATGATGTACTTCACGAGCTAACTCCTTCTTATCTTTCTCGACATGTGCTGCACTTCTCATGGATGACCTGCTAAGGGCATCTACCTCTACATTGGCCTTGCCTGGGTGATACAGCAAACTCATATCATAGTCCTTTAGAAATTCTAACCATCGCCTCTGTCGAAGATTCAACTCTCTCTGAGTAAACACATACTACAAAATTTTGTGATCTGTAAAGACATCAACATGAACATCGTACAAATAGTGTCTCCAGATTTTCAAGGCAAAAACCATTGCTGCTAACTCAAGTTCATTGGTCGAGTAATTCTTCTCATACGGCTTTAACTACCCGGAGGCATAGGCTATAACCTTACCCTTCTGCATCAACACATAGCCCAACCTAACTCTAGAAGCATCACAGTACACCATAAAATTATCTACACCATTAGGAAAGGTCAACACAGGGGCCAAAGTGAGTCGAGTCTTCAACTCCTAAAAACTCTTATTGCAAGAATTAGACCATAGGAATTTAACTTTCTTTTGGGTCAACAGAGTCAAAGGAGATGCGATAGAAGAGAAATCCCTAACAAAATGATGGTAGTAACCTGGCAAACCTAAGAAACTCCTAATATCCGATGGGGAAATAGGTCTAGCCCAATTTATCACAGCTTCTATCTTTTGAGGATCAACTCAAATATCTTCAGAAGAAATAATATGGCCTAGAAAAGCAATTGACTTTAGCCAAAATTCGCACTTGCTAAATTTGGAAAATAGTTGATGATATCTAAGGGTTTGCAAGACTACTCAGAGATGATATGCATGGTCGTTCTCACTTCAGAAGTATACAGGAATATCATCTATGAACACAATAACAAACATATCCAGGTACTGTCTGAACACCCGATTCATGAGGTCTATAAAAGCTGCTGGGGCATTTGTTAGCCCGAAGGACATGACCAGGAACTCAAAATAACCATAATGGGTACGAAAAGTTGTCTTTGGAATATCGCACTCCCTAACTTTAAGCTGGTGATAACCAGATCTCAAGTCTATTTTTGAGAAATAGTTGACACCTTGCAGCTAATCAAACAGGTCATCAATTCTAGGAAAAGGGTACTTGTTCTTGACTATGACCTTGTTAAGCTGGCGATAGTCAATGCACATCCACAATGAACCATCTTTCTTTTGCACGAATAGAACAGGTGCACCCCAAGGAGATAAACTAGGCCTTATGAAACCCTTATCTAGAAGATCTTTGAGTTTCTCTTTCAACTTCTTAAGTTCTGTGGGGGCCATACGATATGGAGGAATAGAAATAGGCTGTGTATCGGAAAGAAGATCAATCCCAAATTCTATCTCTCTATCAGGAGGTACCCCTGGGAGATTTTCTAGAAAAATATCGAGAAACTTAATAACAATATTAATTGACTGAATAGTCGGAGTCTCGAACTTAGTATCTTTAACTCAAACCAAATGATAGATGCAACCCTTGGATATCAATTTCCTATCTTTAAGATAGGATATGAAATGACTTTTGGGAGATACAGAATTTTCGTACCACTCAAAGGTTGGCTCATTGGGAAACTGAAACTTGACTACACAGGTACAACAGTCTATAGATGTATAACAATAGTGAAACCAATCCATACCCATAATCATGTCAAAATCAACCATGTCTAGCTCAATTAAGTCTGCGAACAAGACTTTATAAAGAACAGTGATAGGACACTTCTTATATACATATTTAGCAATAACAGATTCACCTATTGGGGTAGAAACTAGGATAAGCTCAAGAACCTTTTCAGCATTGATCTTAAAATTCATAGCCACCAACGGAGTCACATGAGAAAAACTTGACCCAAGGTCCATCAACACATACACATCAAAATGAAATACACGGATCATTCTAGTAACAACATATGGGGAATCCTCCTACTCCTGGTGGGGTGGTATAGCATAAAAGTGATTCTAGCACAGACTACTTGTAGTACTCGATGAGGCACCCCAAGGAGGAGTTGGACAAGCTAAAGAGGTTGGGGCACTGATATCCTAACTATGGGGACGAACATCACGGCTCCCCTATCTAGCATACGGGCAATCTCTGAGTCTGTGGCCTAACTTACCACAACTAAAATAACCTTTCTATTCAGACAAACACTCTCCGAGATGCGTCCTTCCATATTTAGGACATGGGGGATAGTTAGGTCTATTACTCACACTGTCTTGGGACCTGGACATAGTAGGCCTATTACCCTACTCTCTCCTGATTATAGATACGGGGGCACTAGTTGATGAAGGTTCTGGAATGAATGAACGACTCTAAAACTGAGGGAGGATCCCTCCAGAATATCTAGTCTGACCATGCCCCTGCTTTTTTGATCTAACTCTCTTATTTCCTCATATTCTCTCTCTCCTTTACCTTATCCACTTCAATCTACTGAGCATGTATCATTAATTTAGAAAGATCCATGGCCCTATTGAGCATAGCAGATCTATACTCTTTCACAACGTAACTCGATACACTAGTCAATAACTTACTCATACTGGTCCTGGAATTAGCCATCATACCAGGAGCATACTTAGACAACTGGTTGAATTTAAGACAATACTTCTTAACTGTCATGGATCCTTGTCTCAAGTTCATAAATTCTTCTAGTTTTGCTTCCCTCATCTCCAGGGGAAAGAATCTATCCAAGAAGGCATCCTGGAATAATTGCCAAGTCATGGGAGCGGTATTCTCCCCTCTATTTTTATTCCACACCTCTACCCAGTCATAAGCAACATCTTTCAGGCGATAGGATGCTAGCTCCACACTTTTTTTCTCTGTTACATGCATAATTTAGGTAATCTTTTTCACCTCATCAAGATATATCTATGGGTCCTCACCTGCCCTTGAGCCATAAAACTCTGGCGAATTCATCTGCATAAAATCATGAACCCGATCTTCCACTAAATTACTTTCTTGCAGATGTGGAATGATAACTTGAGCATGGTCCTAAGCATTGTGGTAACCACCTAGGCTAGCACCTGAAAAGCTGCCCGGAATTCAGCATGGGACACCATCTAAGGATCAACGGGTTGAGGTCGTTCATTGTTTCTATGAGCTCTAAAAAGAGGCATTTTTTACCATAAAAGAGAATGAATTAACAGCAGAGAGAAATAGGCATAGGCACGATAGACTTTTGAAAGAGAGAAACGACTTTTCCTAAAATGTCTCATAGCCTCTTGCTCATAGATGTGGCACGCTACACACCGAAGATCAAGACTCTACGTAATACGGCTTTTCAGACTCCATAGGAATCTTCAAACCTTAGGCTCTGATACCGAGCTTGTAACACCCCAAGATCCCATCTCAATACGTAACACGGTGCTTAAGGCCACACGCAGCCTCAAGCTAATCCTCTAAGCCTGTCATCACTTCTAGAAATCACTTTGACAATAGGCATGCTAAAATAATAAAGAATGACATATCATGAACATACTGGAATAATATGAGAAACTAACCTGTACAATCAACATACTAAAATTTTATACATACTGACACTTTACTTTAGTCTGACCAAGACTCTACTATATAAGACTGAGGAGCCATTGGGACATATCTCCAATTGACTCGTACTGAACTAAAAAAAAGTAATCATCTGCTAGTAAAATCAAAAGTCAGGGACATAGGTCCTCGAACCATAAGGACTCAGCAACTGCAGGAATGTAGATAGAGGTACTTGAAAATCAATGTCGCCGCTGAGACTGAGCACTTGAACCTACATCACAAGGGAGTATAGAACACAGAAGAGTATGTGAATCAGTACTTGGGGATGTACTGAGTATGTGGGCGTGCAGCAAATATTTTAAATAATATCATAATTGTATAAGAAAATCATGAATGCTGACACTAATGACTCACTTTGCTTGAATTACCTGAAACATAGTTTCCATAAATCATCAATAATAACACATTCTTCTTAAGTCTCATAAATCATTGGACTCAACTCAAACTCTTTGAATCATGACTTTGAGCGACTCGGTAACTCATAAAACTTAGACTATTATGGACTTAGGAGTTTCCTATAATCGACATAATCCATGTGAGCTTACATAGAGTCCAACGTCTTGCCCATATTGGGGAGAGCTGTTCTATCCTTGTCATCAGAGTAGAACCTTAAGTAATCACTGTCTAGGCCTTTGGCCCTAAATCTTAATCCTACGGTGGCACGTAGTTCTGGAGAAGTAGGATGCGCTAAACCCACACTTCCCGCTCGGTGCTAAATACTACTCCCAGACTTAAGCTTAAAACGAGTTAGGAAATCCACCTTAATCAACTCAAGGGTATACCATAGAGACCAAATCATAAATATTTCTCATCTTTAAATCAAAACAATTGTGGATTCCTAACTCGACTCATACTCAAACAATCTTTCTCAACGTCAAGTGTACTTGCTCATTAAGTCTTATCAAATGTCAAAACTTCAAGAAAACATCAAAAAACTCATTCTTGACTCTCAAGCTTAAAGATCAATATATATTCAATAATCAAACTTCTCGTAGAAAATCTTAAATCTTGACACTTATCTCAAATCATTTGGAAATCATCAATTCATAATAACAATATTCAACTCATGGCATAAGTTATCAATTTAAAAAATAAAATGATGAAATAATCTTGTATATTAAAATTGAACAACTCAAATCTCATAAATCATTAATAAAGTGATTTGGGTGTAAACCCACTACCAAATTCATGAAATTCAATAGTAGAAATTAAATCTTTGGGCACAAGAACGAAAGAAGTGTTCTTGTTTAAACCCCACATACCTTAATCTTTGAAATTGGATGAACTCTAGAGCTTGAGACTCTATTCGCACTTATAATAAATAATTCTTGAAGCCCACACTATGAGGAAATTAGTTCTTGAAGAAATCTTGAAGATTTATGGATGATGTTTAGAAGATTAATATTCTTGATTGAAACCCTAGATATATTTCTTAAGAGAATTGGAAGAGAAAGTAGAGAAATTAGGGTTTGTTGAGGATTCTCATATTTATAGAGGCTTCCAAAAGATGGGAAATGACCAAAATACCCTTGTAAAAATGTCCCTTAATTGATGAAAGAAAATAGCTGACGACATTCGTGACAAGCCGTCAAACTGGTGATAAGTCATCACGAAATGTCATCACAAATGGGTAGAATTTATGACTTTCTGGTTAAGGTTGACGACATTGGTGATAAGTCGTCACACTCGTGACAACTTATCGCAAAATGTCATCACTGGGGATGGAAATCTGCCTAAGGCTGACGACATTGGTGATAAGTCATCACGCTTGTGACAGCTTATCACAAATATCGTCACTCAGTTTTCCAGCCTGATATGCTGGAGTAAAATAGGCATAACTCTTTGCTTCGATACTAAATTTTGGCGAAATTGGTATAGTAGGAAAGCTAATTAGATTATATATCTTTTGGTAGGTCATGATCTCAATAATTCATAGTATAACGAGAGATATGCTCATTTGAATTCGAATATGGCAATATCCTTCCCAAGAATTTAATCGGTAAGGAAGTTTTGATTCACCTAATCGCTAGGACATATTTGAGGACTTAATACACATCACCCTTGATTAGAAAACAACCAAAACACTATAATTTATTTCTCATGAGCTTGATTCATGGTTGCACTATTGGTTAG
Source organism: Capsicum annuum (assembly GCF_002878395.1). Classification (NCBI taxonomy): domain Eukaryota; kingdom Viridiplantae; phylum Streptophyta; class Magnoliopsida; order Solanales; family Solanaceae; genus Capsicum; species Capsicum annuum. The sequence goes on from NC_061112.1 coordinate 62,881,416, forward strand.
AATCTTGGGGTATTACAAATTCCTTCTTTATTACTCCACCATTGGGTCTGTTATTGTATCAACAAAACTTATAGTAATAAAAGATGTCATCCCCAACTTTTGATTAGTAGGCACGATCCAAGGATGCACAACCAATAGAAAGACTGATACATTTAAAACATATAATAATAATTTGTAGTCAGTTGGATTACATGTTAACATAGTCAAATTATGCAATAGATGATATATCTGTCACAATAGTTGATCTGTATGTCATAATAAATTAACAATATTTAGTATCAGATTACCTATCTATTGCATAATTTATTCTAGATAGGTAATCTGTTGAGTCGAGTTTAAATAACAAGAGCAACAAATGGTTAATCTATTGTAAAATATGGATCATTTATCGCAATAAATTACCCATCTGTTACACCAGTTGTAGTAGACGGGTAATCTGTTGCAACAGATGACCCATCTGTTGCAATAGATGACACATCTGTTTCAATATCTTTCTTTGAGTCAAATTATTTTACTTAAAAGAAGACATATTACATCATCTAGAGGGTTAAAGAGATCTGCCTCCTAAATTCTTGTGCTGATCTTTGTAGTCAACCACCTAAGGATCCTTTGATGGGAAACCTTATCTGGATAATCCTTGACCTGCTTTCGAAGGGGAGGAATGGCTTCAAATACCTAAGCCTAAAATAAGTAAACAAGAAGAAGGCAAAAAAATTTTCAATAACTATTCAATATAAAATAATGGATGAGTAAATAAATAGTGATTAAATTTACCATAAAATCCTAAGGAAAGCCGTATAATGTGATCATTTTTGGGGATAACTTTGTCTGTAAATATTTGACAGTCAAGTTGTAGCTATCATATCCCTAGATATAATCTTTGAATTTCTCAAAATCCTTAGCAAACACCAACAAATCATCTTCTATGACTTTCTTGACGTCTCTTGCCAATATAACAAAATGGGAAAACAAAACTAAGTGCAATTGCTCCCTGTACTACTTTGGTGTGGTTTTATCCTTGAGATCTTCAATAAAATCAGCCACATTATAGCTATGTAAACTAATGTCCAACAACCCATCTATTTTTTCTTGCGTTTGTTGGTTTTGTGGGTGGTTGCTTGGAAAATGCCTTTCGTCTATTTGATGGTGGTAGTTTGGCTATCCTGCTTGACTTGGAACTTTCGTGGGGTATTTCCTTGATGAAAGGTTCTTTTGGATGATCGCATCTCAAGCCTGTCACTATGAAAAACTCTTTCAACCCAAAACAAATAGGCATTCCACAGTAGTTGGTCAAAATTTCATCCATTTTCTGCCCCTCTACTTTTAATATTTATCATCCCCCATGTACTTGATCCTACATTTGAGAAGACCACATATCATGCTTATTTGGAAATGGGCAGTGTGTTCCGCAGGCAGCTCAAGAAAGCGTCCAAAGCATCTCTTCTTAAAAAGTTCATCTATATTTTAATTCTTCATAATATTCCTAAAGTCATCAAAAGGTTTTCCCAACTGAAATTTAAGTACAAGATCACTAGCTATTTCTGCAGGGTCATCTATCTGCATCGCAACTTGAAACTTGTCAATACTAATAGTTTTTACAGCCTCATACTGGGATTTCAATCTCAATTCACGCCCCATTGGTGATACGTATTATCTTGTTTATATTCTTCCTCCTCCTCACTTTTATTTTCCACACCAGCCTCTATATACCCTTCTCCACCTCTTTTTTCATAAATTTTCTCAGCTTTATTTTTCCCTAAGTGATATTGTTCAGGATGTTCCTCCAAATCCATTTGTACTCTGGCCTTTTTTGTTGGGTGGTTAGAAGTTTATCCACTTTCAGTTTTTTTTTTCTTGTAGGAGACATCTTTTAACTACAAATAATAGAAAAACAGAAAATACTTTATATTTGATGTCTGTATAATTTTTTTAAAAAGATAAGATAAATTTCAATAAATTATTATACGCCACATTACAGATAAATACTCCAATGGATAACCCATCAGTTGGAACAGATGGAGAATCTATTTGAAGACCTATTTAATATGTCCCAACAGATGTGTAATGCCCCGAGTCTACACCCCGAACAATACACAATGCTTACGACTTCAAAGAACCACAATCTAACCCATGACTAATATCTGCTGTGATCACTGAATAATCACACAGTAATAATAATACTAATACTAAGATAAATGCTGAAATTAAGCTGAATTCGCCATAAGGTTCACAACTAAAAAAGAATAATGAATACTGATAAATGAATAATGAAAACTGAATGTCTATCTAAATACTCTAGTTTGAAAAGCCTTTAACTGAACTATTTGAATGTGGAGTTAATGGGACAAACCCCCAACTAACTCCAACTACTAAACTACTGATAAATTGATAATTGAAATAAAAGTATTCCCTTGATAGATGAGGACTCACTACTAAATTTGTTGCTGATAATTCAGGCTGCTAAGTGCGGTTAGGATCCTATGCGTCTGAACCTATGATAAAATACATTACAGCACAAAAAAGGGTATGTGTCAGTACTTTAAAAGTAATAGTATGCTAAGTGAGGTAAGGCTGAATGCATGGGATCATATCCATGAATAATAACTAGCTGAGTGACATAAATATAACTGAATGAGAGTACATGTATAACTGAACCTGATAAAACACTAATTATGCAATACTGTGCACATATGTACATATATTGTGTCTGAGATCATAATTACACCGGATACTAAGTTTTGATAACTGAATAACTGATATCTGAGTTTACAGATAACTGTATTACTGATAGCTGGGTGACTATTTTTGACAGTCATAATTCTATAGAACTGAACTTAGTTCTATACTTAGTTGGGTGACTATGTCTGATAGTCTTGATTCTGTAGAATTGAACTGAGTTTTATACTGAGACTGAAACTGAAACTATAGGAGATAATTATCTAACCAACATGCTCCTCTCTGAACTGATTGGGATCCAACCTATAACCCCAGTAGGAAGGGTGTCAGTACCGTGCCAAGGGTAAAGACAAGCTGAAGAGTCACCCTCATCTAGAAGGTGCTCTGTACGAGAACGGTGGTACCCTCAATTGGTAGGTAGAACACCTCATCAACCCTCAACTGGTAGGTTAATTTCTCAACCTACGCTGGCTACATAGTTCGGGAATCCAAAGACTACTTCTAAGGATCACACCCTCTACTGGCAGGTAAGTCCCCATCCTTGGGTTCACTCGGTGCTGAATCCTACTCCAACTGAATAGACACTGAACTAAGTTCTAAATTGTACTAGGCTGGATTGAACTATTACTGATCTTGTTAACTGACTGAACTAGACTAAGTTTACTGAATTCTGTTTTCTGGCTAATATACTGATTTCTATACTGACTGAATACTACTGATCGTGACACTACTGAAATTGTTTTATAACTACTATAAATCTGGGTAAGTAGCTAGATTTTGGGTATTGAATACCCCCAGGACTAGATAGAATGAAAACTAAACCATAGCATGAACTTATAAAGCATAACAATGTTCACTTACAACTATTCATAGAGTCATTTTATCAAACACTTATAAGATATAAGCATGCATATATGCTAGTATGTCAGAATTTTCACATTTAATTCACATGAGAAATTTATCAAGCACTTGGGGAACATAATCTATGCACATGATACTAAACAACATATAGGCGTCATAATTTCAAATCTCAATTCAAAAATCAAGGGCTTTTAACATGAATTCATATGATACTACACACATGATATATAATTTCACATAAAACTTGGAATAAACCAAGGATTAGAACATAATAAACATCATAATCATGAATACACACAAATCCTACATGTAATTCATGAAATTAGTTAACTTGCAGTTTAAAAGAGTTTCTTGAACTCCAAGGGTGGAAGGAAACCCTTGGATGAACACTAAAATTACCTGGATGCTTGAATGCATGAAGACTGATGGATTGTTCTTGAAGATTTTTCTTGAAATTAAAATCCCTAGGGTTTGTTCTTGAGTAGCTTTGAGAGAATTTGAAAGAAAGTAAGCAATTTAACCTCTAGGGTCATTTGATTTTATGTTTTGGGGCTAAAATGGATGGGATAATGACCCAAATACCCCTCTGGATAGGGCTTTTTAATGACTAAAAATCTTTCCAATGATGCGCAGACCAACACGCTGCGTCGATGGAATTAACATGATGACCAATGTGCCGCATCGAGGTTGCATTGGTTCACTGGAATTGCACTGAAAGCTAGGGGGAAATAACTGTCAACGTAATAGGCAACGCAATGCACAAGTTCATATCGACTCACTGGAATTTGGCACTGGGAGATGAGGAAAATATTTATCGATGCGATGGGCAACACGGCCCGTTGAGATTACGTTGATTGATTATTTTGGATTTCCAAACGTGCCTTAAATAATGTTCAAAAAATCCAAAACCCACCCGATGTGACCTACTAACATTCCTGATCATGAATAAACAAAACAAATCGATACTTTAAGGTCATAAGGGTCGTGAAATAGGATCGCAAACTTATGAAGGCTAAAAATACTCCTAAGTATAAACACTTGGCTGAAAGTTTTATAAGTTTGGGACCTCTTTTCAAGATTTAATGGACTGTGTTAATCTTAGAATTTTGTGGGGTCTTACAATATCTCCCCCTTGGGAACATTCATCCTCGAATGAGACTGACTAAGCTAAGAATACTGATAGACTAAATTTATATATACTAAACATGCACAACTAAAGTGTGATTACACAACTGAAAGTACTGATATACTGAGTTATCATACAGACATGCATAACTGAAGCATGATCGAGTTCTAAAAATATGACATATGAATGAGCTGTATCATGAAGATATCCATGATATAAGAATGCTATGTTGCTGAATTGATATACAGTTGTAAAGGTAATCTGAGCATGGAACTGACTAAATTCAAGGAAAACTGGTACCTTTAGCTGAGTCTAAGTTTGTGGAGAAGAGGTGAGGGTACTTGGTCTGCATATCTACCTCATCTTCCTAATAGCTCCCTCAACGGACTGATTCTGCCAATAAACTTTGACTAGTGGAACTTCTTTGTTCCTCAATCTACGAATCTGATAATCAAGGATTTCAACTAAAACCTCTTCATAAGAGATAGTTCTGAACATCTTCACCCTCTATAAGGACTACAACTACTGGGTCACCTACGCATTTCTTTAGCAAGAGACATGAAACACTAGATGGACTGAAGATAAATATAAAGGCAACTAAAGTTCATAATCTACCTTTCCAAAATGGCTTAGAATTCAGTAAGGACCGACATGCCAGGGACTAAGCTTCCCTTTCTTGCCAAACCTCTTCACTCCCTTCATAGGAGAGATTTTCAAATACACATAGTCGTCAATATCAAACTCAAAATCCTTTATTTACACATCTATAAATGATTTTTGTCTGTTCTGAATTGTCTTAAGCCTTTCTCTGATCAACTGAACTTTTTTTAAGATATCAAATACCAAGTCAGGACCTACTACTGCAGCCTCACTTACTTCGAACTAACCAATGGGAGATCTATATCTCCTCCCATAGAGCGCCTTAAACAGAGCCATCTTAATGCTAAATGGTAACTATTGTTATACGCAAACTCAATCAAGGGAAAGTGCTCATCCCAACTACCCTTAAGTCAATGTCACACACCCTTAACATATATTCCATAGTCTAAATGGTCCTCTCTACTTAACCATCTATCTGAGGGTGGAAGGTTGTACTGAGGTAAAATTGGGTACCTAGACCCTTTTGGAAGGCTTTATTGAAATAAGAGGTGAATTACACACCTCTATATGAGATGATGGACGACGAAACTCTGTGTAATCTGACCAACTCTCTAACATAGAGCTTGGCATAATCCTCGGCTAAATAAGAGGTATGAACTGGTAGGAAATGAGCTTATTTGGTCATCCCATCCACAATGACCCAAATTGAATCATGTTGATGACAAGTATGGGGCAAACCCTTCACAAAGTCCATGTTTACTTCCTCCCACTTTTACGTGGGACTACTAAACTCTTGCATGGAACCGTTAGGTTTTTGGTGCTCAATCTTTACCTGCTAATATGTCAAGCACATAGCTATAAACTCTGTAATGTTTTTCTTCATCCCACTCCACCAATAGATTTCTTGCAAGTCACGATACATCTTAGTGGTCCTTGGATGAATAGAGTAGCACGCACCATGTGCTTCTGTGAGAATTCGTTTCCTCAAGCCAGCTACACTTGGCACACATAATCAACCCTGGCAACGCAACACACTATCTCCCCCTTGGGATAAAACCTCTACTTTCTATTCTCTTACTAACTCTTTCAACTTGACTAAACTAGGATCTTTGTCCTACTTTTCCTTTACTTTGGAAACCAGAGATGATTCTAAACTGCTCTGCACCCACACACTTCCCTTTGCTGAATCGACTAAGCAAACACCTAGTCGGGCAATCTGATGAACTTCCTGAACTACCTTCTTCTTATTATCCTCCATGTGAGCAACACTACCCACAGATATCAAACTGAGAGCATCAGCTACTACATTGGCCTTGCCCAGATGGTAGAGGATGTTCACCTCATAGTCTTTCAACAACTCTAACCACTCTCTGATGTAAGTTCAGATCTTTTTGAGAAAACACATACTATAGGCTCTTGTGGTCTCTAAACACATCCATATATACCCCATATAAATAATGCCTCAAAATCTTAGGTAAACACCACAGCTGCTAACTCAAGATCATGAGTGGGGTAATTCTTTTCATTGGGCTTAAGCTATCTAGAGGCAAGTCTATAACCTTACCTCTCTACATCAAAACACACCTCAAACCAACTCTAGAAGTATAACAATATACCACAAACCCATCTGAACCATCTGGTAGAGTCAAAATTAGGGTTGTAGTAAGTCGAGTCTTTGACTACTAAAAACTCCTCTCATAAGAATCTAACCACTAGAATTTGACTTTCTTCTGAGTTAATCTAGACATGGGAGATACATTAGACGAGAATCCCATGACAAACCATCGATAATATCCAACCAAACCTAAGAAACTCCTGATATCTGATGGAGAGAGGGGTCTGGGCCAGTTTCTCACTACTTCTGTCTTTTGAGGATCCACTCTAATGCCATCACCGAAAACTATATGGCCAAGAAAACCTATTGAACTTATCCAAAATTCGTATTTACTAAATTTAGCAAATAGTTGATGGGCTCTAAGGGTCTTTAACACTATTTTGAGATGGTTTGCATGATCACGTTCACTGCAGGAGTAGACAAGAATATCACAACAAAGACTATGATGAACATGTCTAAGTACTACTTGAACACCCGACTCATCAAGTCCATGAAAGCTACTGGGGAATTAGTAAGACCAAATGACATGGCTAGGAATTTAAAGTGACCATACTGAGTTCTGAAAGCTATCTTTAAAATGTCACATTCTCTGACTCTAAGTTGATGATAGCTTGATCTGAGGTCTATCTTAGAAAAGTAGCTGGCACCCTGAATTTGGTCGAACAAGTCATCAATTCTAGGAAGTGGATACTTGTTCTTGACCATGACTTTATTTAACTGACGGTAGTCTATACACATCCTAAAAGAACCATCTTTCTTACACGTGAATAAAATGGGTGTGCCCCACAGGGAAATGTTGGGTCTGATGAATCCCTTATCTAGGAGATCCTTTAACTATTTTTGAAATCTTTGAGTTCTGTAGGTGCCATTCTATATGGTAGGATAGAGATGGGCTGAGTATCTGGAAGAAGGTCAATTCTGAAGTAAATTTCCCTTTCGAGAGAGACTCCGGGAAGATATTTGGGAAACATATCAGGAAATTCACATGCTAATGATACTTATTCAAGATTAGAGGTCTCTGAACTAGAGTCTTAAACTCAAATGAGATGATAGACATATCCCTTAGATATCATTTTTCTTACCCTAAGGTAAGAAATAAGCTATCCCCTAAGTGCTGAAGTACTACCCCTCCACTCAAGGAAAGGTTCATTCGAAAACTTAAAGTGGACAATGCTATTTCTGTAGTCAACTAAATCATAGCATGAATGAAGCCAGTCCATGCCTAGAATGACATCAAAATCTATCACCTATAATTCTACCAAGTCTGTTGAAGTGACTTTCTAAGATACCATAATCAGACAATTCTTGTATACTCATCGGGCTATGATAGATTTACCCACTGTGGGAGAGACTGAGAAAGGCTCTGCTAGGATTTTGGGAGTGACTCTGAAGTTAATAGCTATATAAGGAGTTACAAAGGACAAATAAGCTCCTGGATCTAGCAAATCATAAACATGTAAATGATAAACTTGTAATGTACTAGTGACCACATCAGGAGAACTTTCCTGACCCTGTTAGGATGAAAGAGCATAGTCTATTTGGGTGCTGTTGTAATGCCCCAAGATCACACCCTGGGCATCACACGGTACTTAAAGTCCTGAGGGACTACAATCTAACCCAAGATATGGAACCTATTGTAAGAACTGGATAATATGATCATAAATGCAAAAGAATACTGATATGCCATGAGGTTTTAATAACTAAATTCAAAACTAAAAGATGTGTCTATAAAAATAACTAACTGAATCTAATAAAATACTGATAAACTAGATAACTAACTGTAATGTCTAAATACTAAATAAATAAATATAATTTCTAATAAGCCTCTAAAACTGAATAACTATGATTTAATAGGACAGGCCCCAACTAACTCCAACTAACTACTAAACTGAGACATAAAATAAAGTAAGCATGTCCTTGAACTGTGAGGATTCACCACTGCTACTGCTAAGGATCTGATAAATATAATCACAAATTGAGAATTGAGCATCAGAACCTATGATATAATACACCATAGAGCAAAAGTAAAGGTATGCATTCAGTACTTTGAATGTACTAATATACTAAATGAGTTAGGCTGATATTCATAGTTTCACGAACAGAATTAATAATAAACTGAATATGCATGTAAATAATGAAGTACTAAATAAAGAGTATGAAATTTGTAGGTACTGGGAATATGTGGAAATCTATAATACTGAGTATGCATGAAAATCTATAACTACTGAAGATACATAAAAATCTATAGATACTGAGGATATATGGAAAAGCATATAACATGAACTGAGTAAAATCTGTAAACTAAAATATTGAAATAACTAAAATTTATATGCTTTGGTCAAACAACACTAAGACTGAATAACTAAACTGGGACTGTAACTGAGACTGTATCTGAGACTGTGAGAGGTATCATCTAATTGACATTCCCCAATTTAAGCTAATCAAGGTCCAACCTATAATCCTAGTTGGAAGGGTGTTAATACCATGCCACGGGTACTAACAATGGCTATGTGGATCCACTAAAATAATAAAACCAAAGGACTAAGGGTGTCAAACCTAAACTGACGGGTGACCCCTGTGAAATAGTCAAGCCTAATCTGATGGGTAACTTCTCATATCCTATGCTAGCTACATAGTTCTAGAGTATAGGGAGTGCTACTAATGACTTTGCCTATCTGACGGGGAAGCCGCCATCCCTACACTCACTTGGTGCTAAATCCTACTCCCAACTGAAAGACACTGAAATACTAGACTATTCTGAGTTTAACTGGTTGATATTTGACTATTCTGATAATTCTCATAGTATGTTCTGAAGACTATTCTATAATGTAAAGAGACTAGACTACATAAATAGCTATGGTTTTTTGGTATTCAATACCCCTAGGACTCAAAAACAACAATGGTAAAATGACACTAAAGCTGGGGGGAGAAAGGATGAAGGTTTTTATTAAATCAATCACTCTTTTAGGCATTTTATGAAACACTTGTAGTTCATGGATTAAAACAATCATAGGAACGTCATGGAACTTATAGAGATCGCATGAATTCAATATAATAGTATTAAATCATGGTTTAATTAAATAAATAATAATATTAAAACATCAAGGATTGAATAACAACAATAATTTCATTGAATCACGGTATAAAATCAATAGTACATGGAAATTCATGGGTGAGATCAGAATTTAAAATCAATTAACTTGTAACGATCAAAATTTTATAATTTAAATAAGATATTTGTACTCCATAGATGAACATCTAACATATCTGGGATAATGAATTTAGGAGGATTGATGGAGAGTTCTTGAGATTTGACCTTGAATTTGTGAGTTGGGGTTCTTGTTCTTGAAGAGAGTTGGTTTTAATTTGAGAGAATAATGTAAAAGTCATCAAATAATTCTCTCTTAGGGTTAAATCCTGTGTTTAGGAAAATTTAGGGCCAAACAGCCACTGTAATTTAAAATTGCAAAACAAGAAAAATTCTCGATTTTCACCCTTGGTGCGACGCGCCACTATCGCGCCAAGCCACTGGAAAAGGGACAATTGGGAAATACATGGTGGCGCGATGCGGCATAATCATGTTTCCACCTTGTTTGTTACCTAGAAGCTCACTATGATGCGGTGGAATCACGAAGAGACAGTGGAAATAGCCAAATATTAATTTGGTTTTTGGCTTGACGCGCCAAATAGAAATTGCCAATTGTTATTTAGATTGGCTCCACGATGCGCTAAGGGTTAAAGTGACCATGTTTAATGACTAAAACTTAAAATCGTCTTAACTTCTTACCTGGTTATCAAATTTGGGAAAATTTTATATCATTGGCAAGCTAATTCAATTTCCTACGCAATGGCAAGCTCTAAACTAAAAAATAATAAGTGTTTTGAAAATTTTATATATGAATACTCATGTATTGGGACTTAGATTATGCTAAGGAAATGAGGGGTATTACAATATCTCTGCCTTGGGATCATTTATCCTCGAATGAGACTGGTTAAGCTGAGGGAAAACTGATGGACTGAGCTTACACACTGAACATGCATATCTGATGCATGGAATGCATGACTGAACTAACTCATGAATGTACAATTGACATGAACATGATGTGCAACTGAAACTGAACATGATAGAGAGAAATCTTAAGAAGATTAGCACCTTATACTGAATCTGGATTTGCTGAGAAAAGATGAGGGTACATGGTCTACATATCTACTTCTGCTTCCCAAGTGGCTCCCTCAACGGTTCGATTCCGCCAAAGAACTTTGACCAATGGAACTTCTTTGTTCCTTAGTCTACAAACTTGATGATCAAGAATTTCGATTAGAACTTCCTTAAATGGAAAAATGTTATGAATATCTTTACTTTCTAAGGAAACAACTACAGCTGGATCACTAATTCACTTTTTCAACAATGAGACATAGAACACTGGGTGTACTAGGGCTAAATTAGAAGGCAACTCAAGCTCATAACATACTTTTTCAAAATGACTGAGAATTCTAAAGGGACCGATATATCAGGGACTGAGTTTCCCTTTCTTGCCGAATTTCTTCACTCCATTAATGGGAGAGATTTTCAAGTACACAAAATCACCGAACTCAAACTTGAGATCCTTTCTCTAATCAACTGAACCTTCTCTAATGCATTAAACACTAAGTCAGGCCCTACTACTGTGCTCTTACATACAACAAACCAACCAATTAGAGATATACATCTCCTACCATTGAGAGCCTCAAATGGAGCCATACGGATACTAGAATGATAGTTATTATTATAAGCAAATTCAATCAAAGGTAAGTGGTCATCCCAACTACCTTTAAAATCAACTACGCTTGATCTTAGCATATTTTCTAGAGTTTGAATGGTCCATTCTGCTTGACCATCTATCTATATGAGGGTGGAAAATTGTAGTGAAATAGACTTGGGTACTAAGACCCTTTTGGAATGCTTTCGAGAAGTAAGAGGCAAACTGTGTACCTCTATCTGATATGATAGATAAGGGAACACTATACAACCTGAACAACTCTCTGAGATAGAGTTGACCAACTCTCTGAGATAGAGTTGACCAACTCTCTGAGATAGAGTTTGGCATAGTCCTTAGCTAAATAAGAGGCATGGACTTGCAAGTATTGAGCTGATTTGGTCATCCTACCTATGATAACTCAAATAGAATCGTGCTAATAACGAGTACAAGGAAAACCAATCACAAAGTCCATGTCAACTTTCTCCCATTTCTAAGTGGGAATACTGAACTCCTATGTGGACCTACTAGGCTTCTGGTGATCAATCTTAACTTCCTGGCATATAGAGTACTTGGCTATAAACTCTGCAATATCTCTCTTTATACCACTCCACAAATAGATCTCCCACAAATCATAGTACATCTTAGTATCTCCTGGATGAATAGAGTAACGTGCATCATGTGCTTCTGCAAGAATTTGTTACCTCAAGTCATCTATACCAGGCACACATAGCCGACCCTGACAATGCAGTACATTATCTCCCCCTTGGGAGAAAACCTCCACCTTTTACTCTCTGACTGATTCTTTCAACATAACTAGACTAGGATCTCTATCCTGCTTTTCATTTACCTCAAAAACTAGAGATAATTCTAAGCTACTCTACACCCATACACTACCTTCGGCTAAATTGAGTAAGCAGACACTTAGTCAGGCAAGCTGATGTACTTCTTGAGCTAACTTCTTCTTACTATCCTCAACATGAGCAACACTACCCATAGACAACCTACTGAGAGCATCAGCCACTACATTAGCCTTGCCCAAATGATATAGAACACTCATGTCATAATCTTTTAACAACTCTAACTACCTTCTTTAACACAAATTTAAATCTTTCAGAGAGAACACATACTGCAGGATCTTATGGTCAGTGAAAACATCAATGTGCACCCCATACAAGTAATTCTTCCAAATCTTTAAGGCAAATACTACTGCTGTTAACTCAAGATCATGAGTCGTATAATTCTTCTCATGGGGTTTAAGTTATCTAGAGGCATAGGCTATAACCTTACCTCTCTACATAAGGACATAACCCAAACCTACTCTGGATGTATCACAGTACACAACAAACCTATCAAAACCAACTAGCAAGGTAAGAATTTAGGCTGAGGTGAGTCGAGTCTTCAACTCCTGAAAACTATTCTCGCAGGAATCTGACAACTGAAACTTAACTTTCTTTGGAGTTAATCTGGACATGGGGGATGAAATACAAGAAAATCCTTCAACAAACCAATGGTAATAGCTAGCTAAACTCAAGAAACTCTTGATGTCTTATAGAGAGATAGGTCTAGGACATTTTTTCACCGCTTTAGTCTTTTGAGGATCAACTCTAATGACATCACCGAAAATAATATGGCCAAGGAAAGCTACTGATCTTAGCTAGAATTCAGACTTATTCAATTTAGAGAATAACTAGTGAGCTCTAAGAGTTTGTAACACTATTTTGAGATGGTCTGCATGATCAGTTTTGCTATGGGAGTAAACAAGAATATCATCAATGAAGACTATGACTAACATGTCCAAGCACTTCTTGAACACTTGGTTCATCAAGTCCATGAAGGCTGTTCGGGGCATTCGTTAGACCAAAGGACATAACTAGAAACTCGAAGTGACCATATCGGGTTCAGAAAGCTATTTTTAGAAAATCATATTCCCTGACTCTAAGCTGATGATAGCCTAATCTAAGGTCTATCTTTGAAAAATAATTGGCACCCTGAATTTGATCAAATAATTCATTGATTCTAGGAAGTGGATGTCTGTTCTTGACTATGACTTTATTCAACTGACGGTAGTTTATTCACATTTTGAGAGAAGTATTTTTATTACATACGAATGGAATAGGTGCGCCCCACGGAGAGATGTTGGATCTAATGAATCCCTTATCTAGGAGAGCCTTTAACTGTTATTTTAACTCCTTGAGTTCTGCTGGAGAAATTTTGTATGGTGGAATACATATGGGCTGAGTATCTGGAAGAAGGTCTATTTCGAAGTTGATTCCCTTTAGAAAGGAACTCAAGGAAGGCCTTCAGGAAATACATCTGAGAATTCATTTACTACTGGAAATAATTCAAGAGTTAAAGTTTTTGAGTTAGAATCTTTTACTTGCACAAGATGGTAAATACACCTTTTTGATATCATCTGTCTTGATCTAATGTACGAAATAAACTGACCCCTAAGAGCTGTAGTACTACCCCTCTATTCATGGACTGGTTCATTTAGGAACTAAAAATTAACTATTCTATTTCTACAATCAACTTAGGAATAGCATGAGTTGAGCCAATCTATGCCGAGAATGACATCAAAATCCTTTATCTCTAACTCCACGAGATCAACTAAAGTAACTTTCTAAGATATTGTGACCGGAAAGTTCTTGTATACCTATTTGGCTACAATGAAAACACCTACCGAGTATACATTGAAAAGGGCTCTGCTAGAGTTTCAGGACTGACTCCAAAATTAATGGTTATATATGGAGTTACAAAAGAAAGAAAAGCTCTTGGGTCTAGTAAGGCATAAATATATAAGTGAAAGACCTGTGACATACCAGTAACTATGTCAGGAAAATTTTCCTAATCTTGGCAGGACTAAAGAGAATATAATCTATTCGGACACTGAAACTGGTAGCACTGGAAGCACCACACTGTTGAGTTGGGCAATTGAATGGAACTGACAACTGATGGGACTGTCCCTGTGGGTGCATATCCCTACCTTTTTGAATAGCTACCCAAAACTTCTAAATCTGATGGCCTGGCTTGCTATACCCAAAGGCATATCACTACCTGCTTTATACTCACTCTGATAGTATCTACCATATTTCTGACATAGAGGATTTGTACGAGCACTACTAATACTGACCTGGGACTTAGAGCCTGGTGCTCTATCCCTATTATCATTTTTGAATTTAGGTATGGAAGCACTAGATAAAGAGGATTCTGGGGATGAAGACCTCTAATAAAACTAAGGATGGCTACCACCCTCTGACTTTGGCTGACTAAAGTTAAAACTACCCATCTTAGCTCTCTTATTTCCTCTCTCTCTCTCCGTAATCTTCTAATCCTCTATTTGTTGAGCCTAGACCATTAGCCTATACAAGTCTATTTCACTAATCAGCATTGCGTTCCTACACTCCTTGACTACACTATCAAATACACCAGACACAAACTTACTCATCTTAGACCTGTTATCATCTACCACATGAGGAGTATATCTAGCTAACTGAGTAAGCTTAAGAGAAAAATCCCTCACGCTCATGCTACCCTGCCTTAAGTGAATAAACTCTAACACCTTGTCATTCCTCAACTTCAATGGGAAGAATCTATCTAAGAAAGCTATGGCAAAATCTTCCCATTTTACAGGCCCTACATCTACACCCCTATTAACCTTCCACTGCTTAAACCAAGTATGGGCTATATCCTTCAACTAGTATACATCCAACTCAACACTCTGACTAGATGTCACCCCCATAGCATCTGTGACCTTCTGTACCATATCTAAGAATTCCTATGGATCCTCTTTAGACCTGGATCCTATGAAAAAAGGGAGGATTCATTAGGGTGAAATCCCAAATTCTAGTTATATCTGTATTGGCCACTAGGTTGGCTAGAACAACAGTTAGCTATTTATTCTGTGCTACAACGGAGTTTGCTAGAGTAGTGAATGCATCTATGAATTCTACATGAGAGACATGCTTGTCCAGAGAATCTGCCTAGATGGGCTAAGGGGCTGGCTGGTTTCCTATTCTTCTTCCATTCTTCTTGGTAGGCATATTCTGTAAATAGAAGGAAGAAATGGATTAGACAGGGAGTTTAACTTGAGCTATGCTCACTCGCATAATAGGAATACTGAAAGATGGGAAACTTTTTCCTAAATTCCTTGTAGCCTCTTGTCCATAAGTGTGGCGCGCTACACACCCATGCATAAGACTCTACTTGACTTGGCTTTTAGACTTCCTATGACACTTTAAAACCCTAGGCTCTAATACTAAGTTTTTAATGCCCCGATAGCACATCCTGGGCATCAGAAAGTGCTTACAGTCTCGAGGAACCACAAGCTAACCCATAAGCTAGTACCTGCTATGAGCACTAGATAACATGATCATTAATACGGAAGATATTGACATGAAATGAGGTTTTAATAACTAAATTCAAAACTAAAATAAGAGTCTATAGAAATAACTGACTGAATCTGATAAAATATTAGTAAACTGGATAACTAACTGTAATGTCTGAATACTGAATAACTGACTCTAATGTCTACTAAGCCTCTAAAACTAAATGACTGTGATTTGATGGGACAGTCCCAAACTAACTCTAACTAACTACTAAATTGAGACATGAAATAAAGTAAGCCTATCCTTGAAGTATGAGGACAAACCACTGCTACTGCTGAGGATCTAAAAAGTCTAATTGTAAACTACGAACTGAGCATCAGAACCTATGATATGATACATCATAGCATAAAAGAAAAGGCATGTGATCAGTACTTTGAATTTACTGGTATGCTAAATGAGGTAGGCTGATATGGATGGTTTCATAAACAAAATTAATAATTAACTAAATATGCATGTAAAGTATGGAGTACTGAATAGAGAACATAAAATTTGTAGGTACTGGGAATATGTGGAAATTTGTAAATATGGAGTATGCATTAAAATATGTAGATACTAAAGATATGTGAAAATCTATAGATACTGAGGATACATGACCAAGCATATAACTTGAACTGAGTAAAATCTATAAACTGAAGTACTGAAATAACTAAAATATATATGCTTTGGTCAAACAACACTAAGACTGAATAACTAAATTGGGACTGTAACTGAGACTGTATCTGAGACTGTGGAAGGTATAATCAAACCGTCATTCTGTAATTTGAGCTAATCAGGTCCAACCTATAACCCCAGTTGTAAGGGTGTTAATACCATGCCACGGGTACTAACACAGATTGTATTGTAATACCCCGATCATTCTTTAAGCCTAAGTCTGTCCTTTTGAATGGATATGTATGACTTTCAAAGTGATTGATGTTTAAAACATGTTGTATTTCTCTAATTTCAAATTTTTTCATGTAAAGCATTGAATAAGGTTTCCATTGATATGAATTTCATCAAAATCCGACATCGGATGAGTGAGTTATGGTTGTTTTACTGAATGCTATCGGATTGCCCAGGCTTAACGGTCGACCTGGTGGACCGTCAGGTCCTTGGTGGACCGTCAAGTGTCCCGTCAAGCCAAGGAAGTAACTCCCTTTTTGGGATTTCATGTTATGGTCAAGGTGGTGGACCGTCACAAGGTTGACAAACCATTAAGATGTCCGTTAGATCGAGGCAGAATGTCCCATTCCTGAGCCTCGAGTGACGGACGATATGGTGGACCGTCAGTCCCTCTGATGGACCATCACTTCTACCGTCACTTTGAGGTAGAACATTCCAGTTTTGACACTTAAGTGATGGATGACCTGGTGGACCGTTAGCTAATCTGACAGACCATCAGATGGACCGTCACAGGCTCCGATCAACAAATTTCAGCATTTTTTAAAAGGGCATCTTGGTCATTTCCGCTCCTTGTGGCCTTATATATATATCTATGTAGAGAATAAAAGATTATTTTCTCTCCAAAATTCTTTCAAGAATTCTTTAGGAACCTAGGTTTTCTTCCAAACCCAAAAATAAAAAATCATCTCCAAGAAATTCAAGAAATCTCCCATAAATTTCTTCAAGTTGTTCAAGAACTAAGTCCCTTAGGTCAAAGGCAACATGGTCTTGATCTAAAAGTATGAGAAATAAGTTTCAAGCAAGTTTCTATATCTTTAAAATCAAAATCTAAGGTTTGTGGGGTTTGAACAAGAACACTTCTTTTGTTCTTGTGCCTAAAGGTTTAATTTCTAATACTGATTTACATGATTTTTATAGTGGGTTTACACCCAAATTTCTTTAATTATGATTTATGAGATTTGAGTTGAATAATTTTGATTATTTATAATTATTTCACCATCATGTTTCCTAAATTGAGGGTTTATTCCATGAGCTGTATGTTTTCATTATGTATTGATGATTTCTAAGCAATTTAACTCAAGTGCCATGAGTTAAATATTCTTAATATGAATTTATGATTTTTGAACGATTTGAGACAAGTGTTAGGAATCCACAAGATGTTTATTATTTACAATTGAGATATATTTATGTTTTGGTCTTTATGATAGACCCATGAGTTGATATTGATTGAGGTGGATTTCCTAACGTGTTTTGAGCCGAGTCTGGGAGGAGTATTTAGCACCGAGCAAGAAATTTGGTATTTTCCCAAAACTATGTGCCACCGTAGGATTGATGTTGATAATTGTGGGCCAAATGTCGAGTATGAGATTGTGAAGATGAGATTGAGGTTGTACTCCCTGGCAAGAGTACAACACCCCTACCAATGTGGGGTTCTCTCCTTAGGAAGGCAAAACATTGGACTCCATGCGGCTCACATGGTGTAGTTATGTTGGTTATAAGAAACTCCCACGTCCATAATGATTTAAGTCTCTTGAGTTACCGAGTCACTCTAAGTCATGAGTTTAAGAGTTTGAGTTGAGATAAATAATTTATGAGATTTATGAAACATTTATTACTACTGATGATTTATGAGAAAAATATTTCAGATAATTAAAGTGAAGAGAATTATTATGGTCAGCATGCATGATTTTCTTATACATTTATGATATTATTTAAATGTTGCATCCACCCCCGCATACTCAGTACATTCCCAAGTACTGACTCTCATACTCTTTTGTATTCTATATTTCCTCGTGATATAGGTTCAGGTGCTCAGTATCAGCAGCGACAGTGATCTTTGAGTACCTTCCTCTACACTTCTGCAGCTGGTGAGTCCTCATGGTTCGAGGACCTGTGTCTCCAATTTTTTCTTGTTAATAAATAATTGTCTATTTTTATTTCAGTACGAGTCAGTTGAGGATCTGTCCCAATGGCTCCTCAGTACTATGTAGTAGAGGCTTTGTCAGACTAGTGTACAAGCTTGTACAGAGATTCCAGTATTTTGTTTGTACAGGGCAGTATTATTTCATGTTTCAGTAAGTTCATGACATGGTTATTCCTCTTTATCTTAGCATGATTTGCGGTATAATGAGTTCTAAATGTGATGACAAGTTTAGAGGGTTAACTTGAGGCCACGTGTGGCCTTGAGCACCATGTGACGTCTCGGGATAAGTTCTTGGGGCGTTACATGTGTGGAACCACTAAACTGATATAATGACCAAAGGATTAAGGGTCTCAATCCTGAACTTATGGGTGATCCCTACGAGATAGTCAAGCCTAATCTGACAGGTAACTTCTCATATCCTACGCTGGCTATGTAGTTCTGGAGTATCGGGAGTGCTACTAATGACTCTGCATATTTAAACGGGAAGCCTCTATTTGTACACTCACTCGGTGCTAAATCCCACTCCCAACTTAAAGACGCTAAAATACTAGACTGTTCTGGGTTTAACTGACTAATATTTGACTATTCTGATAATGCTCATAGTATGTTCTGAAGACTATTCTATAATGTACTGAGACTACACTACATAAACGCTATGGTTTTCAGGTATTCAATACCCCCAGGACTCAAAAACAATAATGGTAAAATAATACTAAATCTTGGGGGACAAAGCATGAAGGCTTTTATTAAATCAATCACTCTTGTAGGCATTTTATCAAACACTTGTAGATCATGGTTTAAAATATTCATAGAAATGACATGGAACTTATAAAAATAGAATGAATTCAACATAATAGTATTATGGTTTAATTAAATAAATAATAATATTAAAACATCGAGGATTGAATAACAACAATAATTTCATTGAATCGTGGTAAAAAATCAATAGTACATGGAGATTCATGGGTGA
Organism: Capsicum annuum; assembly: GCF_002878395.1. Taxonomy (NCBI): domain Eukaryota; kingdom Viridiplantae; phylum Streptophyta; class Magnoliopsida; order Solanales; family Solanaceae; genus Capsicum; species Capsicum annuum. The sequence continues at coordinate 62,901,194 of NC_061112.1, forward strand.
GATCACAATTTAAAATCAATTAACTTGCAAAGATCAAAATTTTATATTTTAAATAGGATACTTGGACTCCATGGATGAAAGGAATCCATGTATGAACATTTAACATACCTGGGATAATGAATTTAGGAGGATTGATGGAGAGTTCTTGAGATTTGGCCTTGAATTTGAGAGTTAGGCTTCTTGTTCTTGAAGAGAGTTGGTTTAATTTGACAGAATAATACAAAAGTGAGCAAATAATTCTCTCTTAGTATTAAGTCCCATGTTTAGGTGGATTTGGGGCATGGGAAAAGACCAAACGGACCCTGTAATTTAAAATCGCAAAACTAGAAAAATTCCCAATTTTTAACCTTGGCGCAATGTGCCACTATCGCGCCAAGCCACTGGAAAAGGGACAATTGGGAAATTCATGATGGCGAAATGCGATGTAATCATGTTTCCACCTTGTTTGTGACCTAGAAGTTCACCGCGCTGCTGTAGAATCACGGAGAGACACTAGAAACTGCCAAATGCCAATTTGTTTTTTGGCATGACGTGCCAAGATCGTGCACCTTCACCGAAAATTGTCAATCATCATTTAGACTGGCTCAGCAATGCGCTAAGTGTTAAAATAATGGTGTTTAACGATGAAAACTTAAAATCTCCATAACTTCTTACTTGGTTATCAGATTTGGGCAAATTTCATATCGTTGGAAAGCTAATCAATTTTCTACACAATGGCAGGCTCTAAACTAAAAAATAATGAGTTTTTTGAAAATTTATATATGAATAATCATGTATTGGGACTTAGATTACACTAAGGAAATGCAGGGTATTACAATATCTCCCCCTTGGGATTATTCGTCCTTGGATGAGACTGGTTAAGCTAAGGGAAAATTGATGGACTAAGTTTACACACTGAACATGTATATCTAATGCATAGAATGCATGACTGAACTGACTCATGAATGCACGACTGACATGAACATGATGACCAACTGAAACTGAGCATTATAGAGAGAAATCTTAAGAAGATTAGTACCTTATACTGAATCTGGATTTACGGAGAAAAGATGAGGGTACTTGGTTCGCATATTTGCTGCTGCATCCCAAGTGGCTCCCCCAACGGACTGATTCCGCCAAAGAACTTTGACCATTGAAACTTCTTTGTTTCTTAGTCTACAAACTTGATGATCAAGAATTTTGATCGGAGCTTCCTCAAAGGAAATACTGTTCTAAATATATACACTTTCTAATGGAACAACTACAGATGGATCAACAACACTCTTTTTCAACAATGAGACATGGAACACTTGGTGTACTCAGGCTAAATCTGAAGTCAACTTAAGCTTGTAAGCTATCTTTCCAAAATGACTGAGAATTTTGAAGGGAAAAACATATCAGGGACTGAGTTTCCCTTTCTTCCAAATCTCTTCACTCTCTTCATGGGATAGATTTTCAAGTACACAAAATCACCAACCTCAAACTTAAGATCCTTTCTCCTCACATCTACATATAATTTTTGTTGGCTCTAGGCATCCCTAAGAAGTAGGAAGAAGCTATCCATAAAAGCAGTGGCAAACTCCTCCCATTCTACGGGCCCTTCATCATCGGCCCTCTCTGCCTTCCACTGCTTAAACCATGAGTGAACCACATACTACAACTAATATGCAGCCAACTCAACACTCACACTGGCTGTCACCCCCATAATATTTGTGACTTTCTGCACCTAATCAAGAAATTCTTGTGGGTCTTCCTCTGACTTAGACCCAGTAAAATTTGAAGGGTTCATTTAGGTAAAGTCTCAAATTCTGGCTGTAGCAGTATAAGCCATTGGTTGGCTGGAACGGCAGCTGCTCTTTCATTCTAGGCTGCTACTAAATTGTCTAGGGTAGTAAATACATCCCTAAATTCTGCATGGGAGACATGCTCATCCAGAGGATCTGCTTGAATGGGATGAGGGGCTAGTTGATTTCCTGTTCTTCTTTCATTGTTCTTTTAGGGAGTCATATTATATAAATGGGAGTAAGAAAAGGATTAGACTGAGACTGTAACTTGAGCTCATGCTCATCGCATAATATGAATACTGAAAGAAGGGAAACTTTTCCTAAAAATGCCTCATAGCCTCTTGTCCATAAGTGTGGCGCAGTACACACCCATGCACAAGACTCTACTAGACGCGGCTTTCAGATATCCTAGAACTCTGTTGAACCTTAGACTCTGATACCAAGTTTGTAACACCCTGAGTCTTCATAGCGGATGATACACGGTGCTTACGACCCCAAAGGACCATAAGCTAACCCATGACTAATATCTTTTGTGAGCACTAAATAATCACACACTAATAATAATACTGAGATAAATACAGAAATTAAGTTAAGTCGCCATAAGGTTCACAACTGAAAACAAAACACTGAATACTGATAAATAAATACTGAAAACTAAATATCTGTCTAAAATACTATAGTCTGAAAAGCTTCTAACTAAACTGTCTGAATATGGAGTTAATGGGACAAGCCCCCATCTAACTCCAACAACTAAACAACTGATAAATTGATAACTGAAATAAAAGCATGCCCTTGATAGATGAGGACTCACTACTAAATCAGTTGTTGATAAGACATTATAGTGCAAAAAAAAGGTATGCGTCAGTACTTTTAAAGTATCGGTATGCTAAGTGAGGTAAGGATGAATCCATGGGTTCATATGCATGAATAATAACTGGCTGAGGTATATGAATATAACTGAATGAGAGTACATGTATAACTAAAACTGATAAAACACTGATTATGCAATATTGTGCACATATTATAGATATTGTATCTGAGATCATAGTCACACTGGATACTGAGTTCTGATAACTGAATAACTGATATTTGGGTTTACTAATAACTGTATTACTGATAACTGGGTGACTATTTCTGACTATCCTAATTCTTTAGAACTAAACTGAGTTCTATACTGAGCTGGGTGACTGTGTCTGATATTCTTGATACTGTAGAACTGAACTGAGTTCTATACTGAGACTAACACTAAAACTATAGAAGACAATAATCTCACTGATATACCCCTCTCTGAACTAATTAGGGTACAACCTCTAACCCCAGCTGGAAGGGTATCAGTACTGCGCCAAGGGTAAAGACAAGCTGAAGAGTCACCCTTATCTGGCAGATGCTCTATATGAGAACAGTGGTACCCTCAAATGGCAAGTAGAACACCTCATCAACCTTCAACTGAAAGGTTAATGTCTCAACCTACGTTGGCTACGTAGTTCAGAAATGCAAGGACTGCTTCTAAGGATCACACCCTCTACTGGCAGGTGAGTCCCCATCCTTGGGTTCACTCAGTGATGAATCTTACTCCCAACTAAATACATACTGAACTAATTTCTAAATTGTAGTAGGTTGTACTAAATTGTTACCAATCGTGTTAACTGAATGAACTAGACTAAGTTTATTGAGTTCTGTTGTATGGCATATACTAAGTTCTGTACTGACTGAATACTACTGATCGTGACACTATTGAGACTGTTCTGTAACTACTGTAACTCTGGGTAAGCAGCTATATTTTTGGGTATTGAAGACCCATAGGACTCGATAGCATGAAAATTAAAGCATAGCATAAACTTGAAAAGCATAACAATTTTCACTTGCTTATCATTCGTCCATAGATGCATTCTATCCAACACTTGTAAGATATAAGCTTGCACATATGCTAGTATGTTATGATTTTCACATTTAATTCACATGAACAATTTATCAAGCACTTGGAGAACATAATCTATGCACATGATACTAAACAACATGTAGGCATCATAATTTCAAATCCCAATTCGAAAATCATAAGTTTTTAACATAAATTCACATAATACTACACACATGACAAATAATTTCACATGAAACTTGAAATAAATAATGGATTAGAACACAATTAACATCATAATCATGAATAAACTCAAATCCCAGATGGAATTCATGAAATCAATCAACTTGTAGTTTCAAAGAGTTTCTTGAACTCCAAGGGTAGAAGGAAATGGATGAACACTTCACATACCTAGGTGTTTGAATTCGTGAAGACTGATGGGTTATTCTTGAAGATTTTCTCTTGAAATTTAAAGCCCTAGGGTTTGTTCTTTAGTATCTTTAAGAGAATTTGAAGAAAGTGAGAAATTTAGCCTTTAGGGTTGTTTGATTTCATGTTTTAGGGATTAAAATGGGTGGGAAAATGACCTAAATACCCCTATAGACACGGCTTTTTAATGACTGAGAAGGTGTCCAGCATCGAGTTTGCGTTGGTTCACTGGAATTGTACTGAAAGCTTGGGGAAAAATTAAATGTCAATGCGACGCATTGAGTTTGCATTGACTCACTGGAATTTGGCACTAGAAGCTAAGGAAAATATTTATCGACGTGATAGGTGATGTGGCACATCAAGATCGCGTTGATCCACTATTTTGAATTTCCAAATGTGCCTCAAACGATGTTTGAAAAATATGAAACTCACCCGAAGTGATTTACTGTCATTCCTAATTATGAATAAACCAAAAAAATTGATACTTTAAGGTCATAAGGGTCGTGAAATAGGATCGCCAACTTACGAAGGCTAAAAAAATCCTAAGTATAAACACTTAACTAAAATTTTTCTAAGTCTGGGACCACTTTTCAAGCTTTAACGGACTTAATTAAGCTTAGAATTTTGTGGGGTCTTACAAGATGCTCCACCTGTTTCAATAGATGGACCACCAACACCACTACCAATGCCACCAAACCACCAATACCACAGATACCATAACCAAGACCACCAAGACCACCAACACCTCTACTAATACCAACACCAATACTAATGCCACCAATACCAATACCTACACTGCCACTAACACCAACGTCAATGCCACCAATACCCGCACCAAGGCCACAAAGTTCACCAAAACCACCACGAATGCCACCAATACCAACACCAAGGCCACCTACACCACCACCAAGACCACCAATACCGATACCACCAATAACACCACAAACACCATCCAACAATACCACGATAGTAAATGAAACACTGCAATAAAAACTAGGGTTTTGTCAGGTTCTTCCTATATTTTTAGCATCAAAACTCAAAATTATTAACCCATTCTCGAAGATAATAAAACTAAAAGTCTTCCTATTTTTTTTGCATTAAAACTCAAAATTATTAACCCATTCTCGAAGATAATAAAACTAAAAGTCTTCTTTTTAATCATTAACTAAAAAGACCTAATTTTTAGAATAAATAACAAATGTATAACTCTTTTTTAACTATGTTACCTATGAAGACAGAAAAATAACGGATACAAGCTAGAATAAAGTCGAAAATAACAACTATGTGGTAGGAAATGGGAAGAAAATCGATATGTTTTCAAGGGTTGAGCAATATGTTGAGAATTTTTTGTCTATATTATTGAGAGAGAAATAAAAGAGTGAGAACTCGAGATTGGAAATAATGAAATATTTTTCCCGCAAATGGATGATTTGTATGGGTTAATTTGTATTTTTGGAAAAGAATGATAAGTTATGAAATTGTTAATTTGGTCTAAATTGATCTTAATTATTTTTTTTAATTTTAAAAGATATGAATTATTTCAACTCATAGTAATCGATAGATGACTCGAATCGGGAGGAACGTAATACTAACATCATGCAATTTTAAAGACTCAATTAAAATTGTAGTTGATCCTATGTACTCATACCTAGTTCTATCTAAATAAATTTAGGTACTAGCTCAACAATAAGTTAATACAAAATGTTTCAAATCAGAGCGGTCGATCTATGACTCGAGTCGGGAGGAACGCAATACCAGCATCATGTAATTATAAAGACTCAACTAAAGTTGTAGTTGACTCTATGTACTCATCCTTAATTCTAAATAAAGCAATTTAGGTATTATCTTAAGAATAAGTTAATATGAATCATTTCAACTTAGAGTGATTGATCGACGACTCTGGCTTGGGGGAACGCAATACCAACATCATGCAATTGCAAAGACTCAATTGAAGCTCAACCAAACCCTATGTATTCATACTTAATTATATATAAATCAATTTAGGTATTAGATTAACATTAATTAAATATGAATCATTTAAACTCAGAGTGATTAATCCACAACTCAGGTCGGGAGGAACTCAATACCAACATCATACAATTAGAAAGACTCAATTAAAGTTGTAGTTAACCTTATGTACTCATCCTTGGTTCTTGATAAATAAATTTAGGTATTAGCTTAAAAATAAGTTAATATAAATTATTTCAACTCAAAGTAATCGATCGACGACTCGGGTCGGGAGAAACTCAATACCAATATAATGCAAGTACAAAGACTCAATTAAAGTTGTAGTTGACCCTATGTACTCATCCATAGTTCTAGATAAATTAATTTAGGTATTATCTTAACAATAAGTTAACACAAATGGTTTCAACTCAGAATGATCGATCTACGACTCGAGTCAGTAGAAACACAATACCAATATCATGCAATTGCAAAGACTCAATTAAAGTTGTAGTTGACCTTATGTACTCATCCCTAGTTCTAGCTAAATAAATTTAGGTATAAGCTTAAAAATACTTTAATATGAATTATTTTAACTCAGAGTGATCGATCGATGACTCGGGTCAGGAGGAATGCAAAACCAACATCATGTAATTGCAATGACTCCATTGAAGTTATAGTTTACCCTATGTACTCATCCATAGTCCTATCTAAACTAATATAGGTATTATCTCAATAATAAGTTAATACGAAATGTTTTGACTCAGATTAATTGATTGGCAACTTAGGTCGGAAGAAATGCAATACCAACATTATGCAATTGCAAAGACTTAATTAAAGTTATAGTTGAACCTATGTACTCATACCCAGTTCTAACTAAATTAATTTAGGTATTAGCTTAACAATAAGTTTATATGAATTATTTCAACTTAGAGTGATCGATCAATGACTCATTTCGGGAGACACACAATATCAACATCATACAATTGCAAAGACTCAATTGATGTTATTGTTGACCCTATGTACTCATCCCTAGTTTTAGCTAAATCAATTGAAAATAAATATATTGCAAGAGATGATTGAGTTTTTGCATATTTTCAAAGAGATATTGATATCTATTGTAATAAATGACATATTTGATTTAATTATCAAATAGACATTTGCATCTATTGTGGAATATGAGTGAGTTTTTAGAAATTTTCAAACAAATATTGATATCTATTGCAACAGATGATATATTTGATTTAATTATCAAATAGATATTTGCATCTATTGTGACAGATGTCCGAGATATTCAAAATTTTCAAACAGATATTGATATCTATTGCAACATATGACATATCTATTTGAAAATCTTTTTTTTTAATTTTAAAGCAATCTTCTGTCTGAAAGAAGAATGATAAAAATAGTACTACTAAGGCGGTAAAAAATACTACTTGGATAATTCAAAAATTTCCTCATTGAGTAGTCTTATCTTGTCTTTTCAATGTCACCTGTCTTCCTCGTGCCCCTCAAGTTATTAATGAATATTTAAACCCATGTCTAGAATTATCTCTCCTTCCACCCTAAATTTATTCATCTCTCTTCTTTTTCTTTCTCTTCTCTTTAGGGTTATCTCAGTCGTCTCTATTTTTCTCTCTTTTCTCTTCTCTTTCTCGTAATGATCCTTTCAAATCTAAACCGATCTATATCTTTCCTCGACTAAAATTATTGTTTTGATTCCCTTTATTTTGATATTTTAGGTATGGTTCACTATTTCTCTTTCATTCTCGTCTTCTTCTTTGTAGGTTATTTAAATTAGTTATTTACATTTATTTTTTATTTAATTACCCTTTACCCATATCATATTTATTTAAAAAATTTGAAGGAAAGGTTACTTTTAAGTTTTGCATGAACAAACCATTATTTTTATTAAAATATGTTTAAAAAGTCATCTATTGGGAGAAGTTTAAAAGGTTTGTTGGCAGTATCATTTTTTTAAATATTTTATTTGTTTCTTTGTTGTTGATGTTGTTGGTGGGGTTGGTGTTGTTGATGGAGTTGGAACAAATGATGTTGCTTCTTTATTGTTGATGGTGTTGGAACAAATAATATTTTTCCTTGTTGTTGAAGTTGTTTTGTTGTTATTGATGCTGTTGTTGATATTGCAATAGATAGAGCAACTATTGGAATAAATTAAACCACTAGCAAGGTTGGTTTGATGTATTCCAACAGATTACACATCTGTTGCAACAGATTCCACATCTATTTCAAAAAGCTCCACATCTGTCACAATATATTGACAATCTGTTGAACGAATGGGAAGTTGTTACAACAGATGGATAATCTATTGCAACAGATGGATAGTGTTCTTTCTGTTCTTCTCTTGTTTGGCATTAATTTCTTTTCTCTTGTTTGTAGATATAAGGAAATGAAAGTTGATCAAATTTTTTCCGACCAACATAAGAGGCTATAGTAATACAATAAAATACTAGGAAAAATGAAATTGACACTAAGAATGCAAAACCCATCAAACACACAAAGTGAAAAACAACACAAAGAAAGGGGATAAAGAAAAAGACTGCTTGAAATTAAAGGATAGATAGAAAGACCCTTACTTCTATCAAGTGATTAACAAAAGATGGTGTATCAAACCATCAATCACACCTCACTAATAGAAGCTCAAACCTTTCTCTTAGGTGTACCAAGGGAATTCACACTCCTCAAAACCCACCTTTCTTGCCAATTTGTCAACACAAGTGAAATCCATCAATTATGCTAACCCTAATTTAGTTTCTCTCTCTTAAGGAGAAGGAGAATACTACAAGCTAACACTAATATTACAATCTGAAAATTCACTCAATTCATTATGTCAAAAACTTCTGAAAATAGAAGGCTACTTGTCTATTTATACTATTACATGCCAATTGACTAAAATACCCTTAATGAAGGGTGCTCCTTTAGAGTGTAAAAAGATCGTCTTAAAAGACTATAATAACCCTAAGTTAGGGCGCCTCTTGAGTGCATAATTTCCCCTCCTTCCTTCTCTTGACCAAGGCTTCAAAATACTCCAAAAAGTTTTCAATTGCTTGCTAATTCCTAAGACTTTAACCTTAGACAATACCTTGTGCTCTTGGTGCTCCTTGTGCTTGTATAATCCTCTCCATCTTGAAGGAATTTGTCATCAAATTCAGATCTTGCAAAACCAAATAAAGATAAAAACAAACACGCAATCCTCTTGGTAGGAGGGTTAGTATTAGTACCACACTCATATTATTAACCCATGGTTGCTCTTTCTTGACTTACACCCAATATCCTTGCTTTTTGACATAAAAATATTAGCATAAAGGATACCAAAGACATGAATAGCATCAATACCAAAAATAAGTGAGCATGAACAGAAACTATAACCTTCACATCTCAAGAGTATTCTGGGGTCAAATGGGAGCAAAAGATAAGGGGTTAAGCCAAGATGATCCACTCCTTTCAGTAGGCTACCAAGCTCACAATCATTCAGGGAATTACACACCACTTGGAAAAATACACAGCCAATATGAACAAAATTAATATAATGGTTTTCATTACATAAGTTCAAAGGACCATGTTCAATATTAAGACTATCATTACTAGAATCAACACTATCTTGAAAGTTTACAATCACACTATTCTCATTTTCAAGTAGTGAGCTAATCTTAGGTTCACATGGCTTATTGTTCATATCAAGAGAGCTAACAAGAGAAGAAACATATACACCTACATCAAGGAATTTTGAAACCTCTACATAAGGAATCATATGACAATAATTTAAGCTCAAGGGAATATAGGGAATAGCATTATTACCTCGGTTTGGACTAGGACAATCCACTCTTTTGAAGTTCTTAGCCAAGGGTGTTTGGAGGCCACTTTCATGTGAGATTTATTGTTGATCCTTCTTTGATAATTCTTGAGCTTAAACCTGACAATAAGAAGAATCAAAGTGTAATACCCTGGAAAATTTTTTTGTTAAAATTTTGTGCTTAAATGTGTCGGGATCCTATCTTCGTGAATGATTTATAATTATTCTGTATGTCATTTCTTGGATTTCGACCCACCATTTTATAGATCATCGAATAATATTTTTAACGATATGTGTATCACCCAAAACGGACACTCGAGTGATGAGTTACGACCATTCCGATCAAATTATGACCATTCCGATCGAACTGTGAACAGTAAAATGTGCAGAAAAAAATACTGCAGCCAGGTAATTTTTTTTGGTCAACTTCAAACAATCATAACTCCTTGTACATAATGAACTGTGTGAGCTACTATATATCAACGGAAAGACCTGAGAGTCTTATTTCCAATGAAATTGGTTTCATCCAATTTGGACATCAGAGTAAAAAGTTATGGCCAATTTACTTAAGCCTATCGGATAGATCACTGAAGGGCAGATTGGACATTAATTGATTTTTAAAGGTATTTTGGTCATTTCCCATTATGGTAACCCTCTATATATACCTCCTTTGAGCTGAGAATTGTCATTCATTTTCTCTCATTTCTCTTATATCTCTCTCTCAAAATATCTGCATATATATATATATATATATACATACATATATATATATAGAAGAAGAGGAGTTAGTATTAGGGTTCCAATTGGGGGAAAATCGATTCAAGGCTTCCTTTCGCGAATTGCTTCCGTCAATCTCTTCGGCTACGAAATCTAAGGTATGCAAGTGTTTATATATGGGCTCCTTTCTTCCATGGAGCCCACAAATCCTTTTTCAAAGGCTCAAGATACATGTGTACATATATATATATGATTATACTTTCTAAATTTTCATTGTGTATGTATGTAGTATTCACATTATAGTTGAGATAGATGTGTGGGATGATTATGTGTGTTGGTTGAAGTATATGTGTGTAGTATTTGTGTGATAGTTTATGATTATGTTGTTGAAGTTGATGATATCCAAGAAGGGATGTTTGTATATTTGTGGAAACTATGGTGGTGTGTGATGTATAAATATATGAAATGGGTGATTGAATACTTGTAATCTTGATGAATCCACCTATGCCTAAGAAGTGCATGTAAGGTGTTTGTGAAAATACCAAAGAGACTAGAGATTTTATTTTTGTAATATAATAAGTCCAAAATTAATTGATTATGAGTATATGATGATTTAAATTGTTAAGCCTTGATTTATACTATTATTCTATTATTTCCTTGTTATGACTTGATAATTGTTATTGGAAATTATATATCGCTACTATTGATTGATATGTCAAATATTTTCTAAATGTGAGTTGGATT
>NC_061112.1:62915459-62950809 GCF_002878395.1 Capsicum annuum
CTACTATTGATTGATATGTCAAATATTTTCTAAATGTGAGTTGGATTGTGAATTGAGAAATGTGGATGTTGAAGTTGAAGGATGATGGTGTTGTGGTGCATGAAATTAAGCATTAAACCTATGCCCTAAATGGTGCATGTAAGATGATTGCTAAAATACCTATGTGAAGAATAATTTAAGTATTTAACATGTTTGTTATCCAAATTATGATTTCATGCCATATCGACATGCTTAACTTATGTCTACCATATGTTTGACAAAATATTTAAAAGAATAGAAAACTATGCATTGTGGTTCATTAGGTCTTAAAAGATAAATTCATGCTTTGTTCCTATGGATAGTTGACTTTCTTGAATTTGTGGTGCGTTGTGGGTGTATGATAGAATGCCATGATAAATTGTTGAGGTAACTATGATGTTTGTGCGTAGTATTTACTGTGGACCTAAAGCATGCTCTCCACGTGTTCGATTGGATGCTTATATAGAGAAATGAGGCCATTTGATTTGCTAAGTGTGAAGTCCTCAATTATGTGTTGCATATGATGGCCTATGGGCATGTTGTGTATGAGTTATCTATCTTGCGTTACTTTATGCTATTATGTGTTGGGGGTACATATGCCCGAAATAGCCTGTTGGTCTAGAGCCGTGTCAGTTTCACGATAATCTCAATCGAGTGATGAACAATAAACTCCCGATTAGTTTCAAAACTTGGGGAAAACTCAGTAATCTCGAAAATCATTCTTTATCAAATAATCGGGCCATGAAGCTTTGAAATATTACATATCAATTCACTCTATTACAGACCTCTATAAATTTTGTGAGATAGTAAGTTTATCTTAAAAGTAAGGGGCAATTAGAAATACTCCATTAGAGAATGGAATCAAGTGAACTCTGTCAAATGGATAAAGTATCATAATGTGAGAACAGATTCAGTTCAGTTGAGTACAGTTAAGAACCACTTAAATGTCTTTCAAGTGAGAGTTGGATTCAGCACCGAGTGAGCTAAGGATGGGAACATTCCTACGAGTAGAGGGTTTGATTCCTGGTAGCAATCCTTATGCTCCAGAACTACGTCGCCAGTGTAGGTTGAGACATCTATCCTGTGAATAGAGGGTTAGATGAGGTGGTTGTCCTACGAGTAGAGGTTCCCACCATTCTCGTTTGAGATCCTGATAGTAAAGGGTCTTATGCAGTTGTCTTTACTAGTGGTGCAGTATTGACACCCTTCCAGCTGGGTTACAGGTTGGATCCCACTTATGGTAAGTGGGGCATGTTGGTTAAATGATCACTTTCACAGTTTTAGTAACAATCTCAGAAAAGAACTCAGTTAATATGCAGAAGTTGAGGCTGTCAGATACAGGCCTCCCAGTATTGCTATCATTATCATTGAGTAGAGAGACTTCCTGTGAGATGAGGGTTTCTCTCGAACTTATTTACCCATTATCATTATCATTGAGTATAGAGACTTCCTGCTAGATGAGGGTTGATCTCAGATTCAGTTGTTCAGTGTTCTAGAGACTTCCTTCTAGATGAGGGTTCATCTCAGATTTATTTATTCAGCATTCTAGAGACTTCCTACTATATGAGGGTTGATCTCAGATTCAGTTGTTCAGTGTTCCAGAGTTGGTGAATTTGAATATCAAGTATCAGTAATATCAGTTATCCAATTTCTCAGTATGGATAAGTACAGATGTCAGCTCTAGTAGCTTCAGATACTCAGTATTTTCTTGTTATTATTATTATTTTTGGGTGTCAGCATTCAAAATGTAACATTCAGTGTCATAATGATTTCAGTTGTACTTTATGCATCCATGTGCGTATTGTTGATCAGACATGTTTCAAAATTGGTAACTGCAGAGTTTCTATATATGTTTAGTCCAGCGAATACATATTATTCAGATTGTTATGTTTATGCATAAGCCTTATATTTTACCTTACTATATCCTTTCATACTCGGTACATTCTTTGTACCGACGCATTCGCGCTTTGGTGCTTTCCTCACCATAGGTTCAGAAGAGCGAGATTCAGAGTATATTTAGCTGTCAGATCTTATAGAAGTAGGTTCAGCAGTGAGTCCTCATCATCCGAGGATATTCTATTTCAGTGTTTTGATGATTTTAGTAAATGGAGTTAGTAGGGGAATTGTCCCTTCAACTTCACAGTTCAGATAGTGTAGAGAATTTTCAGATAGATGTATTGATATTTAGTTTTCAGTACTGTATATTTAGATGTTTGAACCTTATGGCCAGATTTAGCTAGTTTTTACATTTATCGTATTATATCATGCAGTGAACAGATACAGATATTAGTGAAGGGTTAGCTTATGGTCCCTCGAGGTCATGAGCACCGTATGGCATTCCAGTTCATGGAAATTAGGGTGTTACAAACTTGGTATCAGAGCCTAAGGTTCAACAGTGTCCTAGGGAGTCTGAAAAGCTGCATCTAGTAGAGTCTTGTACAAGAGTGTGTTGTGCGCCACATTCATGTACGGGAGGCTATGGGATGTTTAGAAGAGTTTCCATTCATTCATGATCCAGATGTGCTATAGCAAGATTTTCCAAGAGAGTTATGTAGACTCTTGTAATGATCTACTTATGTCAGATTTACCTTACTCTTAAGGTAACAGAAATAGTGAAGCCAAAGTCTTTCAGATAGAACTTTCTCTAACGAACCCTGCAGATAGTTTCGGGACAGTGTTCTCTAAAGTGAGCAGAGTATGCCTTATGGGGTTAGCTGTTTATATGGTGAATATATGTGTGGAAGTTGGGAATTATATGTGTTGATTGATAGAGATATAGCTGCGATTCTCATGGTATGGAGAAGTATAAGTGTAAGGGTCATGATGTTTGAAGGCTAGAATGGGAATAGTATGTTTATTAAAGATTTGTGGATATTTATGTTATGTTTTAGAAACTAAGCTTGAATCTTTGAAGAATGTAAGTTTGTGGACTCCAAACTAAGTATTAAGATGTGAATGTGGTATTAGTAGCCTATGAAGAAATCAAAGAAAATAATGTGTTTAGTGAGACAAGTAGGTGTTGAAAAGAGTGTATGTATATGATGATGATTGTAGAGACTAAGGAAAGATAAGAGTTTTATTCCAAGAAGTAGCATTGGTACTGAATTTATGTTTTCAGGTGTATTCTTTCTGGATGAATTAAGTTATCATTTTGTGCACCGTTGTGCCTCAGACTCTAGAGTACATTAGTTGTAGTTCATTTTCGGGTTTAGCCAAGTGTTCAAAAGTGTCTGACAATGACATAAAGCTGAGAGGAGGAAGATAGAGAAAGTGACAAGTCAGGCCCTCAGAATCTGGTAGTGGTGCCAGTAGGTATGGAAAAGCAGTAAAGGGAGACAGTTCCCGACCCATTCTTATTTTAGTGAAATATGTCTAGAGAGACCTTGGGTCCCAAGGGGGAGATACCCCTTAATGTTATAATAATTGCATGTCCATGCTCTTTCTATGATGTTAACCTCATCGTTCGTTGCATTTCTAGTTATGCTTTCAAGAATTTGGTATATTAGGTATATTCGTATTTAATATGCACGTTCAATAGAAAGGAACTCGAATTGTGGGAATGTTTGAATATGTATTAAAGAGATTGGTTGGGTTATGATTCTGTGCATCTGAGATGCATGTGTGTTGTGAAAATTTACCCATGTGTGGGTTGTTGAATGTTTTATGTGATAGATGTGCATGACTAGTGAAAGTACGCAGAGTATTGGTTGCTTCAGTCGTGTGGTTATGTTTTGAGATGTGTTGCTGTCTTGAATAAACTCAGTCAATTAGTGTTCATGATCTGGCCTTCACATTCGAGGACGAATGTTTCCAACGGGGAGATGATATAATACCCCAGAAAAAAATTTCATTAAAATTTTGTGCGTAAATGTGTCGGGATCCTATCTTCGAGAATAATTTATAATTTTTCTGTGTGTCATTTATTGGATTTCGACCCACCATTTTGTAGAGCATCGAATAAGCTTTCCAACGATATGTGGATAACCCAAAAAGGACACTCGATCGATGAGTTACGACCATTCCGATCAAACTACAACCATTCTGATCGAACTATGAACAGTAAAATGTGCACGAAAAAAAAATACTGCAGGCAGGTGATTTTTTTAGTCAACTTCAAACGATCATACCTCCTTATACATAATGAACTGTGTGAGCTTCTATATATCAACGGAAATCCCTGAGAGTCTTCTTTCCAATGAAATTGGTTTCATCCAATTGGGACATCGAAGTAAAACGTTATGGCCAATTTACTTCAGCCTATCGAATAGATCACTGAAGCGCAAATTTAACTTTAATTGATTTTTAAAGGTATTTTGGTCATTTCCCATTATGGTAAACCTCTATATATACCCCCTTTGAGCTGAGAATTGTCATTCATTTTCTCTAATTTCTCTTATATCTCTCTTTCAAAATATATGCATAGAGAGAGAGAGAAAAAAAAAGAGGAGTTAGGGTTAGGGTTCCAATTGGGGAAAATTGATTCAAGGCTTCGCTTTGCGAATTGCTTCCGTCAATCTCTTCGGCTACGAAATCTAAGGTATGCGAGTGTTTATATATGGGCTCCTTTCGTCCATAGATCCCACAAATCCTTTTTCAAAGACTCAAGATACATGTGTACATATATATATGATTATACTTTCTAAATTTTCATTGTGTATGTGTGTAGTATTCACATTATGGTTGAGATAGATGTGTGGGATGATTATGTGTGTTGGTTGAAGTATATGTGTGTAGTATTTGTGTGATAGTTGGTGATTATGTTGTTGAAGTTGATGATATCCAAGAAGGGATGTTTGTATGTTTGTGGAAACTATGGTGGTGTGTGATGTATAAATATATGAAATGGGTGATTGAATACTTGTAATCTTGATGAATCCACCTATGCCTAAGAAGTGCATGTAAGGTGTTTGTGAAAATACCAAAGAGACTAAAGATTTTATTTTTGTAATATAATAAGTCCAAAATTAATTGATTATGAGTATATGATGATTTACATTGTTAAGCCTTGATTTATACTATTATTCTATTATTTCCTTGTTATGACTTGATAATTGTTATTGGAAATTATATATCGCTACTATTGATTGATATGTCAAATATTTTCTAAATGTGAGTTGGATTGTGAATTGAGAAATGTGGATGTTGAAGTTGAAGGATGATGGTGTTGTGGTGCATGAAATTAAGCATTAAACCTATGCCCTAAATGGTGCATGTAAGCTGATTGCTAAAATACCTATGTGAAGAATAATTTAAGTATTTAACATGTTTGTTATCCAAATTATGATTTCATGCCATATCGACATGCTTAACTTATGTCTACCATATGTTTGACAAAATAATTAAAAGAATAGGAAACTATGCATTGTGGTTCATTAGGTCTTAAAAGATAAATTCATGCTTTGTTCCTATGGATAGTTGACTTCCTTGAATTTGTGGTACGTTGTGGGTGTATGATAGAATGCCATGATAAATTGTTGATGTAACTATGATGTTTGTGCGTAGTATTTACTGTGGACCCAAAGCATGCTCTCTACGTGTTCGATTGGATGCTTATATAGAGAAATGAGACCATTTGATTTGCTAAGTGTGAAGTCCTCAATTATGTGTTGCGTATGATGGCCTATGGGCATGTTGTGTATGAGTTATCTATCTTGTGTTACTTTATGTTATTATGTGCTGGGGGTACGTATGCCCGAAATAGTCTACTGGTCTAGAGCCGAGTCAGTTTCACGGTAATCTCAATCGAGCGATGAACAATGAACTCCCGATTAGTTTCAAAACTTGGGGAAAACTCAGTAATCTCGGAAATCATTCTTTATCAAATAATCAGGCCATGAAGCTTTGAAATCTTACATATCAATTCACTCTATTACAGACCTCTATACATTTTGTGAGATAGTAAGTTTATCTTAAAAGTAAGGGGCAATTAGAAATACTCCATCAGAGAATGGAATCAAGTGAACTCTGTCATATGGATAAAGTATCATAATGTGAGAACAGATTCAGTTCAGTTGAGTACAGTTAAGAACCACTTAAATGTCTTTCAGGTGAGAGTTGGATTCAGCACCGAGTGAGCTAAGGATGGGAACATTCCTGCGAGTAGAGGGTTTGATTCCTGGTAGCAATCCTTATGCTCCAGAACTACGTCGCCAGTGTAGGTTGATACATCTATCCTGCGAATAGAGGGTTAGATGAGGTGGTTGTCCTACGAGTAGAGGTTCCCACCATTCTCGTTTGAGGTCCTGATAGTAAAGGGTCTTATGCAGTTGTCTTTACTAGTGGTGCGGTATTGACACCCTTCCAACTGGGTTACAGGTTGGATCCCACTTATGGTAAGTGGGGCATGTTGGTTAAATGATCACTTTCACAGTTTTAGTAACAATCTCAAAAAAGAACTCAGTTAATATGCAGAAGTTGAGGCTGTCAGATACAGGCCTCCCAGTATTGCTATCATTATTATTAAGTAGAGAGACTTCCTGTGAGATGAGGGTTTCTCTCGAACTTATTTACCCATTATCATTATCATTGAGTATATAGACTTCTTGCTAGATGAGGGTTGATCTCAGATTCAGTTGTTCAGTGTTCTAGAGACTTCCTTCTAGATGAGGGTTCATCTCAGATTCATTTATTCAGCGTTCTAGAGACTTCCTACTATATGAGGGTTGATCTCAGATTCAGTTGTTCAGTGTTCCAGAGTTGGTGAATTTGAATATCAAGTATTAGTAATATCAGTTATCCAATTTCTCAGTATGGATAAGTACAGATGTCAGCTCTAGTAGCTTCAGATACTCAGTATTTTCTTGTCATTATTATTATTTTTGGGTGTCAGCATTCAAAATGTAACATTCGGTGTCATAATGATTTCAGTTGTACTTTATGCATCCATGTGCATATTGTTGATCAGACATGTTTCAAAATTGGTAACTGCAGAGTTTCTATATATGTTTAGTCCAGCGAATACATATTATTCAGATTGTTATGTTTATGCATAAGCCTTATATTTTACCTTACCCTATCCTTGCATACTCGGTACATTCTTTGTACTGACGCATTCGCGCTATGGTGCTTTCCCCACCATAGGTTCAAAGGAGCGAGATTCAGAGTATATTTAGCTGTCAGATTTTGTAGCAATGGGTACAGCAGTAGGTCCTCATCATCTAAGGATATTCTATTTCAGTGTTTTGATGATTTTAGTAAACAGACTTACTTGGGAAATTGTCCCTTCAACTCCACAGTTCAGACAGTGTAGAGGCTTTTCAGACAGATGTATTGATATTTAGTTTTTAGTACTGTATATTTAGATGTTTGAACCTTATGGCCAGATTTAGCCAGTTTCTGCATTTATCGTATTATATTATGCAGTGAACATATATGGATATCAGTGAAGGGTTAGATTGTGGTCCCTCAGGGTCACGAGCACCGTGTGGCATTCCGGTTCATGGGAATCGGGGCGTTACACAAATCTAGGAAAAATGATATCTTTTGGATTAGGAAGTAGCAAGGCACATTTGTAGGCAAGTCCCACAATCATATTTGTTTTTCCCCTTCCAACTTCACTACCCATGGTTTTCCCTTCCCTTTTTCTTACTTCTTCACACTCTTCTTGTACCTCACCATTTATTTTCTCTCCATATTAAGGCTTGGCCTCACTCTCTTTGGTTTCTAACTCTAGGAGAGGATTCATTGGGTTTTGTGAAGTATAGGATCTTTGGATTTGAGATGTTTGGACTTATGAAGGTAGCCTTTGGTCAAGTGAGTTTGGAACTTGGTGGTTTGAATATTTAGGAGATTTTGGTGGACCTAGTCTATCAACCCCTACTTTAATTCTAATCATGTCTTTCCTAAAAGCATCCCTATCATTCTTCATATCTCTAATAAAAGCATTATTATTTTCCACCACTTTTCGGGAAAGGGCATCACTAGCACTCTTTATTTCTCAGCCCAAGGCATCAATCCGAGCCATTGATAACGCTCAATCTACAGCTCTCGTGGGAGTGTAAAGCGGTCGTTAGCAAATATAGAACCCAACCTGGGTTGGGTATCGATCCCACAGAGAATAGCTTGGCCAACAAGCAAGAGAAATTACTAGACTTTTAGTGCAAGTCTCGTAGGAAAGGGGGGATTGTAGTATGTAACCAAAACAAGAATGTAAGAACTGAAAATAGCAAAATAAAGAGAGATTGTCACGTGTGTTGTAAACAATGAGAATTGAGGCGTTGGGGTTATGTCCACCTTCTGAGGTATACGTCTCTATTGGCTATGAGTGTGTAGAGTCTTGACATGTAATTGCTTATAGAGAATTGTAGTCGATGGTAAATCCAAGCGTCTCTCGACCTAAACAAGGACTATTTCACTTTAACTCTCTCGAGCTTAAAGCGTGACTAACGGTACGAATTCTCCAAGAAGTTAGTCCAGGTACGGCACTAGCTTTTTAATAGGAAAGGGTGTCCTACTACCTTGACATTATCTCTTTTCCAGACAAATAACTTTTCTCTCGAACAAGTCAGATGTTAGACTGGCGTTGGTCTATGCGTCTTCTTTTCTAGACAAATAACCTTTCTCTCGAACAGGTTAGATGTTAGAATGGCGTGTTCTTGTGTTTGAACCGCAAAGAATGTAGATTTAAGATGAAGAGAATAATGATATAAGCAATATACTTGTCTTGAACTCACAAACTCATAGCTATAGATAGTAACTCATTCGGCTTCCATAACCCCAACTAAGAGATTTAGTTACCCATGAATGCGAAGGATATCACGTTTTGCATGGTGGATGGCGTGAATAGTAGGTGTTTGGCGTGTGGTTTTAGTGATTCCGTAGCAAGTAACGATTCTCTTGTTGTGGAATTTAAGAGTAGAAGAATGAAGAATTGAGAATGGGTTGTAGGAAGATGTCTTAATTGTAAGGAGATGAATGAATTGTCAGAATGTCTCCTCTCCCTCCAAAATCTCTAACATGATAGGGTATTTATAATACTCCTATCCTACTCCTACTAAACTAATAAAATAAATAACCAAATCCTAATATACTAATGAAATCCTTGACCCAATTGTACTAGGGTAAGGTTACAAAATTATAATCCAAATAGAATGATGAAACACATAACCTAATTGCACTAGGTTAATGTATTATGGCAAAAATCCAGCTTTGTGTCTGTAAGTCCCAAAGTCTTCAGAAATGCTGTTTTAGCCCGGGACAGATTTTCCATGCAGCAGATTTAGTCCTTTATGCGTCCAGCTCCTTTCCATCTCGTTTGTGAGCTTTCTTTTGCGTCAAGTAAGCCATAAATTGCTGTATTTTGCATCATTTATACCTGAAACTTTCCTAATCACATTTGTTAGCTCATTTACAGGAAAAAGGACTAAAAGTGTACGAAATAGATAATTAGTTCTCGAAACTAGGCTAAAATATGGGCAAAATATATTGATATAGGCGCGTAATTTCGCCTATCATCAGCCATCAAGGCTCCAATAACATCATTTCCCAAAGGTTGGGAAGTAGTTCCTTCGGAATCCATGGCAAATGTACATAAAAGAACAAAAAAAACAGCAAGCAAACAACCTACAAAATGAGCAAACAAGTTAGTTTAAAAGCCTCACTTCACTGACACTCAACCTCACCTCACACTTGGCTTTACAAGTGTTGAAAACTTGGAAATACTTGGAAGGTGAATGAGTGGTGAATAAGCTTTGTGCCAGAATCAATTTTTTATTATATGACTCAAATAAAAATGATGTACCGAGTTGAACCAACAAACTACTATGAATTTGAAAATGAGAAAAGCACACAAAAATCGAAGACACAAAATGAACGAACTCTAATCTAATTATCAACCTAGTAGGTAATTAATAGTTTGATAATTAGTGGTAGAATCAACATAAACGAAACTAAAAACAACAAATAGAAATGTAGAAATCTAATTTAGAACTCAATTTGGCCATTTGTATAAGTGATGATGTGGCAGCTTGTGATTGGACGTCACTTTTCAAATTTTCAAATCCTAGCTCACTTGTTTCGGCCAAACACACTTAGGAGAAGAAGAAATTTCATTTCCGAGGGAAAAATTAAAGGTTTGGAGCCCTTTTGGAGCTTCAAATAACTACAAAATGGATTGGTCCCCCGCCCTTGTACTTTCAATTGTACTTGATTATTCCCTTTGTCTTTTTTTTCTTTTGGATGGCAATGAATATGCCAAGGAATATTCTTTCATAAACACCAAGTACACTCTTTTTCTTCTCCTTTTTTGGATCAAACACACTCTTTGAATATTCTTCCTTAGTGAGACTTGATGAAGATAGAAGAACATGATGAATATTTAAGAGTTGACCGAAGCTTTACCCCCAACAAGAAATAATATTGTGTCCTTGTTGTTGATGTTATTGTTGATGTTGTTTTGTTATTGTTCATGTTGCAATAGATGGAGCAACTATTGGAATAAATCAAACCACTAGCAAGGTTGGTTTGATGTATTCCAACAGATTACACATCTGTTGCAACAGATTCCACATCTATTGCAACAGGCTCTACATCTGTCACAATATATTGACAATCTGTTGAACGAATGGGAAGCTGTTACAAAAGATAGATAATCTATTGCAACAGATGGATAATGTTCTTTCTGTTCTTCTCTTGTTTGGCATCAATTTCTTTTCTCTTGTTTGTAGATATAAGGAAATAAAAATTGATCAAAATTCTCCCGACCAACACAAGAGGCTATAGTGATATAAGAAAATACTAGGAAAAATGAAATTGACACTAAGAATGCAAGAAGAAGCAAACACACAAAGTGAAAAACAATACAAAGAAAGGGGATGAAGAAGAAGAATGCTTGAAACTAAAGGATAAAAGCTAAAGGATAGATAGAAATACCCTTACTTCTACCAAAGGATTAACAAAATATGGTGTATCAAACCATCAATCACACCTCACCAATAGAAGCTCAAACCTTTCTCTTAGGTGGACCAAGGGAATTCACACTCCTCAAAACCCACCTTTCTTGCCAATTTGTCAACACAAGTGAAATCCATCAATTGTGCTAACCCTAATTCGATTTCTCTCTCTTAAGGAGAAGGATAATACTAAAATCTGAAAAATTCACTCAACTTATTATGTCAAAAACTTCTAAAAATAGAAGGCTACTTGTCTATTTATACTATTACATGCCAATCGACTAAACTACCCTTAATGAAGGGTGCTCCTTTGCAGTGTAAAAGATAGTCTTAAAAGACTATAATAACCCTAACTTAGGGTGCCTCTTGAGTGTATAATTTCCCCTCCTTCCTTATCTTGACCAAGGCTTCAAAATACTCCTAAAAGTCTTCAATTGCTTGCTAATTCCAAAAACTTTAACCTTAGACAATACCTTGTGCTCTTGGTGCTACTTGTTTTTGTATCATATAGTAAAGATGGGTTCGGAGGAATAAACTGCTTGTAGATGGAACCACTTCATATGTGGGAGGTATGTATTACTGATAATATTATTGTGAAAACACATATAGAGTACAATGATTTTGTGAATGTTATTTTTTACTGATTAGTCATTGATCATTCAAACAAGATATCTGCAATTTTACAGTTATGTTTGATAGGTCCGAACTGATAAGGCTGAGGGACCATGATATGGTTTTGATACTTTGTTAAGATTTAATGGCGGTTGTTGCTCATGTTTATGTGTCAAGAATTATGAAGGGATCAAGTTTTGGTGGTATTATAATAAGATTCGATAGCGATTGGACTTATTTTTAGGGTGTATTGGACTCTAAGAGGGCCTTTGAAGCCTCTCACTACTTTAACCAAGAACGGAAATCAATATAGTTACTGTCCTAGCCCAAATTAATATGGTTGGGTTGCTCAGGGTGATGATTATACGCTAAAAGGTGCGGTAGGAGAATACCTGTGATGAAAAAAGGGAGTTGATGAAAGACTATATCATCTGAGAGATAATTAAAGAGTAAACATACGATAGGAGGGGAGGTCATAGCGAATCTGGATGATGAAACTAACTTAGAACATGAGAAATCTGAATCAAGGGTAAATATAAAAGTATATCCAGTAATGAAAAATTCGTTTGTTGTCTTCTCAAAGAAAAATAGTACAGTTGGGCACTAGGTAGCGTGGTCGGAATAATTGCCTATATAGAAAATAGCAGAACACCAAGAAAGCAACTTTGTGGACACTGAAGGTTAAAATTATGTATAATAAGTTGAGAAAACTTATGCCAAGAATAGTTGAAGTTAAAATAAGGAATCTAAGTGAAAGCAATCATTTCTGAATTTTAAATTGCATCCCATGCCCTCTTGTTTGTGATTCTGATTAGGTCCACTGCTATTGACCTAATCGGAACCACAAACAAGATTGAAAGGCAGATTAAGTATCATTACTTCCTTAGCAATATGGATATAATTGATTGTGTATTCTTTCCTTAGCATGCTTTCAATATATCTTGGAAAAGATTAGATGTTTCTTGTAGTATGTGAATCTTGATAATTTTCAAGTGTGCCTCCAGCTTGTTGATTCGCTATTCAAGATTATTGTTGCCGTCGTTGAGTTTAGTATAGAGTTCTTGGTCTTATATAAGCTCGTCAATGAGTAACACTTCCTTTGAAGTTGTGGCATTGTAAAAATCTTTCAGAAGGCTTATCCAAGATATGTTGAAAGCATGCTAAGGCAAGAAAACACAATCAATTATATCCATATTTCTAAGGAAGTAATGATATTCAATCTGCCTTTCAATCTTATTTGTGGTTTCAATCAGGTAAATAGCAGTAGACTTAATCGAAACCACAAATAAGAAGGCATAGGATGCAATTTAAAATTCAAAAATTGTTGTCTTCGCTTAGATTCCTTATTTTAACTACATCCATTCTTGGCACAAGTTTTCTTGACTTACTGTACATCATTACAACCCTCAGTGCTTGCAAAGCTGCTTTCTTGGTGTTATATTATTTTCTATGTAGGTGATCATCCCGACCATACTGCCTAGTTGCAGCTCTCTAGGAAAGGGTCCATCTGTATTATTTTTATTTGAGCGAGACAACATATGAATTCTCATTACTGGATACACTTTCATATTTGCACTTGATTCAGATTTATCATGTTTTAATTCAGTTTTATTGGCCAGATTTGGTAGAAGTTCCTTGTTAGCCTGTGTTTTCTCTTCAATTAGCTCTCAAATGATATAGTCTTTCGTTAACTCCCCTTTCCCTCACAGGCATTTTCCTATGGCTTCTTCTAGCGTACAATAATCTTCTCAAATAACCCTTCCATATAAATTTGGGCCAGGTGAATTTCTATTGGTTTTTCGTTCTTATCTGATGTAGTGCGAGGCTTTGAAGGCCTTCTCAGAGTCCAATGCATACTTAAAGTTAAGTCCAATCGCTATTGGATCTCTGCAATGACACCAAATATTGATCCCTTCTCAAAACTTGACATGTACAAACATGAGCAACAACCGTCAGTAATTCATAACAAGTTATCAGCACCATCTTCATGGGCCCCTTAGTCTTATCAATTCGAACCTATCAAACTTAATTGTGCAATGCAGGATCTGGTTTGAATGATCAATGCCTAATCGGTTAAGAACTGCATTCACAAAAATATTATACTTTATGTGTGTTATCTCGATGACCTTATCAGTAATACATAACTCCCACACATGAAAGTGGTTCATCTATCTGCACGCACCTTATTCTTCATAGCCCATCTATGGATTAATCTGAATAAATAGATCACTAACCTATTGCAACAAATGACATATCTGTTAAAATTATCAAACAATTAAAGACATCTGTTACGATAGATGATCAATCTGTTACAACATATGACTTATCTGTTGTAAATAATTACAAATATATAAGCATCTGTTGCAACAGATTATCTATATGTTGTAAATTATCAAACAGATAGAATATATTTTGCAACAGATTACCCATCTATTAGATTTATTGTAAAGCAATTTTTTTTTTGAAATACAATAAAAGATAAAATGATGTATTTAGATCCATTTTTTTAATTTACAAATTCAAAAAGTCACCAATTTTATTTAATTAAGGGATATAATTATACACAACTCACACTTCTAGATATTGCTGATCCAAATTTGGTAAAGGTGATTTTGCGTGACTCCATGCGGTAACTTGAAAGGCAGATTCATGAACTCTGGTGGGAGTTAGGCAACATGAGAGCAAGGTTGAGGAGGGACCTGCTGCTACCGGATGATGATTGGCCGGTTTACAAAAATAATAATAATAAAAATAATAACAACAATAGTATTAATAATTATTAGGTTATGTTTTTTCTTTGAGCGTATATATTTTCTTTTAATATATCAAATCTACCTAAGGGAGGAACCTAATGTATGGATTTAAAAATCTATGTTTGGTCTACTTTGGATTTTTAATTTTTATTTAGTATTTAATTTTCATTCTGCCTATTCCTTATTCTCAACATGTCGATAGTTGGAGGTAAGGATTAAGCGTTTGTGGCAATGGATGCACCATATATTGCAACAGATGGTTAATCTCTTGCAACAGATGGATCATATATTGCAACAGACGGTTAATAAAAAAAGGGTTATTATTATTGATAGGGTGAAAAGTAATGACTTCTCGAATATTTAGTATGAAAAACGATTCTTAAATAAATAATAACAAAATAAATGATAAACCATAATTTATATCCGTAAAAAATGGTTATTTAATTTTAATAACTGATGTTAATATTAAATAGGCGGCAAGTCATGACTTTTCATCATTTTTTGTTTTAAAATCTATTTTTTAAAATTTATTTATCAAGGTATATGATGATTGTTAAAAAATAGGTGAACAGTCATGACTTTTTGTCTAAAGCATAGATTGTTGTTGTCTGGGAGATTCACAGGCTGAGGAGTTGATTTATCAAGTTTGTTTTATTTCTTTTAGTCTATGTATTTTTATTTATTTTTGTTTAGTAAAAATATTATGTTTCATCGGCTTTGACGTTTTAATTCTTATTTAATTTTAATTCTGTCTATTTCTTCTTCTCAACAAACATGTAACGATTGGACCTAAGGAATAATTTTAAATCCAGTAGCAACAGCAAGAGTTGAAATAGATTGGTTATTTGTTGGGTTTGTGGTAGGAGTTGTATTGTGTTGTTCCAAATAGATTACTCATCTGTTGCCATATATAAATAGTCTGTTGCAACAGATAATCAGTCTGATGCAACAAATAATCACTCTATTGCATCAGGTGAGTAATCTGTTGCAACACAGGACTCATATGTTATATTCATGTTTATGGTTTTATAGTGCCCGTAATATGAATCGAATAGATGGGTAATCTGTTGCAATAGACTAGTTATCTGTTGTAACAGAGTGATTATTTGTTGCATCAGACTAATTATCTGTTGCAACAGACTATTTATATATGGCAACAGATGAGTAATCTATTTGGAACAACACAATACAACTCCTACCACAAACCCAACAGATAACCAATCTGTTTCAACTCTTGCTGTTGCTACTGGATTTAAAATTATTCTCTATGTCCAATCGTTACATGTTTGTTGACAAGAAGAAATAGACAGAATTAAAATTAAATAAGAATTAAAACGTCAAAGCCGATGAAACATAATATTTTTATTAAACAAAAATAAATAAAAATACATAGACTAAAAGAAATAAAACAAACTTAATAAATAAACTCCTCAGCCTGTGAATCTCCCAGACAAAAATAAATAATAAAGCAGCAGCAATAATGAACAACAAAACTCATGAAGAGAGAGAAAACAACAACGGATGAGAAGAGAGAGAAACACACATTTTTTTCCTCTGTTTCCTGTTATATTAACTAACATTTAGATCAAAGTGTAAATTCAAAATCTTATGGGTTATTTTCAAACTTTTCCAACTTTCTTAATTCATAATAAAGTAATTATCACTTACACTCACTTATTTAGACTTGAGTCACCTACACCATATTTTTAAATTTTTTTGTCACTTTTAGCTCAAAGCCCCAAGTAACTAGGGGGGAAGGGGCTCGAGCACAAAATGTGATTTAAATTTGAATGTGAAAATACATTATCTTTTAAAAAAATTATTAGCTTAAAAATAGAAACCTACTTCATTAAGAGTTGTAAATCAACTCTTACTGTTTCATAAACTTATCTCTTCCTCACTATAAATATATTTAAATTCATTTGATTTAAATATTAATGAAAGATAAAAATATAATAATAATAATAATAATAATTATTATTATTATTATTAAATACATAAATAAATAGTATAGTGGTAGCAGCAGCATTAATATTACGTAGTAGTATTCTTAGTAATTGATGTCAAAAATTTCTCTGAATTCAAATTTATATATTATAGGTTAAATATAAATTGTATTTTAAAAAAATACATTAAGTATATAATATTAAAATATCTAATAGGTTAAATTTTAAATTGTTAGATGAGATTTGAGTGTAGATATTAATTTTAAAATTTTTAAAAAAGAAAATGCATCACGCTGTTGTAGAGAATTATTAGGAGTGTTTTAGTTATTAATTTTAAATTAGAATAATAATATTAGTATATTAGAATCTTTAATTTAAAATATAAGATAATCATGATATTTTAAAATCTTATGTTTCTAATAAATTGACATCACATTCAATTTAGAATTTTAACTCTTACTATTTCATGCTAATAATAATCTATATATAAATAATAATATAAAATATAGTTAAATTCATTTCATTCATATACTAAACGACAGATAAGAAAATTATTATCATTAATAATAATAAAAAAAAAAAATGCAGTAGTGGGTAGTACATATTAACATTGATAGAAAGAAAACGAAAAGAAAACGTGGGATTTTTTTTTTTATTAAAATTATGTGGATTAATCTTATTGATTTCAAATATTTATCTCAATTCAAATAAATACATTATAATAAGTATGTATTGCATTTGAAAAAATATGTATAAGGAAGAAAAATAAATTGATCTTCTTTTAACAAATAGATATTATAGTTGAATTTGAATTTGAATTTAAATGAAATTTACATTGGAATGGAGTTCTATTTTTTCTTAATCTCCCTTATATATCTATATAATCAGTAGGGCGCATAGGTCAGGCCCGGAGTGGTCCCCCCTCCCCGACACCTACGGAGTAGGTATGAACCGAGTCGTCCCTTTATATCTATATAATCAGTAACAATGGTAGAAGTAGTAGTACGTAGTCCATAGAAGTAGGATAGTAGTATCTATTAAATGTAATCACATAAATTGATATAAGATTTGAATTTCAAATTCAATTGATATGATATTTGAATTTCAAATTCAAATGAAATTTAAGTTGGAGTGGAGTTCTAACTTCCAAACATCTCTATATATACTTTTCAATGATATATAACACTAAACTGCCTTTCTCTCTCTCTTTTTCTTTTTTACTAATTATTAGCTTTATTCATGAATTTATTTGTTGCATTCTTCATATTATTCATTTTTTGAAAATAATTTTTTATTTGAAATTTTCATTTTTATATGCAGATGAGTGATGGTCATATTATAGGATTTTTTTTATTATTATATACGGGCCTAGATTCAAGTAAGTAATTTTTTAATTTAATATTGTTCGTTTGATTTTTGACAAAAGTAACTAAATTTGATTATATAAATGAAAAAATAAAATAACCTTTTGTTAAGATTTTGAGTCACATATTTAGCTTTTTAAATGCTAACTTTTGTTAACATTTTTATAGTATTATTTTATTAAAATAAATATTCATATTATTTTCTTTATTGTATATGATCCTACAATGTTAAGTATCACGTAACATTTTATTAGATCATGTTTAAATAAAAAATATAATAACGTTATAATTGAAAGATAAAGTTTAATTGATATAAAAGATACATGTTTTTCTTTATTGCAAGGGTTTTTGAACTTGAAGAACAATAAAAAAAAAAAAAAAAACATAAAATTTTAGTTCGTACCGTAAAAATATATAAGTCTAAATTCAATCAAATTTAATTTTATTTGTCTATCAATTAGATAAAATATTAACTTTCAGATTCAAAATTTCAGCACAAATTAACTCTTTATTAGATAAACCTAAAATTCAATCAATTTGATTTTCTTATTATTTAAACTCTTTAATTTTGAAATCAAAAAATGAAATTAAACTCATAAATAAATTAAAACAAGAAAGATAGCATATTGTCAAGGGATATTATGATTCTGGAGCAAAATTAAAAGTTATTATCTTTTAGATTATTGTTGGCACCTAGTTTTTGTTCTCCACGACTAAATTTAATCTTGAGTGTCTTTGCTTCTAAATAAAATTACAATATTTATTTTATTCGAATAAAATTTTTTCAAAGTATTTATCTAGGTAATTTTTTCATTTTAAGTAGAGATTATATTTTTTTTTGTATCCATATATATACGAGATTGTAAAATTCCATTACTTAAATAATCATTTTATAAAAATTAGATTTTAATCAAGTATTATCTCGAAACTTGATCCAAATGATTAAAATTTTGATTTGAATGTAAATTAGTCTCAAAATAATTTATTTGGAGAAATATTTATTTGATTATATTGAATCAAGAAACTCGAATTGAGTTGGTCGTTAATTTATTTCAAATGTTGTTTAATTTAGTCAATTTAATAAATTGAACCTTATTTGAAATCAATTTGGCCATAATTGCAATGCAATTGGTCAAATTAAATTTTAGTTGAGTTAAAATTTAATACAATTATCTAAGTTTTTATTAATCGGTTATTTACTAAATAGCCAAAATTCCTAATCTATTTTGCACGATTAAAATCGGGCCAACCTTAACCTAGACCCAATGTTAACAATACCTTCAGCCCAATCCAATAACACAACCCGTCCCAGGCCTATTTTTTTCTCTCTTCATCAACAACCGACAAATAACAATAACAATACCCAACTTCGTTCAACAAAATGACAGCGACGTCAACGCTATTACGACGCACCAAACAACGTTGAAACAACAACGACAAACCACAACACCAACATCATACAACACTGTAACAGCACCTGCATATAACAACAACAATATCCGCGACAACAGCAACAGCTGCACATAACAGCAGCGGTACAACGCACAGCTGCAACAACAACTTAGCAATAACGTTCAAGCTTGTCCCAATTTTTGAAATTCAAACTTCAGACTAGTTTTTTTCTTTTTTACCCTTTCGATCTCCCCCTAAAATTGTAGAGGGGAAAAAAGGGGATTCTTTGTGAGGAAATTGGAGATTCGGGAGGAGCATTCCTCTAATCCCACGTAACCGGAGAATCTGAGAAGAAACACATTTGAAAAAATCAATTCCGACTGAAAAGAAAACAGAATTAAAAAAATTCCGACGAAGTTATTTTAGATTCCGGTAAAATTGTTGAATTTCGGTGAAATTCAGTTAGAACTCTGACGGTAGAAATCCGTTGTCAAGGCTATTGATCCCGGTTCCTGCTCCAAAGAAGGTGAAAACTTCTACTTTTTTTTATGTTGTTTGAAAGATACAATATGGAATGTTGGCATTTTGATACTTGGTGTTATTGAGAGATTGGTTTGGGTGATGGAACCACCAAAGATCTTACCTCCGTATTTATTCTATGAGAATGTGATGTCTTATTGGCGATTCGGGACTGATCTTATTTGAGCCTTATCTGTTTCGATTGTCGAGAGTTTTTTTTATACATCGTGCTGGTAAAAAGAAAAAAACTGTAAGATCTAATAGTTGTGCTAACTGTTTGATCAACATAGCACTGTATGATGCATCGACAAGAGGTAAAGACAGGACATTTCTTGTGTTTTGAGACTGTAATGATAATTTAAGATGAATTTGCTTTTAACATACTTTATACATGTTGTTTGGATTTTGAATGTGGTGTGGG
Source organism: Capsicum annuum (assembly GCF_002878395.1). Lineage (NCBI taxonomy): Eukaryota > Viridiplantae > Streptophyta > Magnoliopsida > Solanales > Solanaceae > Capsicum > Capsicum annuum. The sequence goes on from NC_061112.1 coordinate 62,935,374, forward strand.
AAGGACATTAAAGCCCCCGTTCTTATCGCTCTTCTATTGACCGTTGGAGTGCCAATTATGTCATGTTTATGAATTTCTCAAGAGATTTTGAATGCAAAATAGACCGTGTTTACATGAGTTAATAGGAAATATTTTTCCAGACATTAAGTTTAGTTTTTTTCTATTAGTTTTGGGATTGTCTTTTTTCTGTCATTACCATGCTTCATAGTGAAAAGGCAATAGGGATCCACCTTTGAGTTAAAATAATGAAGTTGTGATTTTTTTGTCTTTTTCTAAAAAATGTGAACCTTCTGATAGACCGAATTTCTATTCCAATTCTTGCATCTCTGTGTTCATGTGCACCTTTAAGTTTGATTGAAAAATAGTCACTAGATTGGCTTTGTGTTCTTTTTGGGTGATAAAGGCTAATATGTTGGAGCTCACTGGTAAAATAATTGAACTCAAAGTTTCAATTTAGTCCTTTTTCACCATATCAATTCTCAATGTTAAATCACTTCAAAAGCATTTACGTATGTCCTCTTAACCATGTCTACTTCATGTTTACAGTAGCATAAGTCTTGATTCTTACATTACACTAATTCTTATATTTTAATTGATGCATGTGATATGAATCCCAAAAGTCCTCAAAGGGACTAGCATGAAGAAACTAAGCTGGTATACACTGGTATATACCAGATATACAGGATTTGCAGGTAAAGGTTGCTGGTTTAAGCCAATATACGATGCATGGAAAAGCTGGAAACATGTATACTGGTTCCTACACATTGATATACGTCGTATGTATGAAAAAATGCGGTAAAACGAGGCTGATATACAGACAGTGTACAGCTGGTATACAACTGCAGAAATGGACCAAAAGACCATAAAGACTGGGCCCAAAAGATGGCCAGATTTGGAAGAGGCCCAAATTTTAATTCTTCTTATTCATTTCCTTGTAAATCCTATTTGATTATGCATTTGTATTAAATTATTAATTTGATTAGCCCTTATAAATCCCCTTTGAATCGTTATTTTTGTTTGTCTCTGTATTTTTCCTTTGCGTATTTTATTTTATAGCGTAATATTCTAAATTAATATAATTATATCTTTATGGTTTTCCTTGTAATGCACTTTTAAAAATCAAAATGGCATTTTATTTTATCAATATGTTAAAATAGTTCATTTAAGTTAAAATGAATTCTTACCGATATAAAATCAATTTTCTTTGCGAAAGATAAAAATATTTTCACTAATTAGTCAAAGTTCATAATGGGTTTAAATTGATATTTTTCTTTAAAGATAGATATTTTTTTCATCAAAAAATGATACTTAAAAATCATTTCTTTCTCTCCCTTTTATTAGAGAGAATAATTTATAAAAAAAACAGGTTTAGCCCAACCTTCTTTACAGAAAATTTTCTCAAGTTAAATATGATCAATTTTCACCTGGTTGAATAAATGCCATTTTAAATCTTCAAAAAATAGTAAATAAATAATTTCTTGAGTTAAAGATAATATTTCTATAAAATCAACTTTTTGTAAAATTAGCCCCTTTTAATTAGTCAAATAATTTATTTTTGATAAACCATTTTTAACGAACACTCCTAAGTGCGGCAAAAACCTTCTTTTAGCGTTAACTAAACCATTACTCAATTTTTCTAAATTTCAAAGATTTATTTCTATTTTTGAATCTTTGAAATTTCTTTAAGTTTTCTTGATATTTTTTATAAAAATCAAGTGGACTCTGTAAAATTTTTTCAAAGTTATTTCGAAATTTTCTTGAATTTTAGAGAAAATGGTCAAAAGCCCCCTAACCTTTACCTCAAATCCCAACTACACACCTATACTTTGTGGGGGTCCTATGACCTTCGTGAACTATTTAAAACTAAAATTATAATACCCTAAAGGTTGACATGGCAAAGAGAGTGTGTTTCACTCTCTTTAACAGACTGAGCACCAAAAATATTTTAAAACTTTATTTTTAATATTTTTTATATATTAAATTTATATATATATATATATATATATATATATATATATATATATGTATGTATGTATGTATGTATGTATGTATTTCTCTAATCTTCCTTTCACCATACCCAAAATCTCTCCACTATCACCCACCAATGTAGCAGCAGCAGCCAACATCATCTTCACTATTTGACCACTTTTTTAACTTTCTTCATTTTCCTCTCTCTATAAATCTTCAACCTTTTCTATTTTTTCATTGCCCAATTTTTTCAAAATCTTGCCAATGTCATACGAGGGAAGATCAAACGAACCAATTTCAGTAATCGATCTCTAAAATAGAGGATTAGCTTCACCAGTATAAATCACAGTAAACGGTCAAACTATGCCATCTACCATTTCATCCAAACTAACAACCACCTCCCAAAAAGCTCCATTCCCTGGAACACTAAGATTATTCAAACTTATATACTCATTAACCGGATTACTATACCAAGACTCATCATTCTCATAAAATGAAACATAAACTTTCAACACTGCTCTATACACATTTTGTGGAATCTTGAAATCTTTTGACTTTACATTTGTTGAATTTTCAATCTCAAACCATAAACCATCATTCACATACACATTTCTTGAAATTGGAATAATCAAATCAGCACCAGAATCAAAATCAACACCAATTTTTTTCACCTTATTATAAAAAATGAACATCAAGTTTCACATGATACAAATTCTACCATTATTGTACTTATTCTTCTTGTACAATCATAAATTCAACATCAATTTTCATGGTTGATAAATTAAAAAAAGAAAGGAAAGAAAAAGGAAGAAGATTGAAAAATGACATCTTTGCTCGGCATTGTATCAAACATTTGTTGAGCATAATCTAACATCTCATTTCTTACATACCCAGATATCATACAGTTCCAAGTTACTATATTCTTTTGGTGAATTTCATCGAACAATTTGCGTGCTTCCTCAACATGACCTTTCTTGAAAAAACTAGTAATTCTTGAGTTCTAATTGAACAATGAGTTTGCAATTGAACTCACATAATGAATACAAAAATGAGAATTTTTTTTCCTGAAGCGAATGTGTGAAGCCCACTTGAGTTGTTTATACATTATATTTAACAAAGGTTTATTCTTTTTCTAAATTTTGGGTTTAATATTCAACTTTGGATTTAATATTTAACAAGGGTTTGAGATTTAACTAGGGTTTGAGATTGAAGAAAATAAGATGAAGAGAAAGAGAAAGGAAAAAAAAGAAAAATAATTATTATGGAAGAACATGAATAAACGTAAATTGTAAAAAGTAATGAAACGGAAAAGGAAATTTCAAAAAAAAAAATATAAAGGAGAAAATATAATAAATAAAAGTAATTATTTTTTTTATATTAAAAAATATAATATTACGTGGCACTATGTGGCAGCGCGTGTAGGTCTCTACTTAAAACAAAATCTAGGTATGAGCTTTTAGATGGGTAGATATCCCATTTTTAAAATATTCAGGGGGTAATAGGACCTCCGAAAAGTATAGGTGAGTAGTTGAGATTTATGGTAAAGGTTGGGGGGATTTTGACCATTTTCTTTGAATTTTATGAAATAGTTTGAAAAGGTCAAAACTATTTTCCTAAGAATAAAATTCAAAAAAGGATAAAACAGAAATGGCGACTCTACTGGAGACTTTCTAGGTTCTAATCAAATATTTTGACTAACTCCTTTGACTAACTATTCGGGTTGTAATATTAAAACTATTTGTCTGCTTATGTGTTTAAATTTTCACAAAATTTAAATTGTTGCATTTCATGGCATACTTCCACATTCGAAATATATAAATTGTTTGCGGTTTCGTGAATGTCTCGGCCCTTATTATTCAATTTCAAATCAAGTATTGGAAATACGATAATTTATTGGCACGTTAGGCATCCGATGGCTGTTTGTATTTCCAAACCTGAGCCGTCCACTTGGGAACCTAATCAAAACCCACTACACCTAGAATAGAGAAAAACCAAAACCCTTATTAGGCATGAGCCTAGGACGACCCAATACCCGAGGAGGTATTGGGCCTATTAGAAAATCTACCCTACATCTATTGACCGCGAGTCAATCACAGACGAATCATACTTATGTGTTGAAGGAGTATATGTTAATTAATCTAATCCATTATTCTTTGGGGTAGAGCAAAGGCCGAGAATATCTAGACAATAGTATTTTCTTCTTTTATCGTCTATGTGAGACATTGTTATTTTTCTCATGTTATTTTCTCTTTTCCCAACGATTATATTCCTTATCGCGTAATTTTGTAAGCTTTTATGCCCTTTTATATCTTTTTAAAAATTTTGGGGGATAATGGATTGATTTTAAAAGAAGTATACTTCCTTTAAATCTGCTAGGCCAACCCTCGGCTCAAAAGGGCCATCCAATTAAGACACATTTATTATTCTATTGTTGTGTGATATACCTATTTTATGTGATATGACTGTTTTATGTGCTTATGTACGTTGTTTGAATCAAAGTTAAATTGATCTACTCTTCAACAAAGTTTTTGAAACCTTTTAGGAAAATATAAGCCTACTATCCAAAGTCCGACCAAAATATTTCAGGTCTCAAAGTCTCCCCAAAAGTCCTCAACTAGTCTTCACTAACTTTCTTTTTAAACACAATTCTATTCTATTAGAGAACTTAGTCATGAACTCAAGAACTGCACAAATAAAAATACAGATAATGGAATTAGTCCTAATAGAGGGAATGTTAATGGCAGAGACCGAGGGAGTGGTTAGGAAAATCAATCAACTTGACAAGGAAATTGATAAAGTCAAAAATTAATCACGCCAAAAAAGAAGAATTTTGAGTGTAAAACTGAAGATCTGGCTGAAGGTTATAAGAAAGAAGGTATGGGACAAGCCTTACCCTCAAATGTGAGGGACGGGTCGAGTTGAAAGTTCCTCCATATCGCTCATAGAAGATAAAGATATGGAAGAAACAGAATAAAGTGAGAATGCCCGCATCTATCTAGGACTTAGTCATTAGTCTTTTTCTTTCTGTTGTCATTTTTATTTCATATTTTCTTGATGTAATGAACTCTAATGACATTTCAATGAAATAAAGTTTTATCCTTGCCTATTTGAACTATGTATTGCCTAGTTTCTCCTTTGTAAGATATGTAGCCAGCCTTTCGACCCGACCTTTGTCCTTTAAAACTTTATCTCCCATTTTGTTGAGTCAGCTTATTGAGACGCCCAAAGATTTTAGACCTGACAAACATCCTATTAAGACTCAAAGTCCTGTCCGTTAATTTTTTTCAGTCAATATCCACCCGTGGATCAATTTACCTAAGATGAAAACAACTTTATATGTTTACCTTATGTCGGATATCTTTCACTACTTACCACTAATAGGATCTAACATATTTGCCTTTGGAGTTGTTCTTAGTTTATCAGTTAATCAAGTTAGTAGAAATCGATCTGTGTTGACAAAAGTAGGTTGAACATCAATACTTCCAAGGCAGATAAACATACCTTTCTTGATTATCGCTTAGTTAATGAGGAGAAAGGAATGACAGTAATAGTGATGAAAAGGCAAAGAATTACTTCTGTTGTACCAGTCATTTCCTATATCTCTAAAGCCTACAAACGATGGTCCCAAGGATGGAATAGGGAACTAGTTCGCAGAGTGAGATGTTATTATGAAATATTATCCTGAGAAGATCGAGATCAAGACAGATGAATTAGGGAAAAGATGTCAAACTAGACGTCCACTTCAATCATGACTCATGTCAAACTAGACGTCCACTTCAATCATGACTCTCTGGTTGATATGGTATACGAACGGGTAAAATTTAACTTTCGCTAAATCGGTGGTTGTCCGAATGAGGCTCGAGACTCTCCCTTTAGGTTTTACTTACCTTATTCTCACGTTTTATGCTTTTCCAAAGGCTTAGACCCACACTAGTGAAAATATTCTAAATTTCAATAAAAGCCTCCTTTATTGCAAAAATATTTTCACTTATTTTGATGCACTATAATTAAACTTATGATTTCAGAAATAATTTAAAACCTGCCAATGTCATGTCATGTCAAAAGATAAATGAATAAATTGAAGCAAGTGATGAATGAGAGGACTATGATGAAGAAATGATGGCTCCAGATCGATTAATAGAGGAACTAAAGGATTTTGAAGATCAGGAAAAGCCCAACCTAGAGAAGACTGAGGATATTAATCTAGGTAATGACTATGAAGTCAAAGAAACTAGAATCAATGTCCATCTTACAGAAGCACAGAAAAGAAAACTCGGCAGGTTCCTTAAAGAATACATTAATATATTTGCTTGGTCCTATGATGACTTTCTAAGATTGAGTATGGATATCATATCACACAAGTTGCCAATTGATCTGGGGTTTAGTTCCATGAAGCAAAATTTACAGAAATTCAAGCCAAATTTGAGTTTAAAAATCAAGGAAGAAGTCACTACGCAAACCCAAGACAATGTGGGTGAGGTCACAAAATATCCAACATGGTTAGCCAATATTGTTCCAGTACCAAAGAAGGATAAAATGTTAGGATTTGTGAGATTTGAACAAAGCTAGTTCAAAAGATAACTTTTCATTACCCAACATTCACATTCTCATTGACAACTGTGTGAGGCATGAAATATAGTCATTCATAGATTTCCCTGTGGGGTATTATCAAATGCTGATGGATGAAAAAGATGTACAAAAAATGGCTTTCATCATACCTTGGGGTGTTTATCACTATATGGTGATGCCCTTTGGTCTCAAGAATGTTGGTGCTATGTATATGAAAGCCATGTAAACTATATTTAATGATATGATACATAAAGCTATTGAAGTGTACGTAGACGATGTGATCATCAATTCTCACAAGAGTTTGGACCACTTGACCCATTTGGGAAAGTTCTTTGATCGGTTGTGGAAGTACAATTTGAATCCAAATCCTACCAAATATGTTTCTTGAGGTACCGACCGGGAATTTGTTGGGTTTCGTAGAAGGGGCATTGAGCTCAACCCCTCAAAAAACTAAGGCGATCCAAGAACTTCCTTCTCTGAAGACAAAAATGAAAGCCATAAGTCCCTTAGGAAGATTGAATTACATTAGTAGGTTCATAGCCTATTCAATAATTATTTGCGAACCAATCCTCAAGATGTTAAAGAAAGATGTGCCAAATGAATAGACTGGGGAATGTCAGAAAGCTTTTGAATAGATCAAGGATTATCTATCCAGTCCACCAGTACTAGTTCCTCTAAGAGAAGGAAACTCTCTATTGTTGTATTTATCGATCTCAAAAAATGCATTTAGATGTGTCTTAGGATAACATGATGAAAATGAAAAGAAGGAAAGAGCAATTTATTACTTAAGTAAGAAGTTCACTCTATATGAGTCTCGTTACACTCTATTAGAAGAACGTGTTGTGCATTAATCTTGGTGGCCTAAAAGTTGAGGCATTACCTAACATTATATACAACGTATCTCATCTACAGAATGGATCATCTGAAGTACATATTCCAAAAGTCCATGCCTATAAGGAAATTGGCCAAACGGCAAATGCTATTTAGAGAGTTTGACATTTTTTAGTGACTCAAAAGGCTATCAAAAGGCAATTCCTAGTTGATCATCTAGAAGAGAATCCAATTGATGAAGCATATGAGTTACTCCAAACTTATTTCCTAGATGAAGAGGTATTATTCATAGGAGAAGACATGTAACGACCTGGGACTACCTCCTAGTCATCATACGGTGCTTACGACCCTGAAAGACTACAAGCTAACCCATGAATAATATCTGTTGTGAGCACTGAATTAATAATACTATAATTAATACAAAAAATAGACTTAAATGCCATAAGGTTCAAAACATCTGAAATACTGATAAAATATAACATCTGTAAAACTGAATACTATTTGAAAGTCTAGTCTAAAAAGCCTCTAACTGAATCTGTCTGAAAGTGGAGTTGATGGGATAATCCCTCAAATAACTCCATCTACTGAGCTACTACATCTACTAAAATATGAAATAATAGAATATCATCGAATGATGAGGACTCATTGCTAAATCAACTGCTGCTGGCCGAATCTAAATCTACTATACGTGGTTGGGAACCTGAGCGTCCGAACCAATGATATAAAATATCATAGCGTAGGAAAGTATGCATCAATACAGGGAATATACTGGTATGCTAGATGAGGTAAGGCTGAATGCAAGGGTTCATGTGCATGACCAGTAACTGACTGAATGATATAGAGTAACTGAATATGAGAGTACATGGATAACTGAAACTACTATAAATACTGAGTATGTAATACTGTGCATTTATGTATACTATAACTATGCTTTTTTAAAGCTAAGTAGTGAGTTCTGATGACTGAGTAACTAATATCTGAAGTTACTGATAACTGATTTACTAATACTGATTGATTATTTCTGATGGTCCTGATTCTGTAAAACTAAACTGAGTTATAAACTGAAGATTGAAACAAAAACTGTGGGAGGTAATAATCTAACCTATATGCCCCAATCTAAGCTAATCAGGTTCCAACCTATAACCCCAATTGGAAGGGTGTTAGCACCATGCCACGGGTACTAACAACTATTGTGGAATCAGTCCTAACTAACAGGTGACCCCTGAGATCAGTCCTAAACTAGCGGGTGATCCCTGAGTATGTCAGTCCTATCTAACGGGTGACATCTCTTAACCTACACTGGCTACTTATTTCTAAAACTTAGGGATTACTTCTAGGGACCCAGTCCTAGATAACCGGTGAGACCTCATCCCTAGGCTCGCTAGATGCTGAATCCTACTCCAACCTGAATGACACTGATCTGTTTATGCTCAACTGGACTGGAATGATACAGAGTTTACTGAGTTTTCCTAAGTTCTATAACTGACTGAGTTCTACTGAGTTTCGTAACTGACTGAGCATACCACTAATCATGACATGACTGATACTATCTTGTCACTGACACTGGCTCTAGGTAAATAGCTAAATTGTCGGGTATTAAATACCCCCAGGACTCGATATCATAAAAAGTAAAGCAAGGAATCATCTTGAATAACATAACAATGTTCACTTGGTTATAATCCATTCATAGAGACATTTCATCAAACACTTATAATGCATTAACTTTTACATGGATGGGGAATACATGTTAGCATACTATAATGGCATTATTTCATTCTCATAGACAATTTATCAAACACATAAGAAGCATACTTAGTTCATTAAATCATAAACACTTAGGGTTAACATGATTACAACAATCAACTTACAAATTGAAGGGTTTATCATGAATATCATGTAATTCAGCATATACTAGAATCAATTCTAGGAACTTGTAATGTAAATCATGGATTAAAAATCAAACAACATCATGAACATGAATTGATTTAATTCAAACATGAAAATAAAAAATCTGAGATCTTGTATATTTAAAAAGGGATTCTTGGACTCTATGGGTAAAAGGAACCCATAGATGAACACCGAACATACCTTGGAAGATTCTTTCTTGAAGGTTCTTGGAAGAAATCCTTAGACTTGTTCTTGATTTCTTGAACTAGGATTTTTGCCTATTTGAGAGAAAATGCTTTTTAATTTGGGGGTGAATTGTATAATGAGTAGCTAAGGACGTTTTTAGGGATTAAAGGCTCAATTCCTCGAGCCAAGAATATTCATTAAAGCTTGTCATTACATGACTTAATTCACAGAGACTCTTCCCAATCTTATAAAAGGATTTTTGAAAATTTAATTATTTGCAAAAGTATTTACTTTAAATTAATTTATGATATAATTTTGCCTTACACCCACCAACTCGGGGAGTCGAAGAAGGAGCAAAAAATAACAAACACTTAAAGAATATGAGAACCAGATGATGACAATGACAGGAGCTGAAGACCGAGAAAGTCAACACAAATCAGTTTTACCAAAAACTAACAACTTTTATGTGGATGTAGGTTATCCTAAAGACAACAAAAACCAATGAAATAACCCGTTCTATAATATATTCCTTCGATCTAAAGGAATACAACAAATCCAAATATCCGAATGTCAATAAGAAAAGACCAAGAGGGTCAAGAGATGAAAAATAGTTAAGAATAGCCAAATGTCAGATGTAGAAAGCAAAATGATGACTCTCTCAAATCCCCAAAAAATTGTGGGTCAAAAAGAATATGTGATATTCGAGAACGGTATATGCAGAAGGTCCAACATGCTAGTGGAATGGTCAAGGTGATGTTTTCTACAATCGATGCACAATTATTTGTTTTTATTTTCATATCTCTACTCATCATATCATGCCAAAAAGGCCATACCGAGAGGGCCGTGCCTAGAGGATCATGACATGAAGGTCATGCCATAAGTTCCATGTCCCAAAGACCATATTTCCTTCTTCAACTGGTTTCGAGGTAAGAACAATCTAGGGGTGCCTCCAAATTGCAGATGCCCATAATTAATTCAAAGTCTTCTATATCCATTAATTACACAAAGGCAAAAAATTCTAGTGTTGAAGTATATTTTGAAGCATTTTCATATATATATATATATATATCCATTAATCATGCAAAGACAAAAGAGTCTAGAATTTAAGGATATTCTAAAGCATCTGTATCTGATCAAATCACACAAAGGCAAAGTAGTCTGGCATTGAGAGATATTCATCAACTTCAAGTGCATCAATCACCAAAGATTTAATGGCATTCACTATTAGATCTTAAGAAACATATGGTTTGAAGGATGTCTATAAGTCGCTATTTGAAAATCTATGATATACTAGATTTTTCAAGAATTGACAATCCGAGGGTCATTTATAGGTCACATTATTTGAGATAGAATAGTGTACGAGATTATCCATAAGTTGACAGCCCATGGGTAATTTGTAAGTCGCAACAATATCCTAACTGAATAGTGTGCAAGGTCTCCTGAAGATCGACAGTTTAAAGGTTATCCATAAGTCGCAACTAAATTCTTACCAGAGAATATACGAGATTATCAAATTATAGGTCCGAGGTTTTTCTATAAGTCATGTCATATCCAAGATCGATTATGCATAGCATTACCCAAAGACTACCAATTTTAGAGAAATATATAAGTCATATTGTATCCAAGATCAGATAATGTGCAGGAGAACTTGAGAGCTAGCGATTGGACGGATATTTGTAAGCCATATCTTATCCAAGGTTGGATAATCTGCTGGATTACTCAAAATCTAGCAACTAAAAGGAGATCTGTAAGTCGCCTCATATCAAATATCAAATAATGCACAGGATTATCGAAAGATTGACAATTCAAGAGAAACCAATAAGTTTTATTGACATGAAAGATGCGCAAGGATTACTCGAGGTTCCATGAAAATGATCATTGTCAATAGCCAAAGAGGTTATCATTCCACATACGACAAGTGTTATAGGTGGTCAAAGGGATTGCCATATCAAGATAAGATTAAACGGTTGCAAAGACTGTTCTACACAAAGTGTTGTAGGTGTCCAAGAGGGCCACCCCACTTTTAAGACATATTTAATAGACAAAAGAACTATTATATTCAACAACCAATAGGGTTGTTGTGTCTAATATTGCAAATTATTTCCCTCCAAATAGGTACACAGGAGGATGACTTTACTTTTCGGATAATCAACTCACTTGGAGATATGGTAAAAGATTATATACCCCTTTGTGAATTATGTTTATTATGAACAAAATTTGTTTGAGATATTATCGAGATCATCCAAGAGGATAAAAATCTCAAACCAAAACCACAGGTGCGGACGAATCCAAAAAGGACGCAGCACAATGTGAAACTTTTTCTTAGCAGTGAACTGTTACATAGTCCAAAGAGGAGTATCAAACTCTTTGGATGCGATCTAAAATAAGACTTCCACCATCATCAAACCATATCCCTATCAGAAGGCATGTGGGTAATTTGGAATTTTGGTTTCAGTTTCACTTTAAGAGTATTTCTAAACTCACGCCAAAAGTAAATTTCCTTTTTCGTTCAAATCTGGGTGATGTACACGTAGAGATTTGGGAATTATGTTTATGTAGATCATATTTACATGTGTGAGGGGCCCATATTTTGTAAATGAGATAACCGCAAGTGTAATACCCCGTAATTTTTCTAGCTTAAATTCGCCCCTAAAATGTTAAGGGATAGCTTCTAAAATGAATATTATTTATTTTCTGTAGAATTATTTAGATTTATACTTTTCATGGTGTGGGAATAGGAATAATCTTTCCATCGATACCAAATTCACCCAATTTCAACACTCGGTGAAGAAGTTACGGTTATTTTAAGTTCTAGTCATAAGACCCCGTCATTTAGGTTATTAGTGCATCACGGAGAAGGTTTAAATGACATTTGTCAATTTCCAGTGGCCCTCCATGATATTGGTGTATCGTGGAGAGAGCCAAATCTCCAATTGTCCAATTCCAGTGAGGGCCCGCGATATTGGCACATCGCGGCAAGTTTTCAGGTCCCATATGAAGTTTCAACATGATACCACCATGTCACGCCACCATGCATATTCTCAGTTAACATTTTCTAGTGGCTTGGCGCAATAGTGGTGCATCGTGCTAAGGTCAAAAGTCAGGATTTTAGTAGTTTATCCAGTTTTATTTATGAGTTTAAGAGGGGGTATTTTGGTAAATCTCCTATCCACTAATCCGTCCTAAACAATGAATTAAACCCCTCCAAAGCACTTTACATCCAATTTTCATCAAATCTCTCTCAAGTAAAACCCTAGTTCATCAAACTTCCTTCCCAAGAAATCCAAATTTCTTCATTAATTCTCCAAGGAAATTCAAGATTGAGAATACCCAATTTAAGAACTCTAAGAAGTCATCTCTAAAGCATCAATAGAGATCCAAGATTCGAGTTTTAGCATCTTGTTCATCAATTGAGGTATGTGAGGTTATGAAGAAGGATACTCCTTTCATCCTTGTTCCCAAAACTTGCTTTTAATTACAAAAGTTATTTGATTTTTATGTGATTTTCATGAAATTGTAGTTAGGGTTTATACCCATTGTTGTTATTTACAAGCTTGTGATATTTCTAATGATTTAGAAGTTGAATTCCATGCTTATGTTTATATTTTTATGCATATTGCTGAAATTTCCAGATTCTGAGTTGTTTTAACAATATTTACATTATTAAGCATGATTATTATGATGATTTAATATGAGATTGATGCATAGGTTACTACCCTAAGATTGAATATTTTTATTTCAAGAAAGATGATGCTTTAAGCATCTTATGAGCAGATTATTTTCAATTTTTCAGAAAATCTTTGATCTTTTGATAATTGATTTAGCTTTGGAATCCAGTTTACAGATTAGTATAGTTTACCCAACTCAGATTAGCTTTATTTATAGATTTATTCATATAAATGCATAATTAGTTTTTTATATGAACCCTTATGTTAGTTTTAAAAGTGGATTTTCAATGGTTTGAGCATATAGATTTAAGAGGGAGTAGTATTTAACACTGAGCGGGAAGTGTGGGATTAGCGTGCCCTATATTCCGCAGAACTATGAGCCAATGTAGGTATAAATTCAGATTATTCCTATTTCTATTTGGATGACAGATTTAGATTGTGATTAATCACATAGATTAGGTTATACTCCCTGGCAAGAGTATGGCGCCTCTCCTTAACGTGAGGTTTCTTCCTTAAGAGGACAAGACATTGGACTCCATGTAGCTCACATGGTTTATGTCAGTTAAGAGAACCTCCCTAAAGCTTTGAAATAATTCCCTTGCAGAATAAGTTTTCATATATGATTTAAGAATAAGAATGGAATGCAGGTTTTAGAACTAAGCATTAAGACTCAAAAGATTTGCACTATATGCTTTACTATTCTTGATTTATGATCTTCAGCTTTCAGATTTACTCGAGCCTACGTGAGTTATTTACATTTAGCATGCATGATTTTATAAACTGTGATGATATTGCTTACTTATTACACTCACCCCCATATACTCAGTAAATCATCAAAGTACTAATCCACATATATATCTATGTGCTACATTGTCTCATAGTGTAGGTTTAGATGCTCAGCCTCAGCCACGCGAGTGATTTTCGAGCATCTCATCTACATCTCTATAGTTGGTGATTCCTCATAGTTCGGGGACTTAGCTATTCATATTTTTAGTTATTTATAGATATTTCTGTATTTATTCTGTCCCACTAGCTCTTTAGTTTCAGATTAGTTTTAGACTTTTGATTTAGTATTTAGATTTTCAGTATTGGTTTACCAAGATTGGTGAGAATAGTATGTTTCAGATAAGACTTTTGCATTTATCATGTTTTTTTATCTGTATTCCCTATTTTGAGATTCAGACTTAGTAGAAAGTAGCCAGGGTTATATCAGGACTACTTGTAGTTTGGAGCACCATGTGGCATCCTGGGAGCTCAGATTTTAGGGTGTTACAGTTACAAAATACTTATGGAACTTTGATTATCTGAACCATTGTTATCTCGGTGCTAAATAATTTTCCCCAAACATACTAGTAGTCTATTTTATAACTGAATCATACGTTGAGATTGTATTCATCACATCTGTAAAATTGTACAGATGTGATCCTAAGCCCCATTCAATATTGTAAATTATACATATAACATAACTCATGGAAAATTTTCTTAAAACATGTATAGTTTTATAATTTCTGGCAAGTGAGTTTGAAATTCATAATATCATAAAGACTTTAAAATTATGCTTTGAAATATAAGCTTCAAGAATAGTGTATAAGATCATGTCAAGAATCAAAAAGATAACAAGGAAACCTTGCTAGGATTAAAATAAGTACAATATTCATAAAACCCATTATCATAAATAAATATTTCAAGAAAGTCATGCAAGTTTTCCAAATAAAAAGGGAATTGAAAGTGGATTTATAAATCCTAACTAAAATCTTTACTTCAAGAAAATCAAGAAATCTTGGACAAGATGATGAAAGGAAATTCTCATTGAATTCTTAAATACCTAAATTTGAAATATTCTTGGAGAAAAGCTTTGGAGTTGGAACCTTGAATCTTGAACTTGAGAAACCTTTCTATGAAGTTCTTGAAATGGAAAGGAAGAGAATAAGAAATTAACTTAAAGATCTGAATTTCTCATAACCCTAACTATATTCATGGATTAAAACTATTATTGAACTTTATTATTGGGAGATGGAGTTCCCACACTTGAAAGATTACTTTACATACTTTGGAGATGAATCTTTGATGAGGAAACCCTGGACCTTGATTTCTTGATGTTATTTAGGAGTTAGGAATTTGGGATTTTTAGCAGAGAAGAGAGAGTGTTTAACCTATGAAAATTGGGTGGATGAATGAATTGGGAGTATCCTCAGTGAATAAGGGATGATTTTTAAAATAATTAAAGACCAAAAATCCCTCAAAAGAAGGGGTTTGATGAAACTTCACCAGACTAAAGGGATAAGGGTGTGTCCCCCTCTCCTCACCAATTTACCATCACTATATAT
>NC_061112.1:62953809-63215837 GCF_002878395.1 Capsicum annuum
ATAGGTTACTTCTAAATCTAAAAACTAGTTCTATGTACTAAAAAGCAACCTAAATAATTTCTAATTGATTTATGAGTATCATGACTTGATTTTTAGGGTCTGAAAAATTTTGGAAAATCTAAGATCAACCACAATAACAACAACAACAACATGCCCAATATATTTCTACATAGTAGGGTTTGGGTAGGGTAGAGTGTACATAGACCATACCACTACCTCAGGTGAAGTAGAGAGGTTGTTTCTGATAGACCCCTGACTTAGGACTGATAATAGTATAACAAACACAAAATATAACTGCATATAAACTAGTATAGTATGCAAAATAAACTAACACTGCTAGCCATAGTATAATACTTACAACTATCTATCTGAAACCATTGACATCACTTAACACCATGAACAAGAAACTTCAGATCCAAATAAAGAATGCTCCCCTACTGCTATCGAACCACTCCCACTCCTTAATCCTCTACCTTAATCTACATCCTCCACAACTTTCTATCACGGTTCATGTCCTCTATAAGTGGTAACTGCTCCATATCATGCCTAATCACCTCCCTCCAATATTTCTTCAACCTACCTCTATACCACATAAAATCATCCATAGCCAGTGTCTCACACCTCCACACTGGAGCATCAGAGCCCTTTCTCATCACTTGCTCGAACCAACGTAACCTTACTTTTTGCATCACCCCCTTAGGATTATTCATCCTTGAATGATGGCCTTGATTTAGGAGGAAAATAAATAAGCTACACTGAAGTAATTCCTATTGAATATATAGATTTATATTTATCCATGCAGATAGGACTGTACTAACTATAAGGATTTAGTAATCAACTATTGTGTGATGCAAAAGCATATACTATGAGTGTGGACACCACAAATATATCATAAGATATGAGTTCATTGAATTAAAAAGTGCATGAACATGAAAAACTACTTAGGGACATAAGATTGGTCATAGGTTTCATTTGTATTGGTGTTACAATACATGAAATAGGGGTGCACTAGACATAGGAATAAGATTATTCCTGCATTAGACCATAAAATTGGAAGCCTTTATCTTAGAAACACTTCTCTACTATGCTTCTTCTCTGAATTCGCTACTTTAACCCTTATAACTTATATGCCTCACAAGGGCACAAATGATCAATAAACTCTGGAGTCTAACTGCATGTTGATACCATGTACAAGCCCAAATCAGAGGTATGTGGTGCTATATTCAAGGCAATAATACTAGTCTAAACTACAAGATTCTATGTTTTATTTCTCATTAGAGATTTCATCCCAATAATACTACTTCTTCTTATCACCTCATCTATAAATCTAACCTCTAATAAAAAAGTTACTAGGGTACTATGTATTTATCCATATGTATGCCAACACCATATTCAAGACTATTGCTATTATAACTTCATGGACTTCTAGGCAACCAAACTATTTAAGAATGTTCTTACTTTCCCTAATAACCCTACCTATTACAATCTCATGAACTACTACAAAGAGATACATCAACATTCTTATCTAACTATTACATCTAGCAAATATTCAGCTTGATATTTCTCTATATCTATAACCTTAGATAGAACAGGCATACCACAATTTTCCATAATAATAAACATATATTATGTTCCATATAAACCATTGTTCAGCCTTTGAGGATCTTGAATAGAAGGTACTATGTTTAACTATGACTTATACTTATCGCGACCTTGGCGCTCAAAAATAGAACTTAAGAAGTATAGTATCATAGGTACAAACATCATTTATATTAACTCATAGAGTGTGAGTAGGGAGTTAATCCAAGCATGAACATGATATAATGATCCATCACTTTCATAGGTAGACATACATAGGGCTTAGAACAAGAGATCATATGCATGAGTTTTTAAAGAGTTTTTATCTGGGAATATGCATAACATAGCATGATTTGTTTCATTTCTTCTAGAATAATCACAAATACCTTTTTGAATATGGATCTTCTACCATAAATTCAAAGCATAATCTCAACATGTGTTCCTGTATAATCTTATTTTTAAATTATTCAACCATACTTTCACTAGTTATTAAGATCTTATCATGTGTTTGTATGAGTTTTTAATGAAAAGTTTAATGCATTGGTTCATAGAGCTTATCATGTGATTTTGACTACTACATAAGACTATTAATTCTTATTAGGAACTAAAATTGAGCATGGATATGTGTAAAGTGTATGAGCATGGTTTATAGGCATAATATTGATATACAAGGCATAAGTAGGGTGTCATAATGATCAAATATGAGGAATATATTGGACTAGGAATGCATTGCTATCATATCATAACTCTTTCTGAAACACATCATTGTCTGGTTCTTAAAACCTGATTTGGTTCTTTGCCCTATCATCTCCCCTTTAGACCATAACCAAAATTCTACATTTGTGATCCTCTTTAATATTCTCTAATTTTAACTATAATGACCTTACTCATGGTCGGGTCTATCATTATTCACATAAACACTAACTTATTAGGGAAAACTATATTTGGAAGTTACTCAATACATTCTAGGACATTCCTTCTAGAGATACTACTCTTAACTTCTTCTAGCTTCTAAAATCATTATCCTATAACTTCTACACTAACTGGTAAACATAACCACTTCTCTAACACTTAACAATCTGACCACATCTTCTTAGACTACTAACATCATACCTCTAATATGATATCTATCCAATATAAAGGATCTTGAAACTATACTAAGAGATTCAACTTCATCTATCTCTAATCCCTTAATTCAATTGTTAAGAACATCATATTCTATATACTTAGCCTTTCCCACTCTTATAAACTCAAGGGTTCTAGCTTGCCATATATATCACTTAATAATCATAGAATATCATAAAGGCATATACTACTGTGGGTACACATTTGTATCATACCAACACCATCACACTTATTTCAAATAAAAGAACTTTAATTACTAAATACATTATTTCAATTCTACTAGCTCAATTTTATATAAATAACATCACTACCCCTAAGCTATTATTATTTCCACCTCAGTAATCATCCACAGTTCAAACTTATTGTCTAATACTAGACATATTTAACAACACAGTTCACGTACTATTCAGTCTTAGCAACTAGTAGATAAAATCAAGACACACTAGTCAACTAAAAACTCATGATAGCAATAGCCGATCATAATCTTACATTCTATCTAATTACATACAATTAGCATATCCTCTTTTTAAACATCAGTAATGCTTATCCATCCATACATCTAAACTATATTGATAACTCTATAAGCATCAAGGGGTTTTGTAATACCCCGAGTCTACACCTCGAACGCTACATGGTGCTTATAATCCTGAGGGACCACAAGCTAACCTATGACTGATATCTGCTGTGAGCACTGAACAATGATACTAAATTAAATGTGGAATGAAAAGATGAAATTCCATAAGGTTCAAAATTTGAAATACTGACAATAAAATATAACATCCGAATCTAAAATACTGTCTGAAAAATCTAGTCTGAAAAGCCTCTAACTGAATCTATCTAAAAGTGGAGTTGATGGGACAAGCCTCCAAGTAACTTCGACTACTAAACTACTATATCTACTAAAAATATGAAATACTAGTATATCCTTGAACAATGAGGACTCACTGCTAAATCTTCTCATACTGACTGAATCTGTCTAAACACGGTTAGGAACCTGAGAGTCCGAACCTATGATATGAAACATCATAGCGCAAGAAATAAGTATGCAATTAGTACGTGGGAATATACTGGTATGCTAAATGAGGTAAGGCTGAATGCATGGGTTTATATACATGAATAATAACTAAATAAATGATATGTAAGAACAAGATTAGCATATATGGAGGATCTGTAACTACTGAACATACTGCACATACTGTAACTGAGTATATGGAATTGGATTTGATAACTGATAACTGAATATATAGATAATTGAGTGACTGTATCTGATAGTCTTGATTCCATAGAACTGAATTGAGTTTTATTCTGAAGACTGAGACTAAAACTGAAACTTTGGGAGTTATCACTTAACTGACATGCCCCTGAGTAAACTGAGTGGGGTTCAACCTATAACCCCAGTTGGTGTCACACCCCAATTTTTGAACTAGAATGCTACACGGTGCTCATGATCTCAAAGGACCACAAGATAACCCATGAGATCTGAATAAATGTCTGATAACAAAATATCTGAAAAAGGTATAATAATAGCAAAACAAGTCATAAATACTGAAAATAATGAGATCTGAATATCTAATCTGACATCTAGTCTGAAATCCTCTAACTGAATTAAATAAGGATTTGAAGGAACATGTCTCCAACTAACCCCATCTAGAAACTGAATAGTAAATATAGCAATAATCATATCATCCTCGAATGAGAAGGACTCACTGCAAACTTTGAACACTAGAATACTACTACTGATCTGGAGCTCATGCCTTTGAACCTATGGTGTAACATAAGAGAAAGAACCATAGCACAAATATGTCAGTACATCTGAATATACTAAGTATACGAGTGAGGTAGGCTAAATACAAAGGGTTATATGCATGAACAATGCTGACTAATATGAACATGAGAATATATACACGCATACAAAACTGTAACTGAACTCATAGAGATACTGACTACTGAGTCTGAATACTGACAATATGAGTGTACTGATACTGAGATACTGAATAGATGAACGACTATTTCTGACAGTTTAAATTATGAAGAACTGATCTAGTTGACTGTGTCTGACAGTCCTGAAGCTGAATACTGATATCATGAATTCTGATAACTGATATGACTGATACATGAGTTCAAAAAAATAATATAACTGATATAACTATGATGATAGACCTAACCGATGTAACTGATACTGAATGACTGTATCTGACAGTCTAAGTTCTGATGGAACTATCTGAGTTCCGTTCTACTTGGAGTAACTAAATTTGAGATCAGTCCTATCTAGCGGGTGATCATGAGTATACTGATAATAAGGATGATTTGACTTAGTCTGAGATCAGTCTTATCTAGCGGGTGATCTTTAAATCTAATGATTCTGATACTAATTAATCATAGTTGAGATCAGTCCTAGCTAATGGGTGATCTTGAAGTCTATTTACAATGATAAGCATTAACTGTATACGACAGTCCTGAATTTGTTACTGAAATTGTGAGATGTATATCGACATGCCTCAAGCTAAGATGACTGGGGTCCAATCTCTGCCCTGACTGGAAGGGTGTCAGTACCATGCCACCAGTAAAGACATCTGTTGTGGAGTTAGTCCTAATCTAGCGGGTGACTCCTGGGATCAGTCCTATACATATAAATGTGCTAACGGGTGACCCCTGAGTATGTCAGTCCTATATAACGGGTGACATATCGTACCTACGCTGGCAACGTAGTTCTGGAACTTAGGGATTGCTTCTAGGGATCTTGGTCCTATTCTAGTGGGTGAGCCCACATCCCTAGGTTCGCTCGGTGATGAATCCTACTCTTATCTAAAAGACACTAAACTAAATAACTGGGCCAAACTAAATAACTTAACTGAACTGATTTGCTGAACTGGTACTAATTAACTGAACTAAAAATACTGGTATTGTTTAGCGGAGCTAAAACTAAGTTTACTGGATTCTAATGACGGATGGAATATAATGAGTTCTGAGGACTGATTAAGAGTAATGAAGTTACTGAGATTATCATAACTCTTTGCTCCGATATTAAATTTAGGCAAAATTGGTATTATTAGACCTTGGTATTATTGAAAAGCTAATTCAAAGAGATTTTATTTGATATATGGTAAACTGCCCAGTTCGTCATATACAACTAGTTATGGTCGATTGATTTTGACCCAAGTTTTGACTCTCACTAAAACTTGAACGATAGGAAAGCTTTCAACTTGTACTTGAGTTAGGGTACCTCTATAATCTAAATTCATGCTCAAATAGATTCCCAGACTACATAATTGATTAACACAATAAATTTATAGAGGATTTGAGGCTTTTGAAACATCCACGCATAGGAATGATGGATTTTTATTCTAGTCCAAAATATGTGGTATTACAATTGGAAGGGTGCCAGTACCATACCACGGGTAAAGACAACTGTTGTAGTCAAGCCTATCTGGCGGGTGACCCTGAATAGGAAGTTAAACCTAATCTGATGGGTGACCCCTGGGAGGTAGCCAAGCCTTAATATGATGGGTGACTCCTCACATCCTACACTGGCTATGTATTTCTATACTGTGAGACTGCTAATAATGAATCTGCCTACCTAACGGGAGAAGTCGTCACCTCTACACTCACTCAGTGCTAGTTCCTACTCCCCAACTGAATAACACTGACTGAGTATACTGAACTAGATTGGGTTGATACTGAGATTTACTGAGTTTTTCCTAAGCTCTGTTACTGACTGAGCTCTACTGAGTTTTGTAACTAGTTGAGAGGAGGACTAATCGTACATGGATGATACTATTCGTAACTGACATTAGCTCTCAATAAACAGCTAAGTTATCGGGCATTAAATACCCCAAGGACTCGATAGCATGAAAAGTTAGTCAAAGCATTATCTTGAATAACCTAAAAATGGTTACTTGGTCATAATTCATTGATAAAGGCATTTCATCAAACACTTGTAATGTATAAACTTGAACATGAATGGGGAATACATGTTAGCATGCTATAAAGGCATTATTTCATTCTCATAGACAATTTATCAAACACATAAGAAGCATACTTGGTTTATTAAATCATAAACACCTAGGATTAACATGGCTATATCATGTAATTCATCTCATATTAGGATCAATTCTTGGAAACTTGGAATCTAAATCATGAATAACACATAATCATGGCAATTACAATACCCCATCTTGCTAATTCATGGATTCGTAACATGGGGATTACTCAATTCAACGTAGATGCTATTCAATTTCATGGAATCTTCTATTAATCATGGATTAAAACTCAAACAACATCATGAATATGGATACAGCCAAATTCACACCTAGAATTCATGAAAAATCCAAACTTGTATTTTCAAAAGGGATTCTTGGGCTCCATGGGAGGTAAGGATCCATGAACATTTAACATACCTTTATGCTTGATTTTGAGAATATTGATGGTCAAATTCTTGAGATTTAAATGTTGAATGGAAAACCCTAAGGCTTGTTTTTTAGAGAGTTTGAGAGAAAGTGAATATATTTTGGTGAATTAGGGCTGAATTTCGTGTTTATGGGTGAATAAGGGTGGGAAAAATGGCTATACTACTCCTTGGACTCTCTTTCCCATGTAACTGACCATCGTGGCATGACTCTTAGAAATGAGAATAAATCTCGCATCATGACTCCCAAAAACAGGAATAAATCTCGTGTCCCGACTTCTAGAAACGGGAATAAATCTTGTTGTCACGACTTCCAGAAATGGGAATAAATCTCATTATCGTGACTTCTAAAAATAGGAATAAATCTCGTTTTGCAGGCTTATCGCGAGTCATCACTGTTTTGAACATCCAAACTCACCCTTACGCTAGTTCGAAAAACCTGAAACTCACCCGAGATGTACTATGGACTTCCCCGATCATGATCAACTTAAAAATCAACTTTCTAAGAGTAGGAAGGTCGTAAACAAAATCCTCAAAGTTTAAAGGCTTTAGAAAAGAATAAGTCCCAACACTTAGCTAAAATTTTCTAAGTTGGGACCTTTTTTGGCATGCTTTAAAGGACGTAAACAATGAGGATTTTTATGGGGTCTTATAGGTTTCCTTTTCAAAATTATAAAGTGCAGCCTAGACCTATCAATCCTTAACCACTTTATACTTTCATTAATGACCTATAATTTTCTAACACAATGATGATATCTTAACACTATAACCAACAACTCCTCCTCTAAGTAGTACCATAAAATTACACCCCAATTATCACCTCTTAGTTAACACCTAAAGACAAATCACACCATTACTAACTTAGTGGATACAAAGATCCATATACAAACCTTAACCATCATTATATCCCACATTTCTGTTCATTATCCTTCTATTCACACCCCCAACTCTAAGGTCATTCTACTACTTATGGCTCATAACACTCTAAGTCACACTAACTCTCAAATAACAAGTCTATCCAATAATCTAAATATATACTTTCTCCTCTTATGGGTGATACCTATAATTAAGGATTAATGAAAACTATAAACTCATATCACACTCTAGTTCAACAGCATGATACAAGGAGGTAAGCTTTAGAATTAATGGACTAAAACACACTAACGAGATCTTCTCAAGCCCTTTGTGTAAGTTCTAAAATATCTGATATTTCTATCTGAGAACACTAATTGATAGGAAATTAAGCTTTACTTATTTTATTAAATTGAAGACGAGACATAGTTAGAGGAATTTGGAGTAAAGAATGAACCTGCATAACTTCCTTATCAGACAGCTTTGTTGCATGATCTAGAATAATGAAATAATAGAAAAGTTTTCTTAAATGTGTATAGTCCCTTATTATAGAATTGGTCCCCTCACAATCATAAAAAAGATTCTACTTACGTGACTTTATATACTCTTTAGGATACTTGAACTCTATGCTTTAATACCATGTTTGTCACGTCTTGAGTCTACACCCTGAATACAATCCTACTCTGGTATGGCATAACTATAAAAAAAACATATCTAAACTGATGGAGAAACTAATATATAGGTTGAGCTATTTGAACATAATGATAAAATACAATGATGCACACTTTTTAAATAATAAAACAAAAGTACATTGAAAACTAATTACATATGAATCAACTTGACTATCTATCTATGAAGCCTCTGCGACAACTGAATATGACTAACTTTGTGTAAATAAACAAAACTCAGTACTGGGATAGCTTGCAAATCCTCTGGAACAATGTGTACTCACTTAAAGGTAACAAACAAATCCTATTAAAGAGTCTGATTTTATAATTGTAGATCTATTAGATACATCAATGATAATGTAATACAATGAAGGTATGTGTCATTATAGGAAAGGTATTGAGTTGTAAGACAAGGACTAGGTAATTTAAGAAAACTTGCATAATACTAAAATTGAAACTAAATAACCAAAGAACTAAATGAAAAAATAATACTAAGATCATAGATAAATTCAATGTTAATCCTCAAGTAAGTCTAAAAACAAAGTAGTGAAAATAAACATGCCTTAAAATGGTGAGGCTCTATGCCAAAATAGTCTTTCTGGAAAATAGAGTAAACAACACTAAGTCTTAAAACATAATTATTCTTTAAGATGATTCTTTCAAAGCTTGTACAAAAATAATATCTTTAGAAAGAAAATTAATCATTTCTAAAACTGTATATCCAAAATCATACTATCTGAAACTATATAGTGATCATATCAAGTAGATTATCAAAATAGAGTAAAGTCTTTAGGTGAGAGTTTATTATGACTGACATAAACTACCTGAGCATCATGAAGCCTATTGTCATACACCTACATTGAAAAAGGTTATTCCAAATAACCAAAGTTAGAACCATATACATAAGGATCCTAAAGGTTCACTTAAAAGGAAGAAAAAACAACAACGTCCACATAGTTATAAAACTTAGATTATCTGAACCCTTGTTTGCTTGATGCTAAATAGTTCTTCCAAAACATATTAGTACTTAGTTTCTTAACTGAATCATATGTTTGAGATTGTATTCAACAAATATATAAAACTGTGATGTTGTGAGCCTAATATCCATATCATATAGTAAATCATACTTATAACATAACTCAAGGAAAAACATGCTTAAAACTTGCATAGTTTTATAATTTCTAAAAATTAGAGTTTGTAATTTATACTATCATAAAGACTATAAAATCATGCTTTGTATAAGCTTCAAGAATAATGTAAAATATCATGTCAAGAATCATAAGGGCAACACATAACCTTTATAGGATTAAAAATAAGTACAATATTCATGAAACTCATAATCATAAATAAAGACTTCAAGAAAATCATGTAATTTATCAAATAAAAAGAGGAAACTGAAAGTGTCTTTATAAACCCTAACTAAAATCTTTAATTCAAGAAAATCATACAATTTTAGGCATGCAGCTTGATAAAATTTCTGCATACCTTAAGTTGAAGGATTCTTGGGGAAAATATTTGGACTTGCAACCTTAGAGCTTAAACTTGAGAAACCCTTCTATGGAGTTCTTGAAATAGGAGAGGGAGAGAATGAGGGGTTAAATTATAGATCTTGATTTATAAAATGCTAACAATATTTATGGATTACACTAAAATTGAACTTTATTATTGGGGGGATGGGGTTTCAACACTTAAAATATTAATTTGCGTACCCTAGATATGATGTTTGGAGAAGAATCTTTGAAGAGAAAGCCTTGGACCTTGATTTCTTGATGTTCTTTAAAAGTTAGAAATTTTGAGGTTTTGGTAGAGAAGAGGGAGTGTTTAACCTATGAAGGTTTGGTGAATGAATGGATTGGAAGTGTTTTCAGCTAATAAGGGTTTCTTTCTAAAAAGATTAAAGACCAAAGAGCCCTTAAAATATGGAGTTCGACAAAATTTCATCCGAACACGGAGAGGGGGTTCGACAATCCCCTCAATTCACCATCATTGCCTGTTGATGTTGCCCAAAATTAACCTACAAAAAAGTATGTTGCGGTCGATACCAAATATAGTAACCCAACTAGGTTGGGGTCGATCCCCCAAGGAAAATGTTGAACAGTTGCTTAACTTGATGCAACTCACGAGCAGTGAGGAAAGTAAATGGGGGAATTTTGGAATTATACTAGTAACTGAATCTTAAATGTTTGGAGTTGTAAACAATATAAGGCAAACACTAGGATTATGTTCCCCTGACTTCCCAACTCCTTAATTTTCTCCTATTCAACTAACATGTTCTATTGTTCTTCAAGTAAAGTCAAAAAGCTATGTATTGTCAACCATCTTGTCGATGTGTTGATAAATCTTACCCTTTACATTGTGAGTCTCAGGGCGTCTCCTTATTTCTCCTTGTGTTTGACTTCAGTTCAACTTTTACTTTTTGAGTCTCAAGTTGATTATATGAGATGTTGGAATAATAAGATGGATGTCAATCTCAAATTACTGTCTTATTCCTCTTTTCCTAATCACAAATTCTTTTGTGAGGAAATTTTCAAATATAGGCTATCCCCACAAATTCCCTTGTGAGGACATTTTCAAATATAGGCTATCCCCAAGCTTCTAGAGTAGCTCTGAGGTCAATTATGGTTAAGAAGATTAAGATACATGTGTAAAACCTAGAATATATGAATATCTCACTTTCTTTACATAGATAATTCGCCAGGGTTCCCCAACCCTAGTCAGGGAAATTAGCCGCTCATTTTATGTAAGAAACCATCATAATCAATGAAAAATTCAGGTAATTAATTGCACAAAATAAGATGAATAAAATCCAAAGTTTTCAATTGAATAATAACTACTCAAAATCTCAAGAATAATGCAGAAGTATGTAATAGAGTATAAAAGAGAGTAAAATTATGTTAAAGAGTGTAACCTAATAAAAGATAAACCCTAGGGTATTTATAGTATCTCAAAATAACCTAGAAATCCTAATAAAAATGGAAGAGGAAAAGTAATGTCAGCACAAGGTACGACTCGTTCATCTACTCATAAGGTATTCTTACGAGTTGTATTGTGCCTCTCGTATCCACTCTAGTGTTTGATCTTCCAGGATTCAACTTTCTGCATCTTATGACTCCTACTCATGAGTTGTACTTTGACCATACCACTCGTGGACTTCACTCGTATCCACCTTGGACTTTTGTCTTTCCATGCTTGGACACTAGTCTGCTTACTGTTGGATCATACAAGTCATACTCAGACTTCCGACTCATATTCTTCTAAGACTTCTACTCTGAATTGCTTCCTTGGTTTCTCTTCTCTTAATGATTTTCTGATATGACCCATATTCTCATCCTACAACTCAGATGCTCCAGTCGTATCTTCTCTATACTTAGCTTCTCAGTTTGGATTTTGCTTTTGTTATGTTTATAGGTCAACCTATGAGTCTTATGATGTGTTGACGACTCGTATGATGAGTCTTATCTTCTCTAGTCTTAAGTTTTTTTGGTTCTTTTTCTTTTAGTTTCATTCCAAAACTATTATAGACTTGTTTCACCCATAACAAAGAACAAACCACATTATACCAAACAAAATAACCTAAGTACAAGCATAATTTTATTGTTTTAAGCATTGAAAGTATCGTGTTTCCACGACACATCAACACCTCCACTTATAAGTTTGCGTGTCCTTGGGCAAAATAAATATCAAAACTATGACAAAACAAAATGATGCTTGAATAGGAAGATCCTAAGGTACCTATGGCAGTGACTTTTATTCCCCCTCCTAATTTTGACTTTCCAAGAACCTACTGTGTATACAATTCGGTACATGGAATTACAAAAACGAATCCAATTATGGCATTACATTAGTAATAGGCAACTAGGTATATACAAATTACATTTGTCAAACAGGCTAGAAACCTAACAACTTGCCCTACGTGTGCTCACAATCAAAGAAATCCCTATTTCACTTAATATGGAACAATCAATTTTCAGGTATATAGAAAAATATGCTTTCACACACAAAGAAGTATCGTTGGTGTATGCAGACTACCATAAGCTTTCCCATATGCTTTTTTGCTAGGTTTTTGGATAGTTAGAACAGGATCACTAAGGGGCTTTATTCAGCTTGTAAAGGGGTTATTATGGTATCGTTTTGAGATTTGTTAGTGACTACACCTCCTTGACACTTTACTTTTTTTGGGGTCCACTTATTTTTCACTTTTTCTTTAATTTTATTACCTTCCTTATGCCTCCCTTTTTATTTTAAGCATATTTCATGGTCTAGGTCCGGTTTTCTTTTCTAACTTTCTTTTTCCTTTTCTTTTTTCTTTTCTTGCAACTTTTTCTTCTTTTTCTTTTACTTTCACCACACCTATCTTTTTTCATTTTTGTTTCACACTTCTTTCTTCACACTTATTTTTCCAACCCACCCCTATAATGGCCACCCTCAACTTAGGTGATTTCTTAAATTGAGGTGCATAGTGTCTAAGAACGACTAGGGCCAATACAGGTTCATTATAGAAACGGGTAGGTGAAATTGGTCTAAACAAAATAATTGGGTCAGTTAAGGCTCAAACATTTGAAAAAAAGTATTCATAATTTATTTGGTTGGCCATTTAGACCCGAGTAGACTTAAAACAAAAATGGCCTATGCTCATTTCCTATTAGACTATCCTAATCCTATGTAAAAGTAACCGGGCAAGTTCTAGATTTTGATACACCGAGAATTTAGTAATGTCTCACATATACTTGCACAGGGTTACATTGCTAAGTACTACTAATCCAGTAATGTAATTGTCTACCCAAGTTTTTTTTATTCCAAAGCCTAATGCCACTATCAGATTAAATGTTGTCTCACACACATACACATATCGCACAGTTAATACAAAAATATTAGGAGGGGTGTCAAATTTACAGCACAAAAATTTTCAAATCAAACAATTTCTAGTATAATCATTCAAAACAAATATACTGCCACAGATACAAATTCTCCTCATATTTTAAGCTTTTTCCAGCATACATAATACACAACGACAACATAAAATAAAACACAAAAATATGCCAGTTCTTCAAAATTTTTAGATTGTGGCCACGGGCTTTGAAACATAGCAAGTATAGACCTAGGACCTTAGTACACCCCCATGTCAAGTATAGCCTATGGCTACCTTGGTACACCCCCACCCCAACTTAAAGCCTATGCACTGTCCCCAGTGCATCTAAAAATAAAGTACATATGATCGAGAACATACTTGGAACCTCAAGGAGCTGGCTCATATAATATCATAACATGGGCCCTCAGTTCATATCGCACAATCATCAACTGTAGTCCCCTCAGCACTAGGATTATGTCAGTAGTAGTGACACCAGTTATGGTTGATTCATTTAGTTATCCATCAGTCGGCACAACCTTTGTAACCACGGGCTCTGGGATGATCTGTCTATCATATAAATCCACAACCATCTTCTTTATCTCAGCCACCTCAGCTTTTACCTCCATAATATCCGAAGTCTGGACACTTTCCAACTGTCAGATCATCCACAGCTCGAATGGATCCAACCTTCCCTGTACCCTTCTATCTTAGGGATCCCACTTTGAATCTACCTAAGATTTTACACCTCCTTCAATGTTTCGGACCTTGGCCTCCAACGTGCCCAGTCTCATCATAGCCTTGCCTCACATGACCTATGAGATCATGATAAATACAGATGGCATACCTTCTGGGAACGGTGGTACAGACTGTACTAGAAGAGGGGCACTAAGTGTACCCTATATCAAAAGTCTGTGTGGTCTCATCCTTCCCATCTGTCTTAACAGGCTCAGTAGTCTCAACCTGCTCACAGTATTAGAAAATCTAAACCATGCCTCATATAAGGATTCTGTAGGCAACTGTCTGAAGTTTTAAATTTCATATTTCAATTGTAGTATCCTTACATAAGGTAAAATCTGTCCAGAAACTATTTAATCAACTTATGAAAAGTAGTGATTGAACCTTTTGAAAGTTTCCCTAACCATAGTGATGCTTCACCAGTCAATGAAAATAGAATCAACCTCAATCCTAAAGCTTCCTGATCCATCCTCGGAATAGTGTGTGACATGCAGATCCTAGTAAAATTAGCAAGATTTATGTTCACATCATCAGTAGCTGATCCTGAAAACACACCCTTCAAATTCAACAATTGGATCATAGCTCTAGTAATATCTAACTTCACATTGGGTGGTAAAGCAGAAGGAACGATAGCTCTTGTCTTAGCAGGTTCAACATAACCCATATCCTCTTCATTATTATATGGGTACAATTGTTGATATGAAGGAATTAATGGAGCTCGGCCTCTCTAAACTCTATCTCAATGCTCAGTTACTTGATATGGTTTAGCTAGTCTTCTTTACTGAGCTAAGCTAGCCTCTTCATCAAATTAGGCCTCTTTAGCTGCTATTATCTCTTTCTTAGTAGCAGCTATTGACTATTGCATCTATAAATCTGCAACATTTTATGGATCACCTGGAGCACGCAGAAGTTCTACATTGGGATCAATAGGTGGAGGAGGAGGATCTTGAACCCCAGTAGAAACACCATCACAAACTTATCCTGACATCTTTTAAGGTGTTTAAACAATTCATTTAGGTTCTAGATCAAAAGGGAGTAAGGGATTATCTCTTCTCTTCATGTTTTGCATACACCGGTATATGCCAAATAAAAAATAGAAAGTAAAACTCACAAACTTCACCAATTAAATTAACTACTCAAACTATCATTCTCAGGAATGGCGCCAAAATTTTGATGTCACCCACAACTAACCTCCAAAAGAAGTATGTTAGGATTGATGCCAAATATAGTAACCCAACTAGGTTGGGGTTGATCCCACAGGGAAAACATTTAATAGTTGCTTAACTTGATGTAATCCACGAGCAGTGCGGAATATAAATAGGGGAATTGTGGAATTATCGGTAACTAGTAAGCAAATCTTGAATATTTGGAATTTTAAACAATAAAAGGCAAACACTAGGCTTGTGTTACACCTAAATTCCCAACTCTATAAATTTCTCGTGTTCAACCCACCTATTTCATTGTTCTACATATAAAGTTAACAAGCTATGTATTTTCAACCGTCTTGTGAACATGTTGATAAATCTTACCCTTTACTTTGTGAGTCGCAAGGCGTCATCTTATTTCTCATTTTATATGACTTTGGTTCAACTTTCACCTTTTGAGTCTCAATTTGATTATATGAGATGATGGAATAATAAGATGGATGTGAATCACAAATTACTGTCTTAATCCCCTTTTCCTAATAACAAACTCCCTTGTAAGGATGTTTATAATACAAGCTATCCCCAAGCTTCTGGAGTAGCTCTGAGGTCAATTATGGTGAAAAAGATTAAGATATATGCATAAACCCTAGAAGAGATAAACATTCCACTTCCTTTACATAGCTAATCTACCAGGTTCCCACAACCCTAGTCAGGGAAATTAGCTGCACATGTTTATGTAAGAACCCATGATAATCAATGAAGAATTCATGTAATAAATTGCACAAAATAAGATAAATAAAATCCACGGTCTTCAATTGAATAATAACTACTCAAAATCTCAAGATTAATGCAAAAGTATGTAATAGAGTATCAAAGAGAGTAAAATAATGTTAAAGAGTCTAACCTAATAAAAGATAAACCCTAGGGTACTTATAGTATCTCAAAATCACCTAGAATTCCTAATTAAATGGAAAAGGAAAGGTAATATTGGCATAATATATGACTCATTCGTCCACTCATAAGGACTTCTTATGAGTTAAACTGTGCCTCTCGTATCCACTCCAGTGTCTGATCTTCCAGGCTTCAACTTTTTACTTCTTACGACTCCTGCTCACTAGTCGTACCTTGACTATATAACTCATGCCCTTCACTCGTATCCACCTAGGACTTTTTTTCTTTCCATGCTTGGACATTGGTTTGCTTACTGTTGGATCATATGAGTTATACTCAAACTTCTGACTCGTATTCTTCTGAGACTTCAACTTTGAATTGTATTCTTGGTTTTTGTTCTCTTTATGATTTTCTGATATAACTCGTATCCTCATATTATGACTCAAATTCTCCAGTTGTATCTTTTCTATACTTAGCTACTCAGTTACTCAGTTTGACTTTTGCTTTTATTGTGTTTACGAGTCAACCTATGAGTCGTATGATGTGTTGACTTGTATGGTGACTCGTATCTTCTCTATTCTTAGTATTTTTAGGTTTTTTCTTCCAATTTAATCCCAACACTATTATAGACTTGTTCACTTGTAACAAGAAATAAACCATATTATATCAACCAAAATAACCTAAGTACAACCATAATTTCATTATTTTAAGCATCAAATTTGTTGTGTTTCCACGACACATCACTTGTGTGCCACACCTTCCATTATATAGTCTAAAATTTGAGCTCCTTCATATACCTCCACAATGTAGGTCTCATCTTGGGATTATTTGGGTGCGGCATATGGACCATTTCTATATCTAAAATCTACTTCTAAGTACCGAAAAGCAACCCGAATGATTCCTAATTGTTTATGGATTTCAAGGCTTGATTTTTAAGCTCTAAATAGTCTTAGTAAATCCAAGAATATTGGGAAAATTTGAGGTATTATAGTTGTAACTCCCCGAGTTTGGTACCCCGGATTCTACACGATGCTTATAATACCGAAGGATCATAAGCTAACCCTTTTCTGGTACCTGTTACAATAACTGAATAATATACTATTATAATGCATAAAACTAGTGGAAAACTTGCCATAAGGTTCAAACTAAATTACAACTGTATAAAATATATCAATACTAAAACTAAAACAACTGTCTGACCTTTTAGTCTGAAAGCCTCTTAACTATCTGAACTTGGAGTTGATGGGACAAACCCCAACTAACTCCGTCTACTGAAATACTGAATCTACTGCAATACTAAAATAAGGAACATCCTCAAATGATGAAGACTCATTTCTAAATCTACTGCTGTGGGATGAGTCTAAACTGCTAAGGATGCTATGGAGCTCGTATTTCTAAACCTATGGTTTAAGATACCATAGCATAAGAGAAAAGTATGCGCCAATATTTAAAATGTACTGGTATTCTAGATGAGGTAAGGATAAATGCAAGGGTTCATATGAATGAACAGTACTGATTGAATACATGAGTATGTTGAATGAGGATATATGCACAAATGCATAAACTATAACTGAAATCATAGTAACACTGAATACTGAATATTGAATTCTAATAACTAGATTTCTGTTTACTGAGTCTACTGATACTGATATATTATTGTTTGAGGTTGAGATCGGTCCTATCTAGCAGGTGATCTCTGAATATACTGATAATGAAGATGATTAACTAAATCTGAGATTAGTCCTATCTAGCGGGTGATCTCTGAATCTAATGGTACTTGATACTAATTACTGTATTTGTGATCAGTCCTATCTAAGAGGTGATCTATGAATCTGTTGGTACTGATACTGATACTGCTTGACTAAATCTGAGATCAATCCTATCTAGCGGGTGATCTCTAAATCCATTGATAATACTATTGAGTGACTATATCTAACAGTCCTAAATCTGTGCTACTAAGCTGAGTTCTTTTACTAAGACTGATTCTGAAGCTGAGACTGTGGGAGGTAGTCATCTAA
Organism: Capsicum annuum; assembly: GCF_002878395.1. Taxonomy (NCBI): domain Eukaryota; kingdom Viridiplantae; phylum Streptophyta; class Magnoliopsida; order Solanales; family Solanaceae; genus Capsicum; species Capsicum annuum. The sequence continues at coordinate 62,972,076 of NC_061112.1, forward strand.
CTGACATTTCGGTTCTATCTACTTTAGGGTCCAACCTTTAACCCCAGTTGGAAGGGTGTTAGTATCGTGCCACGTTTAAAGACACTACTGCTGTGGAGTCAGTCCTATCTAATGGGTGACCCCTGGGATCAGTCCTATACTACTGGGTGACCCCTGATTATGTTAATCCTATCTTGGGGATGACATCTCATACCTATGCTTTCTATGTAGTTTTGGAACTTAGAGATTGCTTCTAGGTATCTCAATCCTCTCTAATAGGTGAGCCCCCATCCCTAGGTTTGCTCGGTGCTGAATCTTTCTCCAACTTGAAAGACACTGACTGGTTCTTTTTCTTAGACTGTACTAGACTGAGCTGAATCTATTACTGGTCATGTTACTTGACTGGTCTAGATGAGTTCACTAGGTTCTGAATACTGACAAAATACTACTGGCTTTCATTATTTGACTGAATGCTACTAAGTTCTGAAATGAATACTTGAATACTACTAAGATCTGAGTTGAGTACTGAATAGATGTTGGAATGCTAATGATACTAAGATTTCCTACGTTCTATAACTGTCTGAGAGTACTAAGTTCTGTTGATCATGGAACGACTAAGATTATCTTAAAAACTGACTTTAATTACATTGCCACCTTTGTTGCAAACTGGAAAGGCATCGCGACATGGTGGAATTGCGTTGGTGCACTAGAATTTTGACAAATCTGAAATTGAGCCTTGGTACGACAAACCATAATCATGGAGGCTAACTGGATTTTGATTATTTCCATTTTGTCTGACTCCGCGACGCGTTAAAGTACTAGGTGGTACACTGTCTTTCTAAAATAGCTCTAACTCTTCATCTGAGTGTCAGATTTAGGTGAATTTGTATCGACGGAAAGCTTATTCAATTTTTCACATGATAAATAGTCAAAATCCTAAAAATAAAATAGGGAATAAATGGTATTCATCTATGAATCAAGATCTTTGACGTTTAGGGATGAATCGAAGTTAGATAGAAATACGGGGTATTACAATATCTCCCCCTTGGGAACATTTGTCCTCGGATGAGATTGATAAAACTGAGAATACTAGAAGACTGAACTTACTTACTAGACATAAGCATCTAAAACATGACTATATGACCGAAACTACTGATATACTGAGATTTCATACTAAACATGCATATTTGATGCATGGATATCTGACTGAACTGACTCTTGAATGCATGATTGAATGTGCAAATATAACCGATACTAAATTTGTAAGGAATATATGTACATGTGGCTAAATAGGTTTAAGGACATGAAAGCATCAAGGAATTTATGGGGTATCTCCCCCTAGGGACTCCATGTCCCTTTAAGAATGCTTACTTTACTGAGATATTGGGAAAACTAAGGTAATGCATGAGAAACTTACGGACTGAATCATAAGTAAACCTCAGGAGTCTGAATATAATGCATGATTCAGGAACTGAACTCGCAACTACTGGGACTCTTAATCTTGTAATAGTTACATTCTCGAGATTTCTGATAGAATGATTAGATGAAAAGATGAGAAAACAAACTACATGGATATGACTGCCTGACTGCTAAACTGGCTGCCTGGCTTTACTGACTAGCTCATGCTGAAAACTTAAGCTCAAATTGAAGCAATTGATCTAACAAATTATATCATGAAGATGAAGGACTTATAACGTACCTGAATCTATATTAGGGAAATTTTTTAGATCATGACTGGTCTGGAGTGTATAAAATCTATTCTGACGTTAGTCACTAGTGGTACTGGAAGTGGCGCCCTGCTGACACAATTCTTTACCACTCTAAGCTAGCACTCTAAACTCTCGCATCCTGTGGCCTGGCTTACCACATCCAAAATATACCTCGCTGCCTGCTCTACATGTACCTAGGTGATTCTTACCATATTTTTCACGCAGCTGATAGGTATGCTCACTTCTCACACTACCCAGGGATTTGGAGCCTAGCACCCTATCATGACTGACATCCCTAAAATTTTGTGTGGGTACACTAGCTGAGTATAAATCTGGGACTGAAAACTTCTAACTATGTTGAGAACGATTACCACCTTATGACCCTGCCTGAGAGAAACTATAACTATTTATTTTGGCTTTCTTACTCACTCTTTCTTTTTCATTCATCTTATCTTCCTCAATATATTGAGCGTGAATCATTAGACTAGAAAGATATATATCTCTATTGAGCATAGCAGTCCTACACTCCTTCAATACCACTTCAGACACACTAGTCACAAACTTACTCATGTTAGATCTAGGGTCAACCATCAAATCAGGAGCATGCATAGCTAACTGGTTGAACTTAAGGCAATACTTTTTCACTTGTGTAGAGCCTTGCCTCAGGTTCATGAACTCTTCTACCTTAGCTACCCTCATCTCTAGCAGGAAAAACTTAACTAGAAAAGCATCCTGAAATACCTGTCAAGTCATGAGAGCTGCATCTTCCCCCTACTCCTCCTCCACATTACTACCCAATCATTAGCAATATCCTTCAACCTATAGGATGCTAATTCTACACTCTCTTCCTCAGAAATATACATAATCTGAGTGATGTTCTTCACCTTATCAATATAAAGCTATGGGTCCTCACTTGCCACTGACCCAAAGAATTCTGGCGGGTTTATTTCCATGAAATCTATGATTCTGGCTGTGGCTGAACCCCCATCTTGCTAAGGTGGGGCTATAGCCTAATGTTTACCCTGAACACTAGTTGTCACAACTTAGTCTAGCACCTAAAAAGCTGCCTGAAACTCTACATGCGACACATTCTCATTCTCAGGATCTACGGGCTGAGGTGGCTGGTTATCATCCCTACGGGCATTACCTTTGTGGGAAGGCATATTATGTAAATAAAAAGAGAAGATGGATTAGACTAAGAAGTAACTTGATCTCATTCTCACTCACATAACATGAATATCGGAAGAAGGGAAACTGTTCCTAAAATATCTAATAGCCTCCTGTACATAAATGTGGTGCGCAACACACCCATGCACAAGACTCTACTAGATGCAACTTTAAGACTTCCTAGGATACTATTAAACCTTAGGCTCTAATACCAAGTTTGTAACGCTCCGATTTTGGTACCCTGAATGCTACATGGTACTAATAATCCTAAAGGACCATAAGCTAACCATTTTCTGGTACCAGCTGCAATAACTAAATAATATACTGTAATAATGCAAAAAACTTGCCATAAGGTTCAAACTGAATTACAACTGTATAAAATATATCAATACCAAAACTAAAACAACTATCTGAACTTTTAGTCTGAAAGCCTCTAAACTGTCTAAACTTGGAGTTGATGGGACAAACCCCCAACTAACTCCATCTACTGAAATACTAAATCTAATGCAATACTAAAATAAGGAACATCCTTGAATGATGAGGACTCACTGCTAAGTCTACTGCTGCTGGATGAGTCTAAACTGCTAAGGATGCTCTGGAACTCGTGCTTCTGAACCTATGGTATAAGACACAATAGCGTAAAAAAAAAGTATACGTTAGTACTTTAAATGTACTATTACGCTAGATGAGGTAAGGCTAAATACAAGGGTTCGTATGCATGAACTATACTGACTAAATAAACGAGTATTCTGAATGAGGATACATGCATGAATACATAAACAATAACTAAAATCATAGTAACACTGAATACTGAATATTGAATTCTAATAACTAGATTTCTGATTACTGAGTCTACTGATACTGATATCTTATTGTTTGAGGTTGAGATCGGTCCTATCTAGCAGGTGATCTGTGAATATACTGATAATGAAGATGATTAACTAAATTTGAGATTAGACCTATCTAGCGGGTGATCTCTGAATCTAATGGTACTTGATACTAATTAACTGTATTTGAGATCAGTCCTATCTAATGGGTGATCTTTGAATATGTTGATACTTATACTGATACTTCTTAACTAAATCTAAGATTATTTCTATATAGCAGGTGATCTCTAAATCCATTGATAATACTATTGAGTGACTCTATCCAATACTCTTGAATCTGTGCTACTGAGCTGAGTTCTTTCACTGAGACTAATTCTGAAGCTGATACTGTGGGAGGTAGTCATCTAACCGACATGCCTCTTCTAGATACTTTGGGGTCCAACCTATAACCCTAGTTGGAAGAGTGTCAGTACCGTGCCATGGGTAAAGATACTACTGCTGTGGAGTCAGTACTATCCAACGGGTGACCCCTGGGATCAGTCTTATACTAACGGGTGAAACTTGAGTATGTCAATACTATCTTGAGGATGACATCCCATACCTACACTGTCTATGTAGTTCTGGAACTTAGGGATTGCTTCTAGGAATCTCAGTCCTCTCTAACGGGTAAGCCCCCATCCCTAGGTTCTCTCGGTGCTGAATTCTTCTCTCAACTGAAAGACACTGACTGATTCTTTTTCTTAGACTGTAATAGACTGAGCTAAATCTATTACTAATCATGTTACTTGACTAGTCTAGGTGACTTCACTTGGTTCCAAAGACTGACGGAATACTATTGAATATCGTTATCTGACTAAATACTACTAAGTTCTAAATTGAATACTTAAATACTACTAAGATCTGAGTTGAGTACTGAACAAAAGCTGGAATACTAATGATGCTGAGATTTCCTACGTTCAATAACTATCTGAGAGTACTGAGTTCTGTTGATCATGGCACGACTAAGATTATCTTGAAAACTGACACTGGTTCTAGACAATCAACTAATTTGTCGGGTATAAATACCCCTAGGACTCAATAACATAAATAATACAAGACCTAACCACTCTTGAACAATATAACAATAGACTATCATTCACCATACACTCAATAAAGCATATCTTCAAGCACTTGGAAATATTAACATGTGGTTGCATAGGGAATGCATACCAATATCTCATAATTCATCAAACAAGGTCTTGCATCAAACACTTAACATGCATTAAAGTTTACATAATTGGGGATTTCATGCTAACATGTCACAATGCATTTACTAAAGATTTTCAACAAACACTTAGCATATATGAACTTATACATAATTGGGGAATTCTTGTCAATATGCTATAATCCCCTACTTCCTTCACATAAGAATTTTATCAAAAATATAGGGAGCATGCTTTGGTTATACAACAAATACTATACCTAAGTATCATGATTTCATCAAGTAACATGCAATTTAAAGGGGTTTTATCATGAACATCACACAATTCATCACATGCTAGAATTAATTCTTAAAACTTGTAGCCTAAATCATGAATTAAAACTCAAAAACACATAATCATGAACTTCAATACAGATAAATCATGAAATCTCATAAATATATAAACTTTATAATTTTGAAAAGGATTCTTGGACTTCTTGGGTAGAAGGAACCCAAGAATCAACATCTAACATACCTGGAAATCTAGATCCTTGAAGCTCTTGAAGACTCTTGGATGGATTCTTGAGATTGCTTCTGAAACTTAGGGGCTAGAGCTTTCTATTTTTTAGAGAGAATGCTTTTGTTTTTGTGGAATAGTGAAAATAAATGAGAAATTTTGGCTATTAAGGATTTAAATCCTGTATATAGGCTGATTAAGGGCTTTAGGAAATTACCAATTGGTCCTTGGGATTAAATAACGGAATCTGAAAATCCAGATTTTTTATGATGGTGCAACGCGGTGAAATCGTGCTAGTTCACTAGAAACTGGGCAATTAGAAAACTGGTTGGTGGCACGACACGGTGGAAATTGCGTTGCCACCTTGGTTGAAAATTAGAAAGGCACTGCGATGAGATGGAATCGCGTTGGTGCACTGGAATTTTGACAGCTCTGAAATTGAGCCTTGGCGCGATGTGCCATAATCGCGGAAGCTCACTAGATTTTGACATATGCCATTTTGACTGACTCTGCGACGTGCTAAAGTACCAAATGGTACATTGTCTTACTAAAATGGCTCTAACTTTTCATCCGAGTGTCGAATTTGGGCAAATTTGGTATCGACGAAAAGCTTATTCAATTTTACACATGATAAATAGTCAAAATATTGAAAATACCATAGGGAATAAAAGGTATTCATCTATAAATCTAGGTCTTTGATATTCTAGGGATGAATCAAAGCTAGATAGAAATACGGGGTATTATAATAGTGTCTTAACCTTGATGAAACCACAAATAGGTGGGATAAGTTTCAACACTATCTTACCCTTTCATATCACTAGATGATAAACTAGCTGAACATTATTTTATTGATTCAGTTAAAGATCACCATTTAGTAGTTGAGGAGGATGTAGTTGATCATGAAGAAAACATGATAGGTTAACAATGCCAAGATAGTCCAGCTTTTGAGGTTCTTGCTTCTGTACTTGTTAAAGAATAACCTATAGTGTTGATACCTATTATTCCTCCTAGAAAGACTACTAGGGTTATTATACAACTAGTATGGATGAAAGACTACACACCACCTCAAAAAAATAATCTACCAGTGTATATCCTTTAACAATTTATCTTTTTTTATGATGGAATCACTCCTACTTAAATAGTTATCTTGATAAGTTTTTATAACAACCCTTTTTATCATTATATTATAGTTAGCATGCCAAAATTCAAGTTAAGATTCTCCCTAGATAAATTGTTAAAATTTTTAAGCTAGCCTAGTCTTGGATGAATTTCAAGTGTGTGGTGGTATAGGTAAATTCAGGAATGGATAGGTTGATAACTATGTGACTTAAGTCCATAATATTTTAGTTCATAGGTTAAGGTGTTCGTAGAAACGTTTAAAATTGAATTAGGTTAGTATAGCTCTAATTATAGTGATTAACATAAAAGGGTTAGTTTGAAATGTCAAAATCTGGAATGTGTTGTAAAATTAGCCAAAAATTGGGACTACCAGACTTTCTACCTCATTTAGGCCACTATGAAAGAAGGCAGGTTGCTACTATAATTCTACTATGGTGGGGTCAATGATGGTCAGTCCTACTATTGCGGGTCGATCTAGCAATATCAAGGTCACCATAGAAGGAATCTAGTCGCTATAGCGGTCTACGTGCAGTAAAAAATAATTTTTTACTTAAATGTTATTTTTATCCAAAAACATTCAAGGGTCTTTGGGAGGCGATTTAGGATGAATTTCACCCATTTCCATCCAATTTTGGTCACTAAGGTAAGTCAATTCACCAACTAACTAGTTTTTTTGTTAATTAATTCATAAAATCTCTAGATTTTGGTCATGGTGGAGGGATTAACTTAACATGTTAATTTTCTAGTATAAAATAGTGAAAAAAGGTTTAATCCTTGAGTTTTGGTTATGGGTGGATGGTTTTTAATTAGATGGTTATAATTCATCCTAGTAAATATGAATTTCATATAATTAAAGTGGAATGAAGGTAGAAAAAACTTAGAATAAGGGAATGATCATGATTTTAACCATGGGTTTATGATATTAGGTTTTAATCCTTGAAATGTTAGACCATTATTTGATTAGTGATTATATTTTTAATTTTAGACCACAATCAAGTCGACATTGCAAGAAAATGCAAGGCTCAAGTTTGTTAGAGCATTATGGGACTTGGATTGAGGTAGGTGATAATTTAATTAGAGTTAAAAACTCAATATGATTAATGTATGTATGTTAAAAGACTATTTTTCTACTTGTTACAAGCATGCTATTGAATAATTACTTGTTGGATAATTTTACAAGTTATTTGATCACCTGAAATGAGATTATGTAAAAAGGCTTGTCTTAAAGTACAAGTGTTGTTGAATTTTCTCATTTTATGATTTTACATATTTTAACATGGGTTGATATTATAAGATGAACTGATAAAGGTTAATCATCATAGAATTGGTAGATTTTAGGGAGTATAAGGGTGGGACATTCGAATAAGGATGGTATAACACTTGGTTTAGGATAAGGGCGTTAAACACTAGTTGTCTAAGTTATTTGGTACATGGACTGATCTCATCCCCTGTAGTCCATGGCTAATGAGAATTTATAGGATCCTTAGCATATGTGTACACGGTATTAGAGAGTTTGACGGTTCCATGAGTGGATAGGATTATATTGTTGATGTTATTTTGGTTCCTTGAAGGTTGAGTTGTCTGTTTTTGAGTCACTACTATTAACTTGGTAGAATATTTGTAGTTTTACTATGCTTTCCTTGTTTACTTGTTTGATTAATGAATTTGTAAGGAAAGATTAAGTGAAGGTACAATTTTTTAGTGTTACACTTGTTTACAAATTATTGGATGTGTGTTCATATTTATTAAGATGAGTTGTCCTATGACCCTACCATTATATAGTGGTTCTATACTGATACTACCCTGTGCTCTTCTTTTTATTGAGTGCAGAGCATATTGTAGCAGCTTGGACAAGACCTTACCTATAGATAGTGATTGATTTCTGATCCAAGGGTGATCCTTATCTTTCAAGCATTTATGGGTGTTCTTGCTCTATGTTCTTATCCATTTGTTTAGGACACAAATAGTTTAGTTAACGCTAGTTTTTCGGGTTGTAACCATTCAGTTTGTTTAGATATTTTGGTATGATGACCTTTAATTTTTTGTGAAGTTTTATACATCATTTTTTATTCCACATTGGTTAAGGGTTGGTGTTGGTTATTTGGGTTGGATGGTTCTCCCACTAGAGGGTTAGTGTGGGTGACACTTCCGATGGTGGTTGGGTAGTGATGCTTTTCTTTCGTAGTGTGTAATATCAAAGTCTTAAATATGTTGTGGAAGATGATAAATGGATTCAATCCATTTATTTATAAACTGAATCACTTAAAACCAACAAAACTTAGGAAGTAGTCACACTTCCACAAGAAAAAAAAAGTAGTTGATTCAAAATGGATGTAAAAAATCAAGTATCAAGCTAATAGAGATGTTGTAATGACATAATTCATTATTATTAAGAATATCATGATAAAAATGTAAGCTTAATATTTTATTTTAATGTTGCTTTAATGTCAGGATTATCCATCAACGAGTTAACAAAAATTTTTGGAAATAAATAAAAAGGGGCGCAAGCAGACTACTTAGGGTTTGCTACAACGATCCCTTGTTTGCTATAGTGGGTCTGTTATAGAAATATCAAGTATGATGTAGCAGAACCCAATAGTGGACCACCTGAGTTTCAAAACCCTTTTTTGTGCATTCTTATTCTCGTCGTAAAAATATCCGAAGGTTCTAAACTAAAAACAATTAGAACAAAGGTGGAAGGCTCTCAAGGAATATAAATTCAACTTTCTCTTCGTAATTTCAATATAATTGTTGCTAGAATGAATTATAGACTAAGAATTTATGACTTTCATAGATGCAGTTCAGTGTCCAGGTAGATTATGATTTATAAGTAGTAGACTATGGTTAGTTATCATATACATGATATAGTTTGACAGGAGAAATTAGTCTTAGGACTATAATCATAAAGTTTGGGTTAATAAATATATTAAATTTTCTTAGAAATGGATAATTCATATTTGAATGTGTTTATATGCGAGTTCCTTAATAGCTAGTTGTATTTGGTTAAAGTGCTTGATGGATTAATTGTGTGAATCATGCAAATTGAGAAACTACGGAGAAAGATGTGGACATGTATCAATATGAATAGGTAGAGAGACTTTAGGGTGAAGTGTGTAATTAAGGTTAAGTTTGTAGCATCTCATAAGAATAAATGGTTAATGAACGATTAAGAGGTGAAAATTTATAAAGCTAGGATGACTAGTATTAATGAATGGAATAGAGATTTTTAGAGATTAATGGAATCCACCAAAAGTCACATTAATAAGGATGATCAGATAAATGAATGAATATGTGTGTGCTTTTATAGTAGGCTACAATCTAATTTGAGTTTAGACTCAATATATATTATGTATGCCCTTAAATTGAATGTTTGTTGCTTAATCTTTGGACATGCTTGTATTTGGTGATAGTTGTATTGTTGATACTTGAATAAACTAAATTATGCTTGTAATATGTACTGGTAAATGTATTTAATTATAATAAATCATGAGAGAGTATATTTTATAAAATGCATATAATATAATTATTGAGGATTGGGTTCACACCGATATGGATAGGGATACTGATATTATTGTTTATGATGGATCAATACCATGAGTTAGTACATTACATAGACTAAGAGTGTCCCTTAAGGTTATGATTAGTGGGTAGAAATAAGCCTCATATCAGGTGTGTAGAGATTTGTGTGATTGAGAAAGGTTATATAGTTGATATCTGTTAATAAATTAATGATGTTCCAGTTGTGAGATTGGGATGGATACAATTCGTACTTATACTATGATTTTGGGTTTTATGGTTGTTGCAATATCATTAATACTCATGTATGGTTAAATGGTTTGTCTGTGGGCATTGTTGGCCTTCATTGAGGCATCTATTATTTTACTAAACTACTTACTATGTGCGGAGTGGTAGTCAAGTTATATCTAATTATGTATGTACAAATCTAATAATACCATAATGAATGGTGAGGATAATGGATCTAATGAAGTGATTTTGGTTAAAGGTAGTTGTAATATAGGTGTAGTGTTGTATGGTTAAGTTTCTATAGGTATATTATGTGACATGGGTGTAGATGATGTCTCGCATGGATAGACGAGTATGTTGGACTTAGTATGAGTGATATGCATGCACCTTAATAGACATATTGAGGGTAAACGTAAATAATAAGTTGTCTAGATAATGAGGTTAATCCAGAGTGCCTAATAACATAGGGTTGATGTTGAACATTGTCACGACCCAACCCACCGAGTCATGTCGGACACCTACCTATAACCTAAACTTAGCATCTATGTAACCTAAACTTAGCATCTCTGTGACCTACCTATCATTTAGTATTTTTGTATATCTTTTTCCCTTGACTATATTTTTGTATATCTTTGTCCTTGGACTATATTTTTGTATATCTTTGTCATTTGACTGCCCACTCCAACCAGTACCTCTTCTGTCTCACTCCATCTAATTTTCATGATACTTGCAATTCCTTAAGCTATAATCAATCAAGTCCTCTCGGTACTTGCAAACACTCGACATTGCCATGAAATGTCACCTCTAACCCATTTGGCACAAGGGACCTTATTTACTTTCACAACCATTTCCTATAATTCATCAAAACAAGAAAACATGTTGGAGAACATATATATATATATGTATATGTATATATATATAAACACATCAATTTAAAATCAATTTCAAACATATGAATGAATGCATATATGCAAGATATGTTTTTCCTTATCCCATCAACATCATAATGTACCAGTGTAGTACTTGACTCATCATGAAAAAATATCATGTTGTACTGGTGGGGTACCTGACCAATCATTCTAACCTATCATGTCATACCAGTGTGATACCCAATCCATATTAAGAGATACAACATCAAACCAACATTGTACCTGATCAATCACTTCAATATCTCTTCACAATGCATATGAATATATGTATGAATTCAATAAACTATAACTTCTGCAAAAGATAATCACAAGTTTTAGCCCATAACACATCACGATTCAATTTAGTCTAACGTTACATCCATCATCAAATTCATTTATTACGTACCATTAGTTATCACATAGATATTAGAATCACGACTTAACAGGTATCCTAATAGGACTGTCAGCACTCGAATTTACATTATTATGCATTTCCGGTCGTACACTATCTTCAAGATTTCACATTACACTTTAATTTATGGCAACATTAATTGTGACAACTTGACAAACAATACCAACACTACAATTCGGTTAAACTCAATACACTTTTACTCACTATCTCATCTTCTAACAATAATTTTTACTCACTATCTTATCTTCTAAAATAATTTTTTTATTTTCTAAAAGTACTTGTTACTCACTCTCTCTTTATCTAATATCTAGAAAGCATTATTCATGACCACCAAGGCATTGGGACTAAACAAGTCCCCCTTAATTCAACTCCTGTGTTTAATCATTTAACCACTAGTCGGGAAACCTAACTTTCCATTTGACCATTTTATATTATTTCATTCAAACTTCCACCATACTCCACCCTAAGTGATAATTGACTATGCATCTCTACCCTGTATTTCTAATCATCACACATTCTTAACAACCTTACACAAGATACAATAAATCGTATTTCAAGACAATTCAAATTTTAACATGTCCAACTAATCATCATTGTTCCTGAAGGCCTAATGCATGATACTTCCGACATTAATATTAATATTAATACATCTAGGCCAAGTATAGTAGATATAATTTAATTAAACCTTAGGTTACCTTTTAGACGAAACATACTGTTATGGAGAAGAATGAGTTTCCCTGCGTGTGCTAGACGTATTCACATGTTGAGTTCCATTTAATTGTGCCTTAAAAATACTCTCATGAACCTTGGCCTTTGAAACCTTATGGTTGGGGAGTTAGGATTTTTAGAGTGTTTTTAGAGAAAACAAGGGACCTAGGGAAATAAAAGAAAGGAGGGTTTCTAAATTTTCCTAGATTGGTACACTATTTTCTACCACTGCAGTGGATTTTTTACCACTACAGTAGTTAACTTTGCACTGTAGTGATTAGTTATTTGTTGCAGCGGTTGCCGACAGTATGACCCAGCCCTTTATTAGGCCTTTTGGCCCAAGTTACCTCAGGCCAGAATTTTCTCTATTATTTAAATTCTTCCTGGACCATTACAAGCTTATTATACAATATAAATAATTTTTGAGGCATTTTCACACGTAATGAAAATTTGGATCATTACATTAGATACCAATTTACCCACTATTCATTCCAGAACAGCTTTGAGGGTGATCTCAGAACATTTGCATGAGAGCTCGATGAGTATTTTACTAATATCCACTAAGAGAATTACTCAATATATGATAACTCATCATACAACCATATTCCGTAATGATCCACCATTACAACATGGTTTAATTGTAGCCTAGTTTCAAGTTGGGGTCAAAACGAGCCCTTGAAATGGCTTTTCAAAAAAGAAGAGCAAAATCATAAATTTATTTCAAAACATACTTTTCATATTTTTAAGAGTCTACAGCTGAAAACCCAAGCAAAAAATAAGTTGGAAACAAGGTCCAAATTGATGAAAAATTATTTTTAAACTTTACCAGGTAAAATCTACAAAATCGAATTAAAAATCGAAAATCGAAGTTGTTTTGAAGATGAAAAAAAATTATAATTATAGGATTAGAAACTCATTCAAGTGAAAAAGGAGTGAAATTAGGGTTTAAATTGGAAAAATACCATTTTTAGACCTTACGAGCCAAAATCTCCAAATTCCATACTTTCATCCAAGTTTAAAACAAGAATTTGATGTTAAAGATGGAAGAAATTAGTTGAAATGAGTGTTTTGGAGCTTACCCAAGACTAAAAATGGAGAAAGTTGCTCACAAGGCAAAACCCTAAGCTCTAAATCTCAAAAATGGTGAAAATAGCAAAAGTAGGATTTCTATACCCGGCTATTGGAATCACAGAAGAGGATTGCGATTGTGAAACCTTTCCTGACAAAGGTAGCGCAATCATAGAAAGGGTATTAAGATTGCAACACTCAGTCTGCTGCCCAATCATGATCATGGCACAAGGCACGTGATCGTGGGTGCACCAGATAATCGGTGCACCAACTGGGGACTTGGTAAATTTGTAAGTCTCTATGGGCCCCACAGATTCATTTAGAATCCTGTGAACATAAACAATGATAACCTATAAAGTTCGATGTTATAGACTCAATAGAGATATCATCTTTTCAAAAAGACATCGTTTTCACAAAGTTGACCCCCAAAAGCAAAAATCACAACTGTTCAAATCGAGGATTAAAATGAGATTTAAAAGTTATAAAACAACGCCAATCATGTTATCACCCTAAAATTTATATTTTGGATCTGCTGTCACGTTCTGTTTTGCCATCCATTGCACGTATCAAAAGATAATGATTGAAGTCAACTATAAGGCTCTCAAAGCCATCAAAAACTACAATATCACATAAATGGTATCAAAATATATCAAAAATTGTGCTAATCATCTGCACACCCTAAAAATATCATAATGCAACCACGGGAGGATTAAAATAGTCAAATCACACAAAAAACACATTTCACATACTTCATCAAAATTTAGGTCATTATAATAGACTTCTGCATTTCTCTTTTATAATGGTAGGTTGTGTATTTTCTCTTTATTCTTCAACACACTTTTATAAGTCTCTAGACTAGGTTTTGGTTATTCATTATTATAAGTTCTAGTTTGAGGTATATCAGTTATTTAAATTAACTTTGGCATTCATATTTTACTTTTTTATTATTTAATAGTTGAGGAACTAAATTCCATATAATAATTGATTGGGTGATAAGGGTTCTCCTATCTAGTTAGAATAGAGAAGGTAATCGCATAATCTCATAATTTAGGTCATAAAAGTTGGTATCAAATTCAGGTTACCAATCTCATAAGTACAAGAATAAAGTTGAGTAAAGTCTTTTGGATTGGTGTGTTGGTATCCATATGTAATCTTCATGAAGCTATAAGACATCTAGGAGTCATTCATTTTTTCTTTCTTCTCATGTCACCTCAGTCTATTGTCTATCTGAGTTGAGCCTAAGTGGTATCAATTCAATTCCAATTGATATCTCAAAGAGATAATTAGAACCTATTTAATCTCAATTGGCATCTTGATGGGTGTGGAATTAAAACCTGATCGCTTTTAATTGGTATCTAATAGTTAGTACTTGCTACTCTTGTAGGATTTATGGTGTAGATATAGTTCTATATGTTGTTATGTGTTACAATATGAATAATACTTTTAGTGCATTCATTGTATTATAATGTTTCACGTCCTGGTAAAATAAAAGTAGCATTTTAGATTTTAAGTTTTAGTTAAAAAGATTCTTCTTTAATGGTCATGGTAGTGAGACTTTTGTTCAGGGTGGTTTAAAATAATAAATTAAGCGATTATGACCATCATGAGTTGAATTGGATGAATAAAATCACATTAAGATCAATGAGTCATGTTAGAGAGAAAGGAACCAAAATTTTCTCCAGGTTACTGGTATTGTGGTGAAGGTACTGGTACAGTAAGAACACTATAGTTGTCACACCTACCATAGTAGCCTATACCTCACTTAGATTGTTGTAGTGGGCCCATCACAACTACAACAAGATCATTGCAACAAGTAAAGTACCAATATAATTTTTTCTACTCAATAGCCATGAATTGATTAATATAATTATCTTAGTCCTCAGTCGAAGGTTATGATGGATTAATGGTGACATGAGATCCCTGGTGATATCTTATGCCTTATGGAGAGAAGTGGAAGAGTGGAGACTGATGAGGATCGACATAGGAACCCCTACTTTCTAAGGTCTAAACTTATATTTTCTTAACTGAACCACTTTTGGGCCAATTTTGGATCAATTGTTTATGTTTGGGAAAAAGACACTACATGGACACTTTAAAAAATTATGTATAAACAATATAAAGCCCTTCTTTAATGAAACTAATTACATAATATCCCTTATGCTATTTCTCTCTCCCGATTTTGAAAAAAATACATTTACATGTCGTTGATCCTCATACGTTGCTCCAACGTATGATGAAACCGTTTGGCCTATATTTATGGAAACAAAATATTAGCTACTATTATTAAACAACTTAATTAACGACATTGATGGATGTTGTGATTTATTGGATGCTTAAAAGTAGTAACTAATATTCAAATTTAAAAATATCACCCCAAGATTTTTTTTGAAATTTCTTTTTGGAATGCAAACTGAGAAAAAAACCAGTTGACATCTTCTTTCATTTTTTTTAAATCAATATGAACATCTCTATATTGTTGCGGCATCCCGGTTCTTAGCAGTTGAAAATTATTTATGAACAATACAAAAATGCTGGAATTGTGGTTTCAAAAAGTATAACATTCTTGAAATTGATTTCGATGATTGCTACGGAATTTAATATTGATGAATAACTAAAAAAAATTGAAGTAAAGTATGTTGTTTAAGGTAATTCCACTCCAATTATTATAAGGAATGATAATGGACTGAGAGTATATATTGAATTGAAGAAAAGTTTTTTAGGTTTTGTTAATTATCCGTTGTGTATTACAACGTTTGACAAGTTCAATAAGGAGATTAATTTTGATCGTAAAATCGGTGTTGCTCTTTGTGTTGAAAGAACTTAGTCTAATACTTTTACATTAACGGTAGTTGAAATGCAAAATCAGTTTTCATTATACGTTTCAGAATTTGAAGCAAAAAACTTCATCACTGAAAGCGAGAACACAGAAATAAAGGTGAATCAGATGTATAAGGATAAAGAAACTCTGATTGGGGTAATGGCGAAATATTCATTAGCGAATGACTTCAAAATGAAAGATAAACGATCTAACAAACAAAGGTGTTACCTGATATTAGTTTTAATATTATTGAATGCGTATAATTTCTTTATAAATTTACAAAAAAATAGTAGAAATTGTTATTTTCGTATTATAGTTGTTAAGTTTTGTTATTGTTTTACTGGGATGTATTGTATTATATTATACGTTGAATATTTATGTGAAATTTGATTGTTATAGATTTTAAAGAATTTTATTTTCTTATGTGTTACTGTAGTCAATGTAATTACTATTGTATTGGTTATTCCTATACATTATAAATTATGTACGAATTTGGTATACTAATGTATAATGACTCATCATAAATATAGACTTATGTATGATGAAATATTTTGACATGATATATATATATATATATATATATATCATCGTTCATTATTTTTCTGATTATTTTTCTTACAGTTATGTCCTACACTGTCATAACAAAGACTGTAAATGGGTACTGAAGGCGTCTTGTATGAATGAATTAATTATTTTTGAGATTCATCGATTTGATTCGGAACATACTTGTCATCTTTGTGATAGATTGCTGAAAAACTTGGTTGCCACAAATGCTTTTGTTAGTGAATTTACAATACCAAAATTAGTTAAACATAAGAGAATACACACACCAGCTGACATAATTGAAGAGATAAAGGCAGTGTATGGAGTTAATATTAACTACATTAAGGCATGACGCACAAAAGAGAAGGCAATTATGATGCTTAGAGGTGGTCCAGCTGATAGATATCGGAAAATGTCGTGTTACATTTATATACTAAACCAAGTGTTTCCAGAATCGCACATTAGGATGCATAAGGCATTTGATAATGAGTTTAAATACTTGTTTATTGCCTTAAATCCCATGATAAGGGGTTTCCAATTTTGCCGACCTGTTGTAGTTATTGATGGTGCCCATTTGTGAGGACCATACCCAGGAATCTTTCTATCGGTAAGCGTACTTGATGGTGCAGGTATTATTCTTATCTTTTATTAATTCTTTTATTATTTGATAAGTCTATGTGTCGGATGTGTTCATACATTAGTTTTTACGTATAAGGAACTATATAACTGCTTAATCAGAACCTATTTGTTTTACATTCAAATAATTAATTTTGTTTTTATTGATAATTATTTGGTAAAATTTAGGTTGTATTCTGCCATTAGCTTATGGGGTTGTGGATTCTGAGAATGATAGTGCATGGACTTGGTTTTTTCATCAGTTTAGGGAAGTATTTAGGGAACAGGATAACATATGTGTTGTATTGGATCAAAACGAGAGTATTATAAAAGGTTTGAGCATTGTGTATCCTAATATACCGCATTTAGCATGTATCTAGCATTTATGGAAAAAGGTTTGCACACATTTTAGGAAAAGCAGCGATTGACTTAGTGACCTTTATTATTCTATGGATAAAACATATAGGAAAGAAAGTTTTGATTACATTATGTCAAAGGTTGCTAAGATTGATCATAGGGTTAAGGAATACCTGGAAGAAGTTGGATATGAAAAATGGTCCTGATGTCGCTCACCTGTTAATGGAGGTAGAATGATGACCTCTAATATAGCTGAATATATTAATGGTTTCTTGGTAGAGGCTAGAAAACTTCCAATTCTAGGATTTCTTGAAGAAGTTAGAATTTTATTTGTGGCATAGAATTGTAAGAACAACGAAATTGCATCATATACGAATACAACATTAGGGAGAAGATTTAAAGACATTCTGACTCTTAATGGTGCGGAGGCTGGACGAATGAAGGTATGTATTTGAATATTTATGAAAATGAAGTTTTTTATACATTATTAATTTTTATTTTATCATAAGTATTTTATTCATTTATGTCTAACAGGTTAAGGCAGTTGTAAGTTATCTTTACTGTCTTTATAAATCGGGATAAAGGTACATTGTCGATATTGAACGTGGCACTTGCAATTGTGGTTGGTATAAAATTGATGAAATTTCATGTCCACACACAATTGATGTATTGAAGAGTAAAAATGTAGAAGATTATGGTCCTTACTTCTTAGAATTCTACTGGCCAAAACCATTAAGACATATGAACTTCTGATAGTTCTAATGCCAAACATGAAGGATTAGAATGCTCCTTAATATGTTGAAGTTGAAAAAGTAGTACCTCCCAAAGACCTCCTAGTAGACCAAAAAAAAGGAAGACATTTGAAATCAAGTGAATCACTTTCTTCAAGCTCAAACTATTGTGGTAAATGCAGACGTACAGGTCATAATCAACGCTATAATTTTCTTCCAAAGGAAACTTGAAAAAGATGATTTGATTATCGATGTTATGACATGTATTTTGGTTTCATTTGACAAAATAATTTATGTTGTTCATTTAGATAATTTGGAAAATTTTTGAACTATCTTTAAGGTTGTTTCAAGTTCAGTTATTTGTTTGTGAGATTTGTAGTTTTATGGTACGTAATTATTTAAAATGATTGATTGTTTGTGTCTGTTTTCAATTACTGACTGTTACTACATTATACAGTCCTTAATTGTGTAAGTATGATGAAAGGTAACTATATTTATAATCACATTATTAATATATTATCTCATTGCATTCCAAGGTTAGTTAAATAAAGTTTAAAGCAATTCAATGCGTGGAATGTGATTAATGTTTGGAAAAGTATGTACATTTTACTACATTATGGACATATGTATAAGTTAATTCACACATAAAGATTTATATGTTGAACTGTTGTTACGTACATAGAGTAATCAAACTACTTGTATGATATTTTTTTTGTACATGCATTTTAATATATAGACCTTTAAGTAATGTATAATTTTATTGTTATATATTGATCGACATATGAAGTTAAATTTTTTGTGAAGTATAAGTTGTTTAATACATAAATGATTTATATACTATACTATTGTTTCCTACTTTACGTAATAAAACAAAGAGTATGATGTCATGTCATACATGTAGATCAATGTATGAATACATGAGAAGTGTATAATGTTATTTTATTATATAGGTAGTAAAATATCAAAGTATGATAAAACATACCTATGTATAATCACATGTTTAATGTATTATGAATTAAACACATAATGTTAAAGTAATGTATAATGTGACAGTGCTATATCAATTGGCATATGAAGTTAATTTTTTTTGAAGTACAAGTTGTTTAACACATAAATGATTTATATATTACACTGTTGTTTCCTACTTTACATTATAAATCAAAGAGTATGATGGTATGTTATACATGTAGTTCAATGTTTGAATACATGAGAAATGTATAATGTTATTATACTGTATAGACAGTAAAATATCAAAATATGATAAAATCATACCTATGTATAATCATATGTTTATTGTGTCATGCATTTAATTTTTGAGCTTTAAACATCTAATGTTTTATTATTTGTTATACATTACATATAGCTGACAGTTTTATGCAATAGTTGCAAACTGAGATAGTACTTGTACACATTTATGTTTAAGGTTTAATTAAACAATGGTATTATAAACATCTGATTTAACAATGACATTATAATTATATTTTATATTTAAATTATAATATAGTGTATTTAAGTTATATACAATGGTTAAATAGCATTCTAACGTTCGAGAAGGTCCTTGCAATAAACATAATGAGAACCGTAAACATGACCCTATTAAAAAATGCTTTTAACTATACATAATTTACATATGTATAAGCAGTTCGAAGAGTTCAATAAAAACTAAAATCCAAACAAACATCAAACACTAACAAGTGATGTAATTCTTTAACATCCATTACTAAAACAACAATTAAACATTTCCATGCATAATGGTTAAAAAATTGTGCTACTTTAAAGTAACTATGGTACTTTCATCAATCGATTGGAGATAACTATACTTTAAACATGGAGGATCACCATTATTACTAGTGTATCCTTTCATTCTCTTGCTTACTCCATAATTCCATAGTAAAGAGGCATAGCGTGCACGTTGTATTTGTGCGTCAAAATCACATGAATGCACTTCCAGTCCTTCAATTAGGATTTCTGCATATGTAGCAACAAAAATCCCACAGTCCATGTAATGGAAAACAAATTTGTTTTAATAAGTTGTTAAAAAGTTAATCCATGATTATACATGTAAAAAGTATAAGACAAATGTACTTATAGACTAGAAGACGTTTCCTGTTGTATGTTTTGCACATAAACAACATCGAATGAGTTTTGATTGATAAGTTGAGTGCACTGACCAAGCTTGTCTTTGTATGCATCAAGTGTTGCCCAGTCAGTATGTTCTATCTTTTCAAAAAAATTATTGTCTGACAAGTAAGTTATGAACATTACTGCCAACTTGTGTATTTCATTTGATGGGTCCCTTTTTTTATAGCTAGTAATGACTCATAGACATGTATCAATCTCTCTTTCAACACAATTACAACCAACACCTAGTAAAAATCTTCGCCATAGTTAATCGGAGCATAGACCACATTAATCATATGCCATGGTAAATCCGTAGGAATACAGAATCCATTAATTGTGTTGTAATTAATTCTTTATTTCTATCCACAACATATGATTCTGCATAGTCTGCTTGTGTAGAAGACTGAACATATAAAGCATCTAGATAATATCTACGATATGTCTTCTCGATATATGATTTGAAGAAGCAACTTGTTGTTGTATATCTATAATTTCCTTCAAGTTTTAGCTTTAATTTCTTTCTCAAATGGTAAAAGATCACATCTAAATGCTACATGTACAAATAAGACAAGAAATGAAAAACTCTGATACATAACAATAGCATATACATGACACACCCAAAAAAACATATTAAAAGAAAGTTGAATAATTCACAATGATAGAAAAAATTAAAGTATGATCATATTTTGTACAATTTAACATAAGTATGGTGCTACTGTATTAGCTTTTAATTGTCCGATAAAAGTTTCTAAGTGTTGTATGAGAAAATATAATAAATTATTTGTGTAAGCATGTATTATACATGTCTTTCAATGTATTATGTTAGACTTATATATATGATCTTACACTCCAAATATAGCATGTTGTATATTCATGAAAATGTTTATACTTTACATTCTAACTATGATGCAAAAAGTTTTTCTATGAGAAGGTTTTATACAATTAAACATACGTATGATGCTACTGTATTAGTTTATTGTTGTCAGTAAAAATTTGTACAGTGTTGTATGAGAACCTATAATAAAGTATATGTATAAGAATATATTATATATGTCTTTCTATGTATTATGTCGGTGTTGTATGTATGATTTTACACTCCAATAACAACATGCTATATATGTATGATAATGCTTTATTCTTTGCATTGTAAGTATGGTGCAAAATAATTTTATTTTTTAAAATTAAGTAATAACATGTCACAATGTATATAGGAATATGTATTAGACTTTTTTTCTATGTATGATTTTAGTGCTATATGTTTGATTTATACTCCAACAAACAACATGTGTTATATGTATGAGAGTGTATTATACTTTTATTTCTACATATGATACTAGTTTATTCGATTGTTATGTTTATGTAAAAACCTGACATATTATTTTATGAGGCATTTTAAATACACTGCACATTATGTATAATTTTTTTCATTATATATGTAATTTACACTATAAAAAAGTATTTACAGTCAAACAACATTATGTCTAGGATAATTAACTACAATATTGAATGGAATTTAGTTTAAGTTACCTCGTCGTTCCAGCATGTGTTAGGTTGCGACATCATGTAGAATCAATTTTTTGACTGTGCATGTGCAATGATGAAGTTCAACTCTGAATAGCCTAGGCCGAAATAATTTTTCAGATAGTGATTGTCGGTCTGTTTTCTGTACCAATAACAATGTATAACTATTACTTCTACTTTTGTTGATGTACTTTAAAAAAAAGGTTTCAAATATCTTACTTGCTAGCATGATACTTCAATAAACCTTTTGTGATCCATTTCAAGTAATCCAACATTAATTCATTAGGCAACTCTTGAGAAATGGTGCAACCATCGAAGGCATACTTATGCTTTTCTTCAGTATCAAAACTGCCCTTTTCCTTAGAGCTTCAACCAAATTTTGTTACATACAGTGATCTAAAAATTCTAGACTTCTTTCGGTCCTGTTTTACTCGTTCTTTCATGGCATCACATTTCTGAACTTGAGCATCTGGGAAATTAGGTGGAAACTGACTGTTGGGAAGAGTCCATTCTCTCTCGATCACTGTATTTAAAGTCTCAATATACAGTGGCTTCACAGTTGAAGGTATTGTCAATCCAAATAAGAGTGCATTAACAGTGTCTTGAACTGAATCTATTATCTTGGCACTAAAATCATCCTACATATATGGACATTAGTGTGTTATGTGGTGATAAATTGAGAGCATGGAAGCCTAAATGAAAATTATATACCGAGTAGAGTTCCCAGACGTACTTTACAGATGTAAATACATATGATATGATTTATTTTTTATTTTACAACCTGAATTTTATAATGTGTAGTAAATCATTGGTACTTAAAAACATAAAATACCAATATAGAAAACATATAAAGTTATATGCAATTTCAAACATATCCTATTTTTCTAAACAGTTGCAAAAACTCACATACATAACATTTAAATTAAAAATGGTTTGACACCATTGAAAATTCCCTATAAGACATAGCAAATGCATTTTTTTAGTTTTTTTATACATAACTTATATATGTATAAGCTTTTTTCATACATAGGAGTAAACCAAATCAGTAAAACCTAACATATTTCTGAACAAGCAGGTTCTTAAATAAAATAAATATATATGATTAGTTCGAAAACCTATTATATTAGATCAAAAGACCAAAAAATAAAAGATCTATAATTTCAATATAGACACAACTCTCCCATACATATTTGTTATCTCATACAAATGCGGATAATAATTTTAAAATACCTTCTGTTGGCTTTGACAAGCACTTATTGTTGTACATTCAGTGTTTTCATTGATACATCCTTTAAGATCCGTGTCCACCATTTGAAATTCAACAGGATCATCAATTGTGGTACCATTCAGGTGACCCTTACCCACATCTTTATTCTGTTTAAGAACAAAAAAAAATCGTTTGTCAATGGTAGAAATACAGACGTATACTAACAAAAAAAAATCGTTTGTCAATGGTAGAAATACAGACGTATACTAACAAACACACTTATTTATTAAAAAAAATACCGGTATCTCTACTATGATTGGACTGTCCTATTTTTTTATTCTTCTTTGCCTTCTTGTTCCTTATCCTCATTGTTCTCCTTCTATATAAATAACAGGATGATTCTATGAATATTTTACAATACTAAACAAAAAATGAACATATAAAAATGACTATACCGATGATTCTTTATTTTCTTCTTTCTTCAAAGCTTTAATAACCTCAGCTGGTATATTTGAGATTACTGTTACCAGATCAGTAATTTTTTTTTCAACCTTAGTATGTACACAAAAAATAAAAATATTAGTAACCACGCTATATTTCTAAAATAAAAATATCAATAAGAATGTTAACTTACATAGTACTTGATGTAAGACTTTATCGCCTACATGTCTGAACTTAACTTAGATGTCCTGTAATACCCCGAGAAATTTTTTGTTTAAATTTTGTGCGTAAATGTGTTGGGTTCTATCTTCTAGAATGAATTATAAATTTTCCATGCGGAATGTCTTAGATTATGACCCACAATTGCATAGAGTAGCGAATAAGCTTTCCAATGATATATGGATCATCCAAAACGAACACCCGAAAGACGAGTTATGAACATTCCAATCGAACCGTGAATAGTAGTGAACAGTAAAACATGCAGGAAAAAGTACTGAGGCCTGGCGTATTTTTACTCCAACTTTAAATGATCCTAACTCGTTGTACATAATGATCTGGGTTATTTACTATATATCAATGGAAAGCTCTGTGAGTTCACTTTCCAATGAAATTGGTTTCATCCAATTTGTCTATCGGAGCAAAAAGTTATGGTCAATCTACTTCAGCCTACCAAAAGCAAAATTTTGGATCAATTTCAAACCATCATAACTCCTCATACATAATGATCTGGGTGAGATACTATATATCAACGGAAAGATATGATTTTTAGGGGATTCGCGAATTATTTGATTTTTAGGGGCGTTTTGGTCATTCCCCCTCACCCAAAATCCGTCCAAACCCTATATTAAAGACTATTAGAAACATTATATGTTATATTTCATCAAATTCCCTCAAAAATAAAACCCTAAGCTCCTACATCCAACTTTAAGAACCTCAAAAGTTTACCATTAATTCTGCAAATTTATTCAAGATTCCAAGTTCCTAGTTCAAGAACCATCATTCAAAGGCACGATTAATATCTCAAAAATGAGTATCGATCTAAAGTTTATCATTCAAGGTATGTGGGGTTTTTCAACAAGAACTCTCTTTCGTTCTTGTGCCCAAAAGTAATTTTCTTTACAAAGGCATGATTTTTAATTGATTTTTTACGAATTTGAAGCATGAACCCATATCTTATGATGATTATTATGAAATCTTGATGTTTATAATTTTGAAAGAAGAATTTACATGTGTGGAGATACAAATCATGAATCTTGAACGATATTTATCATGATTTTGATATTTGGGTCGTGAATCCCCATTGGAAATTGTGTTTTTTTTCAGAAAGTGTGTGTTATAAGCACGTTGATGTTGAATATTTGAGATATTTTGAATGATTTGACCTTTTGGTCTTAATGGAGTTGATTTGAACTCGAGTGTGAAAGAAATCCACAATGTGGTTGATTTTGATAGATGGGAAGCATGATGGCTCCCGATGTATATTTATATATTACTGGAATTACTTTGTTATGGATTGTCTTTGAAATGATCTGAGCTAAGTTTGGGAGAAATCTTTAGCACAGAATGGGAGGTATAAAGCGACCTTACTTCCCTAGAACTACTTGCCCTCCGTAGGAGTGAGCCTAAGGCTGATTTATATAGTAATCACTAGTTTGTGTGGATTTGATATCGATAGTCCTACTCCGATGGCAAGGATAGGACAGCTCTCCCCAACATTAGTTGTATGTTGAACTCTATGTAGCTCACATAGTTTATGTCGGCTATAGGATCTCCCAGTATGTGTGTGTTTCCTTGTGTCTATGGTGAATGGTGGAGTGATTTGAAAGTGGAATTGTGAAATTTATTCTTTCAAAAGATTTAAATGATATTTACATTATGAGAATTGATATTCTTGATGAACTGAAAGTGATTGACAAATTATATGATGACTCACATGTGTTATTGTACTTATTTCATCCTCTCATGATTATGATGATTTTCTTCGGGCTATGTGAGTCTTTCATACATCCTGCATATTTCTTATAAATATTTATTAGATGATGTTTATACAACTGTATACACCGCTATATACTCGGTTCTTTTCCATGGTACTAACCCACATCTTCGGATGTGGGCTGCATTTTCTCGAAATATAGGTTCAGGTGCTCAGTTCCAGGTTCAACAGTGATTCTTTGGGCACACTGTTCTACATCCTCTGTTGTGGTGAGTCCTCATGTTCCAAGGACGTGATGTCTGATATTGGTTTCACGAAATTATTTACATTTGATAACTGAGTATGAGTCAGTTGGGGCATGTCTCAATGGGTCGCTGGTTTTATTGATTTTCTTAGAGGCTTATCAGACTAGTATAGATGTTGGGAGTTGACTAATAAGTCATATTTTGCTATCTTTGTGAAATTCTTTTATTCTTGGATGATGATTACTCTATTGATATTTGAGGGTTATTTATGGAAACCCCGTTGATTTATGTTGAACTGAATGAAAATGACTCAAATGGTTAGCTTGGGGCTACTCGTAGCCTCAAGCACCGTGTGATGCTCCGGGACCCATTTTTCTGGAACGTTACAAACTTGGTATCAGAGCCTAAGGTTTTAAGGTATCCTAGGGAGTTTGACAAGCCGCATTAAGTAGAGTCTTGATCATCGGTCTGTAGCGCACCACATCTATGAGCAAGAGGCTACAAGATGTTTTAGGAAAAAGTGTGATTCTTTCTTTCAGAAGTCTATCGTCCTTAAAGTGTCTCTCTCTGTTATTGATTCATGCTCTCTTCTTTTAGAAATATGCCTCCACGTCGAGCGAGAAGAAATAATGATGGTCAGCAATCTCAACCCGCAGACCCATTGAATGAAAATGTATCTCATACTAAATTTTGGGCAGCCTTTTAGGTGCTGGCCCAAGCTATTACTGTAAATGTTCAGGCCAAACCGGCCCCGGCTCCATAGCAGTAGGGAGGTGATTCAGCTGCTTCCAGGATCTCTGACTTTATACGGATGAATCCGCCAAAATTCTATGGGTCCAAGTCTGATGAGGATCCACGGTTGTTTTTAGAGAAGGTGCGGAAGATTACTCAGGTGATGCATGTATCTGAGGAACATAGTGTGGAGTTGGCTGCGTATAGGTTAAAAGACCTTGCTTATGATTGGATTATTGCATGAAGGAAGGGTAGAGGTGAGGGAGCTATCCCTACAACTTGGAAAGAGTTCCAGGCTGCATTCCTGGATAAGTTTTTCCCTTTGAAGATGAGGGAGATGGAGGTGGAAGAGTTTATGAACCTACAATAGGGCTCTATGACTGTTAGGGAGTACTGTCTAAAGTTCAATTAGTTGGCCAAGTATGCTCCTAACTTAGTGGCTAATAATCGGGCTACTATGAGTAAGTTTGTGACTAGAGTGTCTAGTTATGTAGTTAAGGAGTGTAGGTTTGCTATGATGAATAGTGAGATGAATCTTTCTAGGCTGATGACTCATGCCCAACAGATTGAGGTAGACATGATTAAGGAGAGAGATAGAATAAGAGGGAATAAGAGAGCTAGGTCTGAGCAGCATGGACAGGGTCAGACTAGATCATAGGGAGGGAGTCGCCCTCAGTATCAGGATCATTCGTCTATACCATTACCGTTATCTGCTAGTGCTTCCGTGCCTATAGGTAGGCAGGAGCAAGGTAACAGGTCATATGCATCCAGGTCCCAGTACAGTGCTGGCAGTAAGCAAAATCGTCCCCTGTGTCCTAAGTGTGGTAGGGCTCATTCGGGTGAGTGTTGGAGTGAGAAGAGGGGTTGTTTTTGGTGTGGTGACATGGGTCACAGAGTTAGAGATTGTCCACAGGATGGAGAAGGGCGTTGTGACTATCACCCTCAGACCCAGACTCAGATTGTTAGTGCTCCAATTCGAGCGACTCGCCCAGCCCCAGCTCAGGGCGCCTCTTCTAGCAATGCTGGCGGGCAACGCCAGAATAGATTCTATGCTTTACCTTCCCGCCAGAAACAGGAGGACTCTCCTGATATTGTTACTGGTATGCTTCATATATTTCAGTTTGATGTATATGCTTTGTTGGATCCTGGATCCAGTTTATCATATGTTACACCTTTTGATTGCTGTGAATTTTGAAATGAGTCCTGAGATTATTCCTGAGCCTATCCTAGTTTCTACCCCAGTGGGTGATTCGATTGTTGCCCAGAAAGTGTATAAAAAATGTCCTGTTACCGTTCTTCATAGAGTCTTGTTCGCTGATCTGATTGAGTTAGACATGGTAGATTTTGATGTGATTCTGGGTAGGGACTGACTGTATTCTTCTTATGCCTCTATTGATTGTCGGACCCGAGTGGTCAAGTTTCAATTTCTGGGTGCATCCGTGTTTGAGTGGTCTGGGAATTCTGTGTCACCCAAGAGTCATTTTATCTCTTGCCTCAAAGCTAGAAAGCTTATTTCCAAGGGGTGTATTTACCATTTGGTTAGATTTAAAGACACTAAGTCTGAGACTCTAACTCTCCAGTCTGTTAACATCGTCAATGAGTTTTCTAATGTCTTTTCAGATGATCTCCCAGGGATATCTCCTGATAGAGAGATAGAGTTCGGGATTGATCTTCTTTCCGATACTCAGCCTATTTCTATTCTTCCTTACCATATGGCCCCTGCAGAACTTAAGGAGTTGAAAGAGCAACTCAAAGATCTACTAAATAAGGGTTTCATAAGGCCCAGAGTTTCTCCTTAGGGTGCTCCTGTGTTTTTTGTGAGAAAGAAAGATGGCTCTTTGCATATGTGCATTGATTACCGCCAACTGAATAAAGTCACCATAAAAAATAAGTACCCCCTTTTGAGAATAGATGATTTGTTTGACCAATTTCAAGGTGCAAGTTATTTCTCAAAGATAGACCTTCCTTTCGACTATCATCAACTCAAAGTTAGGGAGTGTGACATCCTGAAAATCATTTTTCAAACTCTTTATGGCCATTTTGAGTTTCTTGTTATGTCTTTCGGGTTAACTAATATCCCAGCAGCATTCATAGACCTCATGAATTGAGTGTTTAGACCATATCTGGATATGTTTGTCATAGTGTTCATCAATGATATACTGGTGTACTCCCGTAGTGAGGATGAACATTCTGATCATCTCTGAACTGTCTTACAAACCCTTAGAGATCACAAGTTGTTTGCCAAGTTCAGTAAGTGTGAGTTTTGGCTAAGGTTAGTTGTTTTTCTGGGTCATATCATTTCTTTCGAGGGTATTAGAGTTGATCCCCAAAAGATTGAAGCTGTTAGAAATTGGCCTAGACCTATTTCTCCAACTGATATTTGAAGTTTCTTAGATTTAGCTGGCTATTACTGCCATTTTGTTGAGGGTTTCTCCTCTATAGTGTCTCCTATGACTCGTTTGACCCAAAAGAAAGTGAAGCTCTTATGGTTCGAATCTTGTGAGAAGAGTTTTCAGGAGTTGAAAACTCGACTCACTTTAGCCTCTATGTTGACTTTTCCTGATGGTATTGATGGTTTTGTGGTGTATTGTGATGCTTCAAGAGTTGGGTTGGGTTGTGTATTGATGCAGAAGGGTAAGGTGATAGCTTATGCTTCTAAATAGTTGAAACTCCATGAGAAAAATTACCCCACCCATGACCTTGAGTTGGCTGCTATTGTGTTTGCTTTAAAAATCTGGAGATACTATTTGTATGGTGTCCATGTTGATGTTTTCACTGATCATAAGAGTCTCGAGTATGTGTTTACCCAGAGAGAATTGAATCTTAGGAAGAGACGATGGTTAGAATTGTTAAAGGACTATGATATAAGGGTGTTGTACCATCCAGGCAAGGCCAATATTGTGGCGGATGCCCTAAGTAGAGTGTCCATGGGTAGTGTTTCGCATGTTGTAGAAGGTAAGAAAGAGTTGGCTTGTGATGTACATCGTTTGGCTAGATTGAGGGTTAGGTTGTTTGACTCTACTGAAGGTAGTATAGGGGTTCAGAGTAGTTCTGAATCCTCCTTGGTTTCAGAAGTGAAGGAAAAACAATACTTAGATGCTAGTTTAGTCAGACTGAAGGAGTCAGTCAAGGACCAAAAAGTAGAGGTTTTCTCTAAAGGGGGACATGGTGTGTTGAGATTGCAGGGTATATTATGTGTCCTGAATGTTGATGATATGAGACAGAGGATTATGGCTAAAGCACACGGGGCACGATATTCTATTCATTCTGGTGCCACCAAGATGTACCGAGACTTGCGGGAAATCTATTGGTGGAGTGGCATAAAGAAAGATATAGCAGCGTTTGTATCTAAGTATGCAATATGCCAACAGGTTAAGGTTGAACACCAAAGACCTGGTGGTATGATGCAAGAGTTTAGTATTCCCACCTGGAAGTGGGAAGAGATAAATATGGACTTCGTAATTAGTTTACCTCCTTCCCGACGCCATCATGATTCCATTTGGGTTGTGGATGATAGGTTGACTAAGTCTTCTCATTTCTTGCCTGTTCATACTTCATATACTGCTGAGGATTACGCTAGATTGTATATCCGAGAGCTATTCAGATTGCATGAAGTTCCCTTGTCTATCATTTCGGATAAGGGTACTCAGTTCACTTCGCAATTTTGGAAAGCTTTTCAGAAGGGTCTTGGTACCCAAGTGATTTTGAATTCTACTTTTCATCCGCAGATCGATGGTCAGGCTGAGCGGACCATCCAAACCTTAGAGGATATGTTGAGAGCTTGTGCACTTGACTTTAAGGGAAGTTGGGATGATCACTTACCGTTGATAGAGTTTGCTTACAATAATAGTTTCCACTCTAGTATTGGCAGGGCTCCATTTGAAGCCTTATATGGGAGGAAGTGTAGATCACCCATAGGTTGGTTTGAGGTGGGTAAAGTGGCTGTGAGTGGTCCTGATTCGGTATTTAAGGCTATGGAAAAAGTTAAGTTGATTAGGGAAAGGTTAAAAACTGCTCAGAGTCATCAGAAGTCATATGCGGATGTTAGAAGGAGAGACCTTGAGTTTGAAGTTGGTGACCTAATGTATCTGAAAATTTCACCCATGAGGGGGGTGAAGAGATTCAGAAAGAAGGGGAAGCTTATTCCCCTTTATGTTGGTCCTTACAAAATTCTTAGCCGTGTTGGTAAGGTATTTTATGAGGTCGAGTTGCCTTACGAGTTGTCCTCTGTTTATCCAATATTCCATGTCTCCATGCTTAGAAAGCATATTAGCGATGCTGTGGTAGTGGATTCCTCTGTGAGTGCTGACATTCAAGAAAATCTTTCTTTTGATGAGATTTCTGTTGAGATTCTTGATTTCAGTGTCTGAAGACTAAGGAACAAAGAAGTTCCCTTGGTCAAGGTGTTGTGGCAAAACCAATCTGTTGAGGGTGACACTTGGGAAGCTGAGGTGGATATGCGATCCAAGTACCCGCACCTATTTTCTATGAACTCCGATCAAGCCGAAGGTACCGTTCTTTCCTAAATCATGCACTTTTGATAAAATTTGCAGCAGTTCAGCTGTCATTTATTATGTGTTCAGCTGTAGTTTCTTGAATTTATGCATTCTATGTTGCATTCGAAGTGAGAAACGATGTGGTGATGAGGCTAAAGAATAGTTTCAGTTGTATGCTCTATTACCTATCTAATCTTGGAATGTCTAGCATCATTCGAGGACGAATGTTTCCAAGGGGGGGATGATGTAATACCCCAAAAAATTTTTCGTTGAAATTTTGTACGTAAACGTGTTGGGTTCTATCTTCTAGAATGAATTATAAATTTTCCATGTGGAATGTCTTATATTATGACCCACAATTGCATAGAGTAGCGAATAAGCTTTCCAACGATATATGGATCATCCAAAACGAACACCCGAAAGACGAGTTATGAACATTCCGATCGGACTGTGAATAGTAGTGAACAATAAAACATGCAAGAAAAAGTACTGAGGCCTGGTGTATTTTTACTCCAACTTTAAACAATCGTAACTCCTTGTACATAATGATCTGGGTGATCTACTATATATCAACGGAGAGCTCTGCGAGTCCTCTTTCCAATGAAATTGGTTTCATCCAATTTTTCTATCGAAGCAAAACGTTATGGTCGATCTACTTCAGCCTACCAAAAGTGAAATTTTGGGTCAAATTCAAATGATTATAAATCCTCGTACACAATGATATGGGTAAGATACTATATATCAACGGAAAGATATGAGAGTCCTCTTTCTAATGAAATTGGTTTCATCCAATTTGGAAATCGGAATAAAACGTTATGGTTGATCTACTTTAGACTATCGAAACAGTCCACCAAAGGACAGATTCGAGAATTATTTGATTTTGAGGAGCGTTTGGTCATTCCCCCTTACCCAAAATCCTCCCAAACCCTATATTAAAGCCTATTAGAAGTATTATATGTTATATTTCATCAAATTCCCTCAAAAAGAAAACCCTAAGCTCCTACATCTAACTTCAAGAACCTTAACAGTTCACCATTAATTCTGCAAATTTATTCAAGATTCCAAGTTCCTAGTTCGAGAACTCCAAGAACCATCATTCAAAGGCACGATTAACATCTCAAAAATGAGTATCGATCTAAAGTTCATCATTCAAGGTATGTGGGGTTTTTCAACAAGAACTCTCTTTCATTCTTGTGCCCAAAAGTAATTTTCTTTATAAAGGCATGATTTTTATTTGATATTTTTTTATGAATTTGAAGCATAAACCCATATCTTATAATGATTATTATGAAATCTTGATGTTTATGATTTTAAAAGATGAATTTACATGTGTGGAGATATAAAGCATGAATCTTGAATGATATTTATCATGATTTTGATATTTGGGTCGTGAATCCCCATTGGAAATTGTATTTTTTTGAGAAAGTGTGTGTTATAAGCACGTTGATGTTGAGTATTTGAGATATTTTGAATGATTTGACCTTTTGGTCTTAATAGAGTTGTTTTGAACTCGAGTGTGAAAGAAATCCACAACGTGGTTGATTTTGATATATGGGAAGCATGATGACTCCCGATGTATATTTATATATTACTGAAATGATTTTGTTGTGGATTGTCTTTGAAATGATCTGAGATAAGTCCGGGAGAAATCTTTAGCATCGAGTGGGAGGTATAAAGCAACCTTACTTCCCTAGAACTACATGCCCCCCATAGGAGTGAGCGTAAGGCTGATTTATATAGTGATCACTAGTTTGTGTGGATTTGATATCGATAGTCGTACTCTGATGGAAAGGATAGGATGGCTCTCCCCAACATTGGTTGTACATTGGACTCCACATAACTCACATGGTTTATGTCGGTTATAGGATCTCCCAGTGTGTGTGTGTTTCCTTGTGTCTATGGTGAATGGTGAAGTGATTTGAAATTGGAATTGTGAAAGTTATTCTTTTAAAAGATTTAAATGATATTTACATTATGAGAATTGATATTCTTGATGAACTGAAAGTGATTGACAAATTATATGATGACTCACATGTGTTATTGTACTTATTTCATCCTCTCATGATTATGATGATTTTCTTCGGGCTATGTGAGTCTTTCATACATCCTGCATATTTCTTATAAATATTTATGATGATGTTTATACAACTGCATACACCCCCATATACTCGGTTTCTTTCCATGGTACTGACCCACATCTTCAGATGTGGGCTGCATTTTCTCAGAATGTAGGTTCAGGTGCTCAGTTCTAGGTTCGACAGTAATTCTTTGGGCACGCTATTCTAAATTCTCTGTTGTGGTGAGTCCTCATGTTCCGAGGATGTGATGTCTGATGTTGGTTTCACGGAATTATTTACATTTGATAATTGAGTATGAGTCAGTTGGGGCATGTCTCAATGGGTCGCTGGTTTTATTGATTTTCTTAGAGGCTTGTCAGACTAGTATAGATGTTGGGAGTTGACTAATAAGTCATATTTTGTTATCTTTCTAAAATTCTTTTATTCTTGGATGATGATTACTCTGTTGATATTTGAGGGTTATTTATGGAAACCCCATTGATTTGTGTTGAACTAAATAAAAATGGCTCAAAGGGTTAGCTTGGGGCTACTTATAGCCTCAAGCACCATGTGATGCTTCGGGACCTATTTTTCGAGGCGTTACTTGTCCCATGAGGAATCGAGGAAGAATAAGGAAAGTTCTTGGCTTGCTCAGGATCTGGAGACACAACAAATTGTCCTTGCTGATCATGTATAAATTGTAATGATGGTTTCTCTATTATTGCATGTTGATTTTTTTAAAAAAGACACCAGTACATCACCTAATAAATGAGCATGTGTAGAACCATCTCATCTCTAATCCCTGGACTGTCTTCCTCAAACATAACTGTCTTTCTTCTCTTAGATGTTTGTTCAGCTAATAAATATAAAGATAATCCTACCTTAATCAAGATTTCCCGTGGTGGTATAGTGCTGAAATCATCAAAATTATTAGCTACCTTTTGCAGCTTGCGATCAGTAGATGTGGCAACACTAGGTGTTGGGAGTCCATGGCATATCTCAAAATCCTCCGTGAAAGACAAATCCAACCTTTGAACTTCTTCAGTTGTAGGTTGTAGATTCTTGTAAGCAAACTGGAAAAGTGAAATCCACATAAAAGTATTAGAACTTCAATAAAATGAAATGAAAAAAAATAAAGAAAAGGTTATACATCAACCTTGCTGAACATTTCAGCCATAAAGGACTCATATTTAGGCCTCACACACTCTACAGACCAGTTGAATATCCTTGGGATGTTGTTTCTATGATGGAGCACAATTTTCTTATCGATTTTAGAGCAACACTCAAACATCCAAACATAGAGAACGTGTGACATTCCACCCAAGGAGTATAGCTATTTTGCAACATTGAAATCCTATCGTCACGAATTGATCAACTTCTCAAATGTAATCTTTCTCCATGGAAAATGCCTGTAACAACCATCCTCAAGAATTTAGAAGTGCGCTAAACTAATAGGTGATTCACTTGAGAAAATAAAAAAGTATGAACAAAGTAAAGTATTGCAATGTTCAATGTATCTTAGGAGTTATCAAAATTTTCCATCTTCACACGTTGAATCAAAGTTTGCATAGTTATTTTGACTTTAGCATTGGGGAAATAATTTGACATCAAAGCTAATTTGAGCGATGAACTGGTAATTCCCCGAGTCTATACCCCGAACACTACACGATGCTAGCGACCTCGAAGGACCACCAACTAAGCCATAACTGGTACCTTCTGTGAGCACTGAACAATAGTAACACTATAATAATAATATAAATGAAATAAATGCAAAAGTAAGGGCTATAAATTACATAAGGTTCGTAACTGAAACAAATACTGAGTACTGAAATCTGAATACTAAAACATCTATCTGAAATACTCTAGTCTAAAAGCCTCTAACTGACTGAGTTTGGAGTTGATGGAACAAGACCCCAACTAACTCTGACTACTGCATACTAAAATAATATAATAACTTTATCCTTGAACTATAAGGACTCACCACTAGGCCTGCTGCTGATAGACTGGGCTGCTAAGTGCAGTTGGAAGCCCGTACATCTAAACCTATGATATAAAACATCATAGCGCAAAATAAAAGTGAGTCAGTACTTTAAATGTACTAGTATTCTAAGTAGGTAGGATGATATGCATGGGTCCATATGCATGAAAAAATAACTGACTGGGCAGCATGAATATAACTAAATGAGAGTACATACATAAATACATAAACTGTAACTGAGATCATACCAATACTAGAAGCTGAATTAAGAATACTGATTAACTGATATCTGAGTTTACTGATACTATAATACTAATAACTGAATGACTATTTCTGACAGTCCTAATTTTGTAGAAAAGAACTATGCTGAGTTCCATACTAAGCTATGTGACTATGTCTAATAGACCTGATTCTGTAGAACTGGACTGATTTTTATACTGAGACTAAAACTAAAACTGTGGGAGATAATCATCTAACCGAAATTCCCCAAATGAGGTAACTGAGTTGGGGTCCAATATGTGACCCCAGTTGGAAGGGTGTTAGTACCGTTCCACAGGTAAAGACAAGTGCTAAGTCACCCTTATCTGGCAGGTTCTCTGAACGAGAATGGCACCCCATCAACCCTCAATTGGCAGGTTGATGTCTCAACCTACACTGGCTATGTAGTTCTGGAACACAAGGACTACTTCTAAGGATCACACCTCTACTTACAAGTGGTCCCCATCCTTGGATTCACTTGGTGCTGAATCCTATTCCCAACTGAATAAACACTAACTAATTTCTAAATTGTACTAGGCAGCATTGAACTGTTATTGATCGTGCTGTCTATTTGAACTGAACTAAATTCACTAGGTTCCATTAACTGATGGAGTACTACTGAGTTTTGTTAGCTAACTGAGTTTACTGAGTTCTAAACTGAATACTACTAAGTTAAGTTCTGAACTGAAAACTACTGAGTTCTTAACTGAATAATGAATTAGGACTGATTACTGAGGTACTACTGTTCATGACGCTACTGATATTATTCTGTAACTACTGTAACTCTAGGCAAGCAACTAAATTTTTAGGTATTAAATACCCCCAGAACTCGATGGCATGAAAAGCAAAACACTGTATGATTTTAATAGCATAATAGTACTTGTTTACCAATAATGGATTCATTTAGACATTTTTGTCAAACACTAAATATACATGGGCTTGTGTATGATTGAAATCACATAATAACATGTCATGCTTGCACTAGTCAATTCATATAAGCATTTTGACAAACACATAGGAGGCATGGGAATTTCACATATCAATTAACATGTAATACTATCATGGATACTATATTCACTTGCAATTCAAGAGTTCAACATGAAATTCACATAAATAAATCCTCATCTAACTAGTTTTCATGAAACTTATGATAAATCATGGAATTGAAAACCCAGTCAACAACATAGTCAAGATTACATTCAAATCCAACATAAAATCTATAAAATCAATTAACTTATAGTTTGAAAAGTTTCTTAAACTCTAAGGGTGGAAGGAAACCCTTGGATGAAAACTTTACATACCTTGGTATTCAAATTTGTGAAGAATGATGGAGTGTTCTTGAAGTTTGATCTTGAAATCAAATGCCCTAGGGTTTGTTCTTGAGAGCTATTTGAGAGATAGTGAATATTTTTGCCCTAGGAATGACTTAATCTCGTGTTTTTGGGGATGAATAGGTGTGGAAAAAAACCCAATTACCCTTCAGGACGCGGGTTCTTAATGACTGAAAACATATCCAGTGATGCGCAACCCGATGCGCCTCTTCGATTGGATCGATGCTATGGCTGATGCATCGCATCGAGTCTACATCGAGTCCGCATCGGCTTACTGGAATTTGACACTGGGAGCTGGGGAAAATATTTATCAATGTGATAGTCGATGTGGCACATCGAGATCATATCGATCAACTCATTTGGACTCTCAAACTTGATTCAAACGAGGTACAAAAAATCCAAAACTTGTTTGGGGATACATACTGACATTCCTGGTCATGAATCAACCTAAAAATTGACACTTTAATGTCATAAGGGTCGAGGATTGCCAGCTTATGAGGCTAAAATAGATTCTAAGTGTAAACACTTAGCTTAAATTTCTAAGTTTGGGATATCTTTTCAAGCTTTAACGGACTGAGTTAAGCTTAGAATTTTGTGGGGTCTTACAATATCTCCCCCTTTGGAAAGTTTATCCTCGAATGAGACTGACTAAGCTGAGAATACGGATAAACTAAATTTATATACTGAACATGTACAACTGAAGCGTGATTACATGACTGAAAGCACTGATATACTGAGTTATCATACTAGCATGCATAATTGAAGCATGATTGAGTTGTTTTTATGAAGGTATGCATGATATGAGAATTATATTCAATTGAACTGAGACAGAGTTGTAAAGTTAATCTGAGCATGGAACTGAGTAATTTCAAGGAAAACTGGTACCTTGAGCTGAGTCTGAGTTTGAGAAGAAGAGGTGAGGGAACTTGGTCTGCATATCTTCTTCTGCTTCCTAAGTAGCTCCATTAATGGACTGATTCCGCCAAAGAACTTTGACTAGAGAGATTTTTGTGTTCCTCAGTCTGCGAACCTAAAAATTAAGAATTTCGACTGTGATTTCCTCGTAAGAGAGTCTGTTCTGAACATCTATCCCCTCTATAGGGACTACAATTACTGGGTCACCTATGTATTTCTTTAGCAAGGAGACATAAAACACTGGATGCACTGAAGCTAAGTCTGAAGGAAACTCAAGCTTGAGCTACCTTTTCCAAAATGGCTGAGAATTCAGTTAGGACCGACATATCAGGGACTGAGCTTCCCCTTCTTGCCAAACCTCTTTACTCCCTTCATAGGAGAGATTTTCAAATACATATAGTCGCCAATCTCAAACTCAAGATCCTTTCTTCGCACATCTGCATACGAATTTTATAGGCTCTGAGCAGTTTTAAGCCTTTCCCTGATCAACTGAACCTTTTCTAAGGTATCAAATACCAAGTCAGACCCTACCACTGTAGCCTCACCCACTTCAAACCAGCCAATAGGAATCTACATCTCCTCCCATAAAGCGTCTTAAATGGAGCCATCTAAATGCTGGAATGGTAACTGTTGTTATATGCAAACTCAATCAAAGGCAAGTGGTCATCCCAACTGCCCTTAAAGTCAATGGTACACACCCTTAACATATCTTCCAAAGTCTGAATAGTCTTTTCTTCTTGACCATCTGTTTGAGGGTGGAAGGCTGTACTAAGGTGAACTTGGATACAAATACCCTTTAGGAGGGCTTTCCAAAAGTGAGAGAAGAATTGCATACCTCTATCTGAGATGATGGATAATAGAACTCCATGCAATCTGGCCAACTCTCTAACATAGAGCTTGGCATAATCCTCAACTGAATAGGAGGTATGGATTGGTAAGAAATGAGCTGATTTGGTCATCCAGTCTACAATGACCCAAATCTAATTATGCTGATGACGAGTACGAGAAAAACCCATCCTAAAATCCATGCTCACCTCCTTCCACTTCCAAGTGGAAATACTGAACTCCTGCATAGACCCACTAGGCTTCTGATGCTCTATCTTAACCTGCTGACATGTTGAGCACTTAGCTACAAACTCTACAATATCTCTTTTTATCCCACTCCACTAATAGACTTCCTGCAGGTCGCGGTACATCTTGGTGGCCCTTAGATGAATTGAGTTGCATGCACCATGTGTTTCTGCAAGAATCCGCTACCTCAAGTCATCTACGTTTGGCATACATAGCCGACCCTGGCAATGAAACACACTATCTCCCTCTTGGGAGAAAACTTTTACCTTATAATCTCTGACTAATTCTTTCAACTTAACTAGACTAGGATCCCTATCCTAATTTTCTTTTAACTTGGAAACCATAGATGATTCTGAACTACTCTGCACCCATACACTACCTTTTGCTGAATCGACTAAGCGGACACCTAGTCGGGCAAGCTGATGAACTTCCTGAACTACTTTCTTCTTATCATCTTCCACGTGAGCAACACTACCTATAGATATCCTACTAAGAGCATCATCTACTATATCGGCCTTTCCCAAATGATTCAGAACACTCAAGTCGTAGTCTTTCAACAACTCTAACCATCTTCTCTGATGCAGGTTTAGGTCTTTCTAAGAAAATACATACTATAGGCTCTTATGGTCAGTGAACACATCAACGTGCACTCCATACAAATAGTGCCTCCAAATCTTTAAGGCAAAAACTACAACTTTTAACTCAAGATCATGAGTGGGATAATTATTTTCATGGGGCTTGAGTTGTCTAGAGTCATAGGTTATGACCTTACCTCTCTATATCAAAACACAGCCCAAACCAACTCTAGAAGCATCATAATACACCACAAATTCATCTTAATCACCTGGTAAAGTCAAAACTGGGGTTCTAGTAAGTCGCGTCTTCAACTCCTGAAAACTCTTCTCATAAGAATCTGACCACTGGAATTTGACTTTCTTCAGAGTCAATCTAGACATAGGGGATCCAATAGATAAAAATCCCTCAACAAAATGTCGCTAATAGCCGACCAAGCCCAAGAAACTCCTGATATCTGATGGAGAAATGTGTTTGGCCAGTTTTTTACTGCTTCAGTCTTTTGGGGATCAACTTTAATGCCATCATCGAAAACGATATGGACAACGAAAGCTACTGGCCTTAGTCAAAATTCATACTTATAGAATTTAGCAAATAACTGATGATTTATAAGAGTCTGCAATATATTCTGACATGGTCTGTGTGATCATATTCACTGCAGGAGTAGACAAGAATGTCATTTATGAAGACTATGACAAATATGTCCAAGTACTGCTTAAACACACATTTCATCAAGTCCTTGAAAGCAGCTGGGGCATTGGTAAGACCAAATGACATGACTAAGAATTCGAAGTAACCATACCGAGTTCTGAAGGTTGTCTTCAGAATGTCACACTCTCTGACTCTGAGCTGATGATAGCCTAATCTGAGGTATATCTTAGAAAAGTAACTGGAACCCTAAAGTTGGTCAAATAAGTTATCGATTCTGGAAAGTGGATACTTGTTCTTGATCGTGACTTTATTTAGCTAACAGTAGTCAATGCACATTCTGAGAGAATCGTCTTTCTCATGCACGAATAGAACTAATGCACCCCATAGGGATACGCTGGGTCTGATAAATCCCTTATTTAGGAGATCTTTAAATTGTTCTTTAACTCCTTGAGTTCTGCTGGAGCCATTCTGTATGGAGGAATAAAGATGGGCTAGGTATCTAGAAGAAGGTTAATTCTGAAGTCAATTTTCCTTTCGGAAGGGACTCCAGAAAGATCTTTGGGACACATATCTGGGAATTTACATACTACTGATACTGACTTAAGGGTAGGGGTTTCTGAACTAGAGTCTTGAACTTGAGCGAGATAATAGACACATCCCTCAGATATGATTTTTCTCTCCCTAAGGTAAGAAACAAGCTGACCCCTAAGTACCGAAGTACTACCTCTCTACTATAGGACATGTTCATTCGGAAACTAAAATTGGATAATTCTATTTCTGTAGTCAACTAAAGCATAGCATGAATGATGCCAATCCATACCAAGAATAACATCAAAATCTGTCATTTCTAATTCTACTAAGTCTGCTGAAGTAACTTTCTGAGACACTATAACCGTACAGTTCCTTTATACCTGTCGAGCTATGATAGATTTACCCACTGGCATAGAAACAGAGAAAGGCTCTACTAGAATTTTAGGACTGGCTCCGAAGTCAATGGCTATATATAGAGTTACAAAGGACAGAGAAGCTTCTGGATATAGCAAATCATAAATATGTAAATGATAAATTTGTAACATAACAGAGACCACATCAGGAGATTTTTCCTAATCCTATAGAGACTGAAGTGCATAGAGTCTATTTGGGTGTTGCCCACTTGTGGCACTAGAAGCTGCACTCTGCTGATTCGGGCGACTGGACTGAGCTGGGGGACGATTATACTGATCTTGGGAGCCTGAATGAGGAAAATCTCTAATCCTGTGGCCTGGCTTGGCACATCCAAAACATATATTGTGGATATCTTTGCAGACACCCTAATGGTTTCTGCAATATTTCTGGCAAAGAGGAGTATTTTCAGGAACTGCTAACACTACCCTGAGGCTTAGGGCCTGGAGCCCTGTCATTGGGCTATCTCTGAATTTTGGTGTTGGAGCACTGGCTGAGGACGGAGCTAGAACTGAGGATTTTGGGTGGAATTGAGAGTGATTCCCACCCTCTAACTTAGGCTGAGTAAAGTTGAAGCTACCTATTCTCGCTCTCTTGTTCTCCCTCTTTTTCTCCCTATTCTTAGCCTCCTCTATCTACTAAGCAAAAACCATGAGCCTAAATATGTCCATCCCTTTAATCAGCATTACGGTCCTACACTCTTTGACCACACTGTTAGACACACCCAACACAAGCTTACTCATCTTAGATCTACTATCTGCCACCACATGAAGAGCGTATCTAGCTAATTGAGTAAACTTAAGAGAATACACTTTCACCATCATATTACCCTGCTTCAGATTAATAAACTCCAATACCTTTGCTTTTCTCAACTCCAGTGGGAAGAACCTATCTAGAAAAATAGTGGAAAACTCCCTCCATTCTAAAGGCCCTGCATCATCAGCCCTCTCTGCCTTCCACTACTTGAACCATGAGTAAGACACATCCTGAAACTGATATACATTCAACCCAACACTCTCACTAGCTGTTACTCCCATAATATCTGTGACCTTCTACACCTGATCAAGGAGCTCCAGTGGGTTCTCATCTAACTTAGACCCAGTAAATGAAGGAGGATTCATTCGGGTAAAGTCCCAAATCCTAGCTGCAGCAGTATTGGACACTAGGTTGGTCAGAACGATGGATGGACGTTTATTCTTGGCTGTTACTGAATGGTCTAGAGTAGTAAATATAGCCCTGAATTCCATAAGGGAGATATGCTCATCCAAAGGATCTGCCGGACGGGCTGAGGGGCTGGCTGATTTTCTATCCCTCTTCTATTTTTGTTGGAAGGCATGTTCTGTAAATGGAAGATATAAAAGGATTAGACTGAGAGTTTAATTTGAGCTTATGCTCAGTCACACGACATGAATACTAAAAGAAGGGAAACTTTTCCTAAAAACATCTTGTAGCCTCCTGTCTATAAGTGTGGCACACTACACACCCATGCACAAGACTTTACTTAATGCGGCTTTCAAACTTTCTAGGAGTCTGTTAAACCTTAGGCTCTGATACCAAGTTTGTAATGCCCTGAGTCTATACCTCAGATGCTACACGGTGCTAGCGACCCAGAAGAACCTCCAACTAACCCATGACTAGTACCTGCTATGAGCACTGAACAATAGGAACATTGTAATAATAATATAACTGAAATAAATACAGAAATAAGGGATATAAATGCCATAAGGTTTGTAACTAAAACAAATACTGAGTACTAAAATCTGAATACTGAAACATCTGTCTGAAATACTCTAGTCTAAAAGCCTCTAACTGACTGAGTTTGGAGTTGATGGGATAAGCCCCTAACTAACTCTAACTACTGCAAACTGAAATATTAAAATAATATAATAACTTTATCCTCAAACTACAAGGACTCACCACTAGTCATGCTGCTGATAGAGTGGGCTGCTAAGTGTGGTCGGGAGCTCGTACGTCTGAACTTATGATATAAAACATCATAGCACATAAAAAAGTTTGATTCAGTACTTTGAATGTACTGGTATTCTAAGTGAGTTAGGCTGATATGCATGGGTTCATATGCATGAACAAATAACTGACATGGTAGCATGAATATAAGTGAATGAAAGTGCATGCATGAATACATAAACTGTTACTGAGATCATAACAATACTGGATGCTGAATTCTGAATATTGATTAATTGATATTTGAGTTTAATGATACTGGAATACCAATAACTGAATGTATGTGTCTGACAGTCCTGATTCTATAGA
Organism: Capsicum annuum; assembly: GCF_002878395.1. NCBI lineage: Eukaryota > Viridiplantae > Streptophyta > Magnoliopsida > Solanales > Solanaceae > Capsicum > Capsicum annuum. The sequence goes on from NC_061112.1 coordinate 63,015,221, forward strand.
ACGAAACTGTGTTGAGTTCCATACTAAGTTGTGTGACTGTGTCTGACAAACATGATTCTGTAGAACTGGACTGAGTTTTATACTTTGACTGAAACTGAAACTATGGGAGATAATCATCTAACTATAATTCCCTAAATAAGGTAACTGAGTTAGGGTCTAATCTGTAACCCCAATTGGAAGGATGTCAGTACCGTGTCACGGGTAAAGACAAGTGTTGAGTCACCCTCATATGGTAGGTGCTCTGAACGAGAATGGTGGTACTCTCAACTGGCAGGTAGAACACCTCATCAACCCTCAACTGGTAGATTAACGTCTCAACCTATGCTGACTACGTAGTTCTGGAACACAAGGACTGCTTCTAAGGATCATACCCTTTACTGGCAGGTGAGTCCCCATCCTAGGGTTTACTCGGTGCTTAATCCTATTCCCAACTGAATAGATACTGAACTTATTTCTAAAATGTGCTAGGCTAGACTGAACTGTTACTGATCGTGTTGTCTATCTGAACTGAACTAAATTCACTGGGTTCCGTTAACTGACGAAGTACTACTAAGTTCTGTTAGCTGACTGAGTTTTTTGAGTTTTGAACTGAATACTACTAAGTTAAGTTCTAAACTAAACACTACTAAATTCTGGACTGAATAATAAACTAGGACTGATTACTGAGGTACTACTGTTCGTAACGCTATAGAGACTATTCTTTAACTACTGTAACTCTAGGAAAGCAGCTGGATTTTCGGGTATTGAATACCCCCAGGACTCGATGGCATGAAAAGTAAAACATTGCATGATTTTAATAGCACAATAGTACCTGTTTACTAATAATGCATTCATTTAGACATTTTTGTCAAACACTAGATATACATGGGCTTGTGTATGATTGAAATTGCATAATAACATATCATGCTCGCACTAGTAAATTCATATAAGCATTTTGACAAACACTTGGGAGGAATGGGCATTTCACATATCAATTAACATGTAATACTATCATGGATACTACATTCACTTGCAATTCAAGAGTTCAACATGAAGTTCACATAATTCAATCCACATCTAACTAGTTTTCATGAAACTTGTGATAAATCATGGAATTAAAAATCCATTCAACAACATAGTCAAGATTACATTCAAATCCAACATAAAATCTATGAAGTCAATTAACTTATAGTTTAAAAGAGTTTCTTAAACTCCAAGGGTGGAAGGAAACCCTTGGATGAAACTTCACATACCTTGGTATTCAAATTTGTGAAGAATAATGGAGTGTTCTTGAAGCTTGATCTTGAAATCAAAGGCCCTAGGGTTTGTTCTTGAGAGAAATTTGAAAGTGAATGGTTTGCTCTAGGAATGACTTAATCTCGTGTGTTTGGGGCTGAAGAGGGGTGCAAAAACACCCAATTACCCCTTAGGACACGGGATTTTAATGACTAAAAATATGTCAAATGACGTGCAGCCCGCCGAGTCGCATTGATGGGATTGATGCTATGGCCAACGCGCCGTATCAAGTCTGCATCGACCTACTAGAATTTGACACTGGAAGCTGGGGAAAACATTTATCGATGTGATAGTCTATGCGGCGTATCGAGATAGCATCGATCCACTGGTTTGGACTCCTAAACTTTATTCAAATGAGGTCCAAAAAATCCAAAATTTGTTCGGGGACACCTACTGATATTCTTGATCATGAATCAACCTAAAAATCGATACTTTAAGGTCATAAGGGTCGGGAAATGGGATTTCTAATGGCTAAAATAGATTCTAAGTATTTACATTTAGCTGAAATTTCTAAGTCTGGGACCTCTTTTCAAGCTTTAACAGACTAAGTTAAGCTTAGAATTTTGCGGGGTCTTACAGAACTGTACATATATTCATCAATATTATCAATATATTTTAGATCGGTAATAATAGCAAACTCAAGCATAGAAAATCTCAAAATTTTACCCTTTACATAAACATGAATCTCATCATGTTTATCCTGCTGGATTTCTAGCATCAGAAGACATTTGGATATTTGCCCTATCCAATTGCACTGGATCATTTTGAGATATACCTAAAGATTGTATTTCTAAATGCCACATAAATTTCTTCTCCAAAATAAGTCTTTGTCTTTTCCAAAATTTCGTTTACACGTGCTACCAATATGTAATGGGTGAGCCGAAACCTTGTCAATACGATATTTCATTCCCTGCGACAAAAATAGAAAATAAAAATTAAGGGAAACAACATTGCAACAAAATTATACATATTAAAGATAACACGATACAACATGTTCACATGTATATACAAACCTTATACATATCATTAAGTAATCTTGGTTAATGTATATGAAAACATTATACAAAATTGTATGAGAAGCTTTTACATATTGTAAGGAATACCTTGCTTACTGTATAACATAACCTTATTCATAATTGATACTTTCAAGATGTATAATGAAACCTCATACATAAAGCACATACTATGAAAAACACGTATTAAAGGTAACAAACATTGCAACAAATTTAAACATAATAAAGATAACGCGATACAACATGTTCACATGTATATGCAAACCTTATACATATTATTAAGTAATCTCACTTAATGTATGCGGAAACATTATACAAAATTGTATGAACACATTTTACATATTGTAAAGAATACCCTACTTACTGTATAACATAACCTTATACATAATTGATACTTTTCAAGATGTATAATAAAACCTCATACATAAAGCACAAAATAGAAAACACAAAATTAAGGGTAACAACAGTGCAACAAACTTATATATAATAAAGATAACATGATACAACATGTTCATATGTATACGTAATCCTTATACATATTATTAAGTAATCTTGGTTAATGTATAAAGAAAGATTATAAAATATTTTATGAGCACCTTTTACATATTGTAAAGAATACCCTGCTTACTGTATAACATAACCTTATACATAATTGATAATTTTTAAGATGTATAATGAAACCACAAACATAAAGCACAATTTAATCAATGTAATATAAACTTGGTAATGTATAATATTTAGCTTCTCATACTGTACAGTCACACAAAATGTTTATCAACATATAATTACCCATTTACTGAAGAAAATAAAATAATTTAAAAATTATACCTTCGAAAGATGTGGTCGTCCTAAATCATCGACCTTCTTTTTACTTGTCGATTTTGAAGATGATTTCTTTTAACTTGAACTGGCAGCTTCCCTCAATTTCTTCATAGTTATCGGGTTGTTTCGGTGCTTGGATCGGTTCACTGCGAAATTGGATTCTTCATAATCAAATGTACCATGAACAACATCAACAACGGGAACATTTTGTTCTTGACAATCTAACTGACTAAGTCCTAAACTAAAGTTAGGACAAGACTCTGTTACAAAATTTATACTTTATTGATTAAGCACTTGCAACTAAAATACGAAAAAAATCAACGAACACACTAGAGTGACATTGCACAAGTAATTAATTTCATAAATACATACATGCAACAAAAAAAATCTGAAAGCTCCAAACTGATTTTGATTTGGTAAAGTTTAAAAAAAACTCAAAAATTAATTAGGATGGTGATGAAGTTAATAAATATCTTCAGTTAATATTTGAAAACTTACAAAATTGAAACCTTTTAGAACACGTAGCTTGATTTTTGGCGTGAAATAAAGAGAGTAGTAATGGGGAAATATCGTACTAAACAAGGAGCAAAACACTGTAGTATTGGAATGTATAAGGGAGAGGAGAGAGAGTAAAAAAGGTAAGAGATTTAAGTAATTAATAAAAAAATTTTATAATTGCTTTTCAAATATAAGATTTTATATAATAAGTATAAGTTACCTTGTGTATATATATGTAACTCTTAGAAAAATTAGTTCCTTTGAAAGTGGTCATTTCAAATTTATCACATCCTACAGTTAGTCGACCTTTTTAATTCCATGGGCTGACCATTTCTACTTTTAGCCATTTGACCCATTTTTTAAAAGGTAATTAATTTTTTTTTTGTTTCACTATATTTTTTGGGGGCTAAAAAATCTATTTTTTTTTTTTCAAATAATTAAATGTAATTACATAAAAATTGTATAATTATTGTATAGAATATGTATAAAAGTTATATATGTGATGGGTTGTATAGAATATGTATATATATAATATATATGTATAGAACAATGAATGTGGCATAAGGGTTATGTCAATATAGTATAGTGTGTATCAATATGGTATAGAGACTGTATCAATATGGTATAATGATTGTATCAAATATGATATAGGAACTATATGTGCATATAGTAACAAATCGTATAAAACATGTATAGTAATTGTATAGAGTCATATAAAATATGTATCTAATAATTACAGCTAAAGGTTATATAGAATATGTATAAAAATGATATAATTATTGTATAAAATATATATATATTAATAGGATCCGTATAGAAACTGTATCGTTATTATATAAAAATGTATCTTTAACAATTATATTATATTAAAGATGTATTGTATTGTACTATAATAAATATGTATTTATTGTATCAAATAAGTAAAACAAAATGAAACTAATATTACATAATTGTAATATTGTTGGTGAACACCATAATCTGCTACGTTACTGTATTAATGGAGTAGCCGATAATTTTAGTATATGTGTGGACATGATTATTATCTCCAATGCTTATGTAGGGGGACACGTAGGCATTGGCTTCCTTAAGATTCAACAAAATTGGCTATAACATGAGATTATATTTTAAAGGCTATAGGGTGGAAATTTTTTGGCCGACAGATCATTTCTGTTCATTTCCCTTTATGTTTTGCATTTCACAATTTGGGCTATTTTGGATCCAGAATAATTTTTGCTTTCTTATAAATAAAAAGGGCCACGAGTCCATAATTTGCTTTTTTAGAAAGAAAAAAAAAAGAAGAAGAGAAAATTATCTCATATGTATGTATTAGATTGTTTATTGCAAGTTATAGCAACACTTTTAGATAATTATTTTATAAAAATTTAATTACAAGTTGTAGTAACTATTTACAAAATTTATTTATTTATTTTGTTTAAAAAATTGATAAGCAATTTTTTAAAGAATAATTAACTCCTTTTTTAGGGATTAGTATTCAATTTATCATAACTAAAAGTGTTGATAATTATGAAAGGAGTAAAATATGATCAATATATCTACATTTATTATCATTTTTATCCTTTTTCAAAAAAATCTCACGTCTTTCTAAAACTACTTTTTCGGAATAAAATTCTTTTGTCAAATTCATATGTTTCATCTACACTTCTTGAACTACTACAATTATTTTTTTATTCATTCATCTTCATAAAAAAAGTATCTTCCTTTGGGGTATTATTTTAGAATCAAATTTGATATCTATCAAATACTTATATATTTGTGGGTTCAATTTTGTATCGTTTATCTAGTTTTTTTTGCTTGAATTTCAGTATATAATTATATTATCAGTTGATTTCAATGTTATATGAATCATGTCTTCTAAACCCCAAGTCTGATTCTACTCCATTTCAAAAAAACCCTAGAATAATCTAATGAATCACTAGCAGACTTGGTGGTTCAAAAATTTTGTGAGAAATTATTTCGGATGTTCAGAAACTTCAACGTGGCAGCAGAAAATAACAGAATGATGTAATTTTTGTGCGTACTATATAGTGACTGTGTCTAGATTTAAATTTTTGTTATGTTTTTGTTGCTTAGTAATGATGTCCTTAAACAATATACATGTTATAAACCAAACTATGTTTTGGTATTTTAGAATTTATAATCTTATTATGATTTTAAAGTTTACATATTGGTTCTTATATTATTTTGTTATTAGGGTTTAAGTCAGGTGTTTTCATAGTTGTTTTTGCTATGTATATGTCATGCTATATAAAAATAGTATAGCATAACACTTTTATGTAATCAACAATTCAGCTGGCATTAAAAGTGATGTCAACTGAATGAAATTCTTAATTTGTTGAATATATACAATTAACAATAGATTTTCTTTGTGAATGTAATGTTCTTCTGTATTAATTTGATATAAAATTCTTCTATATTAATTTGATATAAAATATTCTTTCAATTATGAAAGCGGTGAATCTATTATTTTCATATTAATTGAATTCCAAAATTTCTTGGTTATAACAAGTATATTTTTGTTATTAAAATTAATATAATATATCTTTAATCAATAATTATGAATTGTTATAGTTTGTATTGATTATCTACTTCTATTATTTTCAGTATCCATACGGATAGTTAAAATATGAATCAACATTTTAATAACATATTCAGTCTACAAGTTCAAAACAGAAAATTAACATTATTCTAAATCAAAACATGAAATAGTTATTTAATTATCATAAAATCAATAAAAAAACATCTTTCAATATCTTGAAATATAATGCATAATAATAACAATTATTTATTAAACTTGAGGTGCATGTTTATGACATGTTTTTTTGTTGTCTCTCTTGATGGCAACTACTACATGTCACCTTGGCTCTTTTACACTTTTTTTGCTTGATGCTTTTCATTTTTCTTCATTTGCAGCTACTTGATACATCATTACTTTCATATTATTATTTATGAGCATTGGTAGGCATATATCATTTATCAAGAACTTAATCTCAATTTGAATTGAGTTAATGCCAATCTTGATTTATTTTGTAATTGAATTTATCAATCCTTTATACTTGGTATCTACATCATATATAATCTCATCTACAGAATTTTTTTTAGGTCTATCTATAAACATAATATAGATTTTTTGATGAATCAATTTTCAAAATAATGTAAAGATATGAAATTTGAAAATTTCAACAAATTTAATATTAACAAAATATACACATAAAAAAAAACTATGTTACGTGCTTGTACTCAAATTAACAAGTCTAACATTGATAGATTTAATTAAGGTATGAAAAGGATTGGAACTATATTTTGTTAAGTAAAACAACAAAATTTGCATAGTTATGTTCAAAAAATCGATTTGAATTTCTAACAGAACTTATAAAATCACAATTAGTTGATTAAAACAACAACAAAAATATTGATCACGTTCCATCTTCCTCCATGCATCACAAACAGATATTTTTTTAGAAAAAGAAGAAGACAAATATGGCGAAACAATTTTAAAAAAATAGTGAAGAAGAAGAAAAGATTAATACTTGATAATGAAGATTTGAGGAAAAAAATAATATGTTGTTAATGAAGAAGGAGAGAGAACCGTTTCAGAAAGAAAAAAAAAGATTATTGATATCCTCATAATAACTGTTATCTTTGTTAATTAGTATGAATTTTTTTTTGCTTATATGAAATTTGTATTTTATTTTTTTGATTAGAAAAAAACTGGTAAAGTTGTTATCATGTGACCAAGAAGTCACGGTTTCAAGTCTTGGAAATAGCCTCAGACATAAATGAAAGGTAAGGCTGCGTATATTACACCTTTATGGTGGGACCCTTCCCCGAACCCCGCTCATAACGGAAGTTTTAGTGCACCAGTTGACTTTTTTTAGAAAAAAAAAACATTTTTTCCCTTTTTATACTGAAATTTTGCTACAAGTTGCAAACTAAAGAGTTTTGTCATAACTTGAATTTAACCATCTAAGGATGGTTGTATAGATTTTTTTCCCTTAAAAAAAATAATATGTTATCCAACACACAACTTTATAAAACTACTACTCTATCCTAATTTATATCTTCTGATTTATTGCCACAAAATACATGATATGTTAACAAAAAACAAGGTCCAAAGATCTTTCTTTCTTATATCATCAAATTCATAAAAATTGTTTATTTTAAAATGTGTTTTATTAGAAGAGTTCTCCAAAAGAGTATCTATGGATGGTACAATTTGTATTGGACTAACCAATTTTAAAAGCACTTTCATGGATAGTAAAGCAGTAATTTGTATTTGGATAAATTTTCAAAAATGTGTTAGGAAGAAAATTTTACGTCATTGGCTTCTAAAAATTGCTTGTATTACTCCCCCGCTAATCTTTACTCCAAAAATACTTGTCAAACTTGAAAAATTAATGAATAATTTATATATTTATGTTCATTTTGCTCTTGCGTTTTCAAAGCATTAAATTTAGAAAAAAATAACATATACATACACCTTATAAAGTAATTACAAAAATCTCATCTAATTATGTATCGTTGTTGGATGTATCGGGAGATAATTATGTATCTTGACAGACACAAAATTAAAAAAATATATCAGGAACTAATTATATATCTCTACAAAGAAAAAATGTATCTTCATTGGATGTATTATGTATCTTGACAAGTCCGAAATTGAAAAAAATGTATCAGAAACTAATTATATATTTTTATAAATAAAAAATACATCTTCGTTGGATGTATTGGGAGCTAATTATGAATCTCGACAAATTCAAATTTGGGATATTTAGTAATTATGCAAAATATCAAAATTTTCTGTAATTAAGCTCCAAACTATTGGGATTTATGTTATTTTCCCTTAAATTTATTATATTCAAAAGGTGATATACTACCTCCGTTCACTTTTACTTGGCACACTCATTAAGAAAATAATTATTAAAACGATTATTTTACTATAGTATTCCTATTAATTGATGATTACTATTGTGTCTTGAAATTAGTTTACAGAATAAACAATTAATGTCAAGGGTAAAATAAGAAAAAAAAAGTTGTCCTTCTTTGATATGCCAAAATGACAAATAAAAGTGGAAATCCAATTAGAAAATAAATAACGAGTAATTCTGAATGGAGGGAGTAGAAAAATTACCCATATTATTTATTGTTTCTGAAGGTGTGTAAAGTCAATATGGACAAATATTGTCGAACAAAGAGAGTACAAAATGCTTATTTTGTTATGAAAATCTAGTTTAAACACCTCAACTTCCTAAAATAAACATTTCTGCTTATACATATATGACTTCTTAAAAGATAGGAAAAGCATGCTATTAAAATCGGCAAACAATTGAACGCCTTCACAAAATAAAACTTAATGGGGTCATTTGGTTGAAAAACAAGTTATCACGAGATTAGTTATTCCACCCTCAAGGAGGCATAAGAAAAACACTACAATCCTGGGATAACTAATCTCCGGATGAGTTATCCCATGCATTTTATCACAATCAAACATGGGAAAAGATCCTCTTGTAAATTAATCTCAGGATTAGTTATCCTTATCCACCTACCAAATGACTTCAGAGCGTAGTATGCATGACGTATGCATGTGATACAAAATATGCCCTTATTGGCAAATAGTTATGTGTTCTCATAATGCTATCATTGTTGAGTTGCGCTAGAAATGATTTTGATGATTCACAAACATTGGTAGAAGAATCATATCCTTCGAAGGTCTCAATGAGAAAATGATTTATTTATAATATTATCAAACAATTACAAAAGAACAGTTCCTTAGTAGATCTTTTGAAAGAATTGGGCTGCAGAAGTTCTAAGCATATAAATGAAAAGAATCAGATCCGTCACAGATGATCGGAGAAGCCTGTTGATAGGGGCGGGTCTATTAAGGCCCGTACGGGTGTCAGGCCACCCAAAAACTTTGATGGAAGCCCACTCCCTCTCCTTCGATCTCTCTCTCCCTAGTCCCCACGTCTCCCTCCCCCGGCACACTCTCTCTCTCGAGTCCCATTCTTATAGTGTCATTGAGGCAGCACCGATCGGAACCAGATAAAATAGTCAGTTCGACTACAATCGGCGACCAGCGTACCACAAAAGCAAGGAGACGCCCCGACGACATTCCAGTGAAATTCCGGCATCATTCCAGTGAAATTTCGTTGAATTTTTGGCGGCTTCTTTGCCGGCGACCCTAGTCAGGCAACAAATCTCGACACCAAAACTGTAGTAACCAGCTATAGCAGGAGTTCTCCCATTGATTTCTAACCCTTTATTATATTTTTACTTTATTTTATATCCTTGTACTTTATTTTATCGCGCAGTTTTCTGGTATTTTTACTGCCTGTATTTTTTGCGGGATTTGTGTCGGTTAATTGGGTTCGAGTTGCTATTGTTCTTAAAATTGGGTTAAACTGTGTGCTTTGAACTGTTGTTATTGTTTTGTTGTTTTAACCTCTTTTGTTGTATTTGTTGAGTAGTGGCTTGGGTAGTAAATGGTGGACTAGGGTCATGTCCTGGGGGCCTGGGGGGCTGCAGGTGCAGTTGGGGCCAGGTAGTGGGTCAAAGTTGAGACGCGGAGGATGGGGTTTTAGGGGAGGAGAGTCGAGAGATGATAATTTTAGGGTAGGGTCGTGGAACATAGGGACCCTTCAGGGTAAGTGGATAGAGCTAGTTAAGATTCTTAGGAAGAGAAGGATCAGTATTGTGTGAGTCCAGGAGATTAACTGGGTAGGTTCTAAGGCTAGGGATGTGGATGGGTACAAGTTGTGGTATTCAGTTAGTAAGAGGTGTAGGAATGGAGTAGGTAACTTAGTGGATGAAAAGCTCAGGGGGCAGATAGTGGAGGTTAATAGGGTTAAGATAGGGTGATGACTATTAAGTTGGTCATTGGGGGTTTTACGGTGCATGTCTATAGTGCTTACGCGCCACAGGTGGGCCTGGGCGAGGAGGAGAAGATGAGTTTTTGGGAGGTCTTGGACGAGGTGATTCGAGGTGTGCCTAGTTCATAAAAGCTTTTCTTAGGAGGGGACTTCAATGGGCATATCGGGTATTTGCCGATATGATACAATGATGTGCATGGTGACTTTGGTTTTGGGGATAGGAATGATAAGGGTACTTCTATATTGGATTTTGCTAGGGCCTTTAGATTGGTGGTAGTGAATTCCATCTTTCCGAAGAAAGAGGAGCATCTGGTTACTTTCCGTAATAGGATAGCCAAAACTAAGATTGACTTTTTGCTGTTTAGGAAGGGGGATAAAGCTTTGTGTAAGGACTGTAAGGTTTTTCCGAATGAGAATCTTGCGACCCAACATAGAATTCTGGTGATGAATTTGGTTATTAAGATGGGCAAGAAGAAGAGGGGTGGGGAGAGCCGACCTAGAGTTAAGTCGGGTGGCCTGAATCCGGTCAGTGCTTTAGAGATAGAGGCAAAGTTGGAAAGGATGGGGGCGTGGGAGTGTCGAGGGGACGTAGATAATATGTGGGATAGGGAGGCGGTTTGCATTAAGGAGACTTCTAGAGAGGTTTTGGGTGTCTCTAGGGGATGGTCTGGACGGCATCGGGGGGACTGGTTGTGGAATAAAGAAGTTAAGAAGAAGGTGGAGATGAAGAAGACGGCTTACATTAAGTTGGTTGAGAGTAAGGAAGAAGAGGAGAAGCAAGTGTGCAGGAAGGAGTACAAACTTGCTAAGAAATAGGCTAAGTTAGCAGTTACGACTGCTAAGACAATAACATTTGAGAGACTTTATTCATGTTTAGAGGAGAGAGCAGGGAAAAGAGGTTGTACAGGCTTGCGAAAACTATGGAGCGTAAGGATCGGGATCTGGACCAAGTGAAATGCATTAAAGGAGAGGATGGAAAAGTTTTGGTGGAGGACGTTCTAATTAAGAAAAGATGACAGTCGTATTTCCATAAGCTCCTGAACGATGAGGGGGACAGAGGTATTGTGATAGGGGAGTTGGAGCACACTAAGTAGCCTTGCGATTTCGACTACTGTCGGTGTTTTAAGGTCGAGCAAATATGTGAGTCTATTCACAAGATGCGAAGGGGCAGGGTGACAGGGCCCGATGAGATTCCGATAGACTTTTGGAAGTATGCTAGCAGAGCGGGATTGAGATGGCTAACCCATTTGTTTAACAATATTTTCAAGACCGCTAAGATGCCCGAGGTGTGGAGATAGACTAGGGTGATTCCTTTATACAAGAACAAGGGAGACATTCAAAGTTGCAACAACTACCGTGGTATTAAGTTGTTGAGTCACACGATGAAGATTTAGGATAGGGTGGTGGAGCGGAGGTTGAGGAAGATAGTGCCTATTTAGGAGAATCAATTTGGATTTATGCCTAATTAATCAACGACTGAGGCAATTCACCTTGTGCGGAGGCTGGTAGAAGGATATAAAGAGAGAAAGAAGGATCTGCACTTAGTGTTTATCTACTTGGAAAAAGCTATGAAAAGGTTCCTAGGGAGGTTCTGTGGAAATGCTTGGAGGCGAGAGGGATACCAGTGGTGTACATCCGTTCGATTAAGGACATGTATGTGGGGGCAAAGACTTAGGTAAGGACGGTGGGAGGGGATTTCGGGTACTTTTAGGTCTTGACAGGGCTGCACCAGGGATCGACTCTTAGCCCATTCCTATTCACCTTGGTGATGGATGTGTTGACGCTAAATATACAAGGGGAGGTTCCTTGGTGTATACTCTTTGCGGATGATGAGTTTTGATTCATGATTCGCGCCGAGGTGTTAATGATAAGTTGGAGGTTTGGAGACAGACCATGGAATCTAAAGGATTCAGGTTGAGTAGGACTAAGACGGAGTACTTAGAGTGCAAGTTAAGCGACTTGAGGCAAGAGGACAATGTGGTGGTGCAGTTAGAGTCGCAGGCGGTTTGTAGGAGGGATAGTTTTAAGTATCTTGGGTCTATGATCCAGGGAATGGAGAGATTGATGCAGATGTATCCCATCGTATTGGGGCAGGTTGGACGAAATGGAGGCTTACCTTGGGAATTTTATGCGATAAAAAGGTGCCTCTTAAGCTTAAAGGTAAATTCTATAGAGATGCGGTCCGGTCGGCCATGTTATATGGGGCGGAGTGTTGGCCTGTTAAGAATTCTCACGTCTAAAAGTTGAAGGTTACGAAAATAAGAATGTTGCGTTGGATGTGTGGATGTACGAAGGCAAACAAGGTCAGGAATGAGACTATTCGGGAGAAGGTGGGAGTGATTTTGGTGGAGGATAAGTTGCGGGAAGTGAGGTTGAGATGGTTTGGCCACGTGCTGAGAAGGGGCACGGATATCCCAGTCTGTAGATGTGAGAGGTTGGCCTTGGAGCGTCTCAAGCGGGGTAGGGGTAGACAAAAAATATACTGGCGAGGAGTGATCAGACGTAACATGGAATAGTTACAGCTTACTGAGGACATGAACCTAGATAGAAAGGTTTGGAGGAAGAGTATCAAACTAGAAGGCTAAGGTGGGTGGTCGAGTCGTAGTCCGTAGTTAGAAGGTTTAAGGATAGCTTGGTTGGGAGTTCTAGTTATGGGGGAGGGGGTCCTTGGGTTGTTAATTATACTTTTTTTTGTGAATGTTGGTTCTTTTGTTACTTTAGCATATTGCTTGCCTTTTGGTTAATTATACTTTATTTTTGTCGATGTTGGTTCTTTGTTCTTTATCATGTTGCATGACTGTTGATCTACGGTATTTTGTCTTGAGCCGGGGGTCTATCGAAAATAGCCTCTCTACTCCTTCGGGGGTAGTGGTATGGACTACGTATATTTTACCCTCCCCATACCCCACTATGTGGAAATCTACTGGGTTTGTTGTTGTTGTATATATATATATATATAGATAGATGTATATCTATACATAGAGAGATAGATAGATAGATATACTCAAATATTAAACCTGTCACCCATAATACCAAAGTGTCATCTAGAGCAAGTGGTAAAGCGTCACATCTATGGCCCAAAGTTTGCGGGTTCGACCTCATTTGGTAGCATATAAATTATAATTTGTTAAAATTAACTTTAGTGAGACGACATGCATTGTTGATTAAAGCACGCCACGCATAATCATAACACTTTATTTAAATATTATAATATTATATTATTAACTGTTGACTTAAATATATAATTAATTTTTATTTTTGACTTTTTAAAATTTCTTTTGTTTTTAAAAAAGGTATCTCTCATCAAAATAAAAAAAATTCTATTGGCTTTCCCTCTGAATTTTCCAAAACATTGACCTCTGTTTCTCTGCCCACTGCTGCCGACCGAATTCTTTAACATTGCCGGCAAAGGCTCACGACCTCAACCTCATCACTCTCTGCATCCGTTTGCTAACTGACTTGCTATCTCAATAGTCAACATCTACAGGTCCGTAAGTTACTTTGAAAGATTTTTTTTGTTTCTTTTTCTTGAACCTAGAAATTCAAATTTTGAATTATCTTAATTTAGGATTGAGAAAGTGTTCTAAACTTCTAATTTTGTGAATTTATATCGATAACTTTTTCAAGTAGGTTAATTATTCTTGGTCAAGTTATAGTAATGTCAATGCCAATCGTTTTGTCTTATAACTGATTTCTATTTGGGTTCACTAAAAGTTGATTCAGGAGAAAGAAGATCAGTTTTTTATTGTGATCCTCGAATATGATATGAAGTGAGGAAATATTATATTGAAAAGGGGTCTTGTCAACCTATCTTTAAACCATATCCATCAAGTAAAATAGGAGGTAGAATGCGTCAATTTGTTTCAAGTTGGTTCAAAGGTTCACATTCTAGTTGGTTGGAGTATAGTGTGGAGAAAGATGCCAAATATTGTCTTTGTTGTTATTTATTCAAAAATGAATTTGTTCAAGAAACTACGACTGACAGGATTGCATCAGGGATCTACTGTTAGTCCCTTTTTGTTTATGTTGGTGATGGATGTGTTGACGCGGCGCATTCAAGGGGAGGTGCCGTGGTGTATGCTTTTTGCAGACGATGTAGTTCTGATAGATGAGACTCGAGGGGGTGTGAATGACAAATTAGAGGTGTGGAGGCGAACTCTTGAGTCTAAAGGGTTCAGGGTGAGCAGAAGCAAGACAGAGTATGTGGAATGCAAGTTTAATGACGTGAGGCGGGAGAATGAGGTAGTAGTGAAGCTGGAAGCACAGGAGGTATGTAAGAGGGATAAGTTTAAGTATCTTGGGTCCGTGATCCAGAGTAACGGTGAGATTGACTAGGATGTCTCGCACCGTATTGGGGCGGGATGAATGAAGTGGAAACTTGCGTCGGGGGTGCTGTGTGATAAGAAGGTGCCGCCCAAGCTTAAAGGCAAATTCTACAGGGTGGTAGTCCGTCCGGCCTTGTTGTATGGAGAGGAGTGTTGGCCAGTTAAGAACTCCCACATCCAAAAAATGAAGGTGGCAGAAATGCGGATGTTGCGCTGGATGTGTGGACTGACTAGAGGGGATAGAGTTCGGAATGAGACTATCCAGGAGAAGGTTGGTGTGACTTCAGTGGAGTGCAAGATGCGGAAAGCACGATTGAGATGGTTCGGACACGTAAAGAGGAGGGGCATGAATGCCCCAGTCCGTAGGTGTGAGAGGCTAGCGTTGGATGGTTTTAGGCGGGGTAGGGGTAGGCCGAAGAAGTACTGGGGTGAGGTGATTAGGCGGGACATGGAACAGTTACAGCTAATCGAGGACATTACCCTAGATAGGAAGATCTAGAGGGCGTAAATTTCGGCAGAGGATTAGGGCCAGTTTGGGTCGCTAGTGTAGGGAATTACTTGGTGGGGGTTTTATTCCTGTTATGATTCCGTGTTCCGTGTTCCATGTTCTATTACGAATCTGTGTGCTTTCCTCTGCTTTCCTCTGCTTTATATTACTTATGGGTGCCGTATTTATGTTATGTAATCTGCTTCTGAGCTTTACTATGTGTTTGTGTGGTATCTCGTGCCTTGAGCCGGGGGTCTATCAGAAACAGCCTTTCTTTCTACTTCATCAGAGGTAGAGGTATGGACTGCGTACATCTTACTCCCCCCCAGACCCCACTAGGTGGGAATACACTGGGTTTGTTGTTGTTGTTGTTGTTGTGGAATAAGGTGCTTGAAAAATTTCATTTACTTGTCGGTAAAGTTAATCGTGTTCACAATAAATGTTATAATAAGATGCTAGATTTATCAAATCACCATCAATCAATTCAAGTTGTTCTTGACAAACATTCTGAAAAGTTAAAACGTGAGTACCGAATCCATTTGGAAACTTCAATTGAAGTGGAAAGACTTCTTTTGTATCATGAATTGCCTTTTTGAGGTCACGCTAAAAGTGAATCTTCAACTAATAAAGCTACTTTTTAGGGTTTTTGTAGTGGCATGGAGACAAACATCCCGATGTGGAAATAATGATATTAAAAAAAGCTCCACAAAATGATACTTTTACTTGTCTTATGATCCAAAAGGATATTGTCAATGCTTGTGCAAAGAAATATTGAAAGTTATAATTGGAGACTTGAATGCAAATTACTTTGATATATTTGTTGATGAATCCAAATACATCTCACACAAAAATAAATGACTCTTGTTTTTAGGTATGTCGATAAGAATGGTGAAGTAGTAGAACGATTTATTGGTCTTATCCATGTTAGTGATATATCGACATGTTCATTGAAGAAAGAAATTTATTCTTTGCTTTTCGATCACTCACTAAATCCATCCAAAATACGTGGACAAGGTTACGATGGAGATAGTAGTATAAAGGGAGAGATATTTGGTCTCATAACTTTAATTATGAAAGATAGTCCTTCGGCATATATATTCATTGTTTTGTACATCAATTGCAGCTAACACTTGTAGCTATTGCTAAAAAGCATTTGAAAGTTAAAGACTTTTTTGATCATGTTACTAATATGCTGAATGTTGTTGGAGGATCTTTTAAGCATAGAGATTTACTTCGTCATCACCAAGATAAAAATTTAAAGCAATTACTCGAGTTCGGTGAAGCTCATACCAGAGAAGGATTACATCAAGAATGTGGACTTCAAAGACAGGGAGATACTCATTGGGGATCATATTTCAAAATATTAGATAACTTTCTTTTTATTTTCTCATCTATTATTCATGTACTTGGAGTGATTGAAACTGAAGGTTCTACCTCAAGTGATAAAAATCAAGCGGAATATCTTTCGACAAAGCTTTAGACATCCAAATTTATTTTTATGCTTCACTTGATGTTGAAAGTGTTGGCCGTGTTAAATGAATTGAGCAAGATTTTACAAAAAAAAAACACAAAATATTGTTAATGCTATGGAGTTTCTTAACATCTCAAAGAAAATATTACAAGATATGAGAGAAAACGGGTGAAAATTTTTGTTGGTGATGTTTTTTCATTTTGTGATTCACATGGTATCTTGTTTCCCAAATTAACTGAACCTTATTTTTCTGAAAATTCAAAGCTCAAGTGTTTAGATGTTAGTTATTCGTACCACTTGCATGTTGAAATCTTTTATTCTGTCATCGATGTACAATTTCAAGAGCTTAATGATCGTTTTAATGTAGTGAATAGTGATTTGCTTCTTGAGATGGTCAGCTTGAATCCTGTCAATTCTTTCTCTAACTTTGACAAAGGTAGAATCATGACTTTAGAAAAGTATTTTATCCAAATGAGTTTGATGATGGAAAGCTTCAAGATTTTGAGTGATCAATCGATACTTTCATAATTCATATGCGAGGTGGTAATTCCAAGTTCTTCAATTTGCAAGAATTTATGATTTGGCAAAGACATTAGTTGAGGCAAATATTGTGGAAACTTATTCACTTGTTTATTTACTTGTGAAGTTGACTTTGATTTTTATCCGTTGCTATGACAACTTTGGAGAGAACATTCAAAGTTGACTCTGATTTTTATCCGTTGCTATGACAACTTTGGAGAGAACATTCTCGTTCATGAAGCACATAAAAAATGAACTGCGAAATAGTATTGGTGATTAATATTTAAATGATTGTTTAGTACATCACATAGAGCGTGATGTATTTGCAAATATAAGTAACAATGTCATCATTCATTATTTTCAGAATATAAAAACTTGTTGTGGACAATTGTAATGAATTATGAATGTTATGATATTACTAATATTATTGAAAGTTTAAGCTTTGTGATTTTATTACTATTCATTTTTTTCTTGATTATTGCCCTATAGACCAAAAAGATGAATAATCTAATTGATTTAATCGATAAGTTTACTTGACACCTAAAGAGTCCGGATCCTGAATCTGTCTATGCCTGTTGAGCAGGTACGACGAAGCAGATTCCAAGTTCAAAAAATATATCTTATGGAATCAAAATTATTGGATAATATGTGGATTAAGGAACTCGAATCTAATAAACAAATATTACAATATCTGTACAAAATAAAGAAGACTTGGTGGTGCAATTAGTTAAATTAAAGCTTACTTATTTATTTAGAGAAATAAAGATCAATTCCCACCTAAAATAGTTTTTAACTAAAAAAAATATTTGCACAACATGTAAGAGAGGTTCCTCTCCATTACTCAATCTCTCCATTTCTCCAGGCATATTTGGATGAAAACCACATGTCATAATTAAGAATTCAAGGTTGACATGCAATTCCTTAAATCAAGATCTTACCTATGATTAGAGTAACAAATAATTTCTTTGGATCTGGCTTTTCTTTATTTCCTTTCTCACCATTTTTCTCAAGCTTTTGCTTAGATTGAAGACACATGTCAAAGGTTAAAGTTAATGATTGAGATTTAATTAGTTAAAGCAAAGTCCTAACTATAGTTATTTACTAGCATATATTTGCTCCTTAAATATTTTTAACAATCCATTTATCTTTATCTAGAACTATTGTATGTACCCGCGCAACGCACGGATAATATTAAAATAATATTTGTAAAATTTCATGTTGGAATGTCTTGTTCGAGTATGTTAAATTTTATTATTTTTAAAAAAATTCAACTATGATATTGTTTCTCAATGAAATGTAAATATAAAATAATTTTTTTCTCTACCCTCAACCTCCTTCCACCCCTACCACCACCTCCAACCCCAACCCTTAATTTTTTTTTTTTTTAAAAAAATCCACCCCGCCCCCTCTTCCCCCCTCCCCCCTCTAACCAAATCTTTATGAAAAAAATCATGTAATTATTAAAAAAAATTATGTTTCATATTTTTTTTATCATATTATTCACAATTTAAAGATATTATATTATTTATATTTTTTCCACCCCACTCCCCCACTTTTAATCAAATTTAAATGAGTAAAAAATAATCATTCACAATTTAAAGATATTAGATTGTTAATACCTCCCCTCCTCCTCTACTTCTAATCAAATTTATACAAGTAAAAAAATCATGTAATTATAAACAAACTTTTATTTTTCATATTTTCTTTATCATATTATTTACAATTTAAAGATTTTATATTCTTAATTCGATTGTTTTTACTTTTAAATGTTTATTCTACTGTACTTCCCTCCCCCCCCTCCCAATCTCTTTCTTTTGAAATTTATAAATAATATGTGTTATCTAATTACTTCATTATATCCTAAAAATTAGTTTAAAATATTATCCCCAGCCCTTTTTTATATATATATTTTTTCACTGTAATTTAATTACTTTTATCTAGTCTAACTTTCAATTATTTGTGCTGTTGTATTACGCGCCATGATAGTTGAGTTTTCTCTTTTTTCAAACTATATAATGCTGAGTTTTAAATCTAAATTACATAGATTTGATATTCTAATGTTCATTAATTTTGTCATTTCTTAGGATTATAATTACTTGGTATACATAATTTAAAACTTTACTCGTTATAATTAGAAAATACTTTCTCAAAATATATTTCAAAATCTGGATGTTGAGACATGAAACACAACGCAATCCACTTTATAAATTAATCAAAACTCAATTACCAGACATTAACATACTATAAAATAAATATAAATTTATGAATCAAAAAATAATTGTCAATATCATAAATGATTTCTATATATATTTATGTAACCTGCGAAAATATAATTTCTAATTTTTTATGTTAAAATTCAAAATAATATCTTAGTTTAATTTTTCAAAAAGTCAACTTAATTAGATTATAATGAATTAACAATGTCAAATGTTATCGTTTAATGTTGGGATAATTATTTTATCCTTCTTTGAATTTTATTTTTAGGAAAATGGTTTTGACCTTTTCGAAATATTTCATAAAATTCAAGAAAATTTTAAAAAAACTTTAAAAAATTTTTACCAAGTCACCACTTGATTTTTATAGAAAAAATTAAGAAAACTTAAAGAAATTTTAAATATTTAAAAATAGAAATAAATCTTCAAAATTTGGAAAAACTGAGTAAGAGTTCAGTTAACGCCCTAAAAAGGTTTTTGCGACACTTAGGAGCGACCGTTAAAAATGATTTACCAAAATAACTTATTTGACTAAAAGAGACTAATTTTGCAGAAAGTTGATTTTATAGAAATATTAAATTTAACTCAAGAAATTATTTATTTACTATTTTTTGAAGATTTAAAATGATATTTATTCAACCAAGCAAAATTGATCCAATTTAACTTGAGAAAATTTTCTGTAAAAAAGGTTGAACTAAACTTGTTTTCTTTATAAATTATTCTCTCCAATAAAAGTGAAAGAAAATGATTTATGAATATCATATTTTGATGAAAAAAATATCTATCTTTCAAGAAAAATATCAATTTAAACCAATGATGAACTTTGACTAATTAGTGAAATATTTTTATCTTTTGCAAAGGAAATTGATTTTAGATCGGCAAGAATTCCTTTTAACTTAAATGAACTACTTTAACATATTGATAAAATAAAATGCTATTTTGATTTTTAAAAGTTCATTCCAAGGAAAAAACATAAAGATATATTTATATTAATTTCGAATATTACGCTATAAAATAAAATACGCAAAGGAAAAATACAGAGACAAACAAAAATAATGATTCAAAGGGAATTTATAAAGGCTAACCAAATTAATAATTTAATACAAACACATAATCAAATAGGATTTACAAGGAAATGAAAAAAAAAAAGAATTAAAATTGAGGCTTCTTCCAAATCTGGCCAACTTTTTGGGCCCATTTTTTATGGACTTTTGGTCCATTTCTACAGTTGTATACTAGTTGTATACTGACTGTATATCAGACTCATTTTGCAGCGTTATTCAAACTTAAAAGGTGCACATGAACACAAAGATGCAAGAATTGGAATGGAAATTTGGTGTTATCAGAAGGGTCACATTTTTTAGAAAATAACAAAAAAACACAACTTCATTATTTTAACGCTAAGGTGGATCCCTATTGCCTTGTTAGTACAAAGCATGGTACTGACATGTAAAAGACAATCCCGAAATTAATAGAAAAAAAACTAAGCTTAATGTTTGGAAAAATATTTCCTATTAACTCATGTAAACACGGTCTATTTTGCACTCAAAAGCTCTTGAGAAATTCATAATCGTGACATAATCGGCATTCCAACGGTCAATAGAAGAGCGATATGAACGGGGGCTTTAATATCCCTCCCACACCACATTCAAAATCCAAACAACATGTGTAAAGTATGTTAAAAGCAAATTTCATCTTAAATTATCGCTATAGTCTCGAAACACAAGAAATGTCCTGTATTTAGCACTTATCGATGCATCATACAATGCAATATTGATCAAACATCAAAACTATTAGAGCTTACATTTTTTTTTCCATTTTAACAGCACGATGTATAAAAACAACTCTCGACAATCAAAACAGATAAGGTTCAAATAATATCAGTCCCGAATCGCCAATAAGCCATCACATTCTCATAAAATTAATACGAAGGTAAGATCGTTGGCGGTTCCATCACCCAAACCAATCTCAGAATAACACCAAGTATCAAAACACCAAGTATCAAAATGCCACCATTCCGCATTGTATCTTTCAAACATAAAGAAGAAGAAAAAGCGTAAAAAATAGTAAAAGTTTTCACCTTTTTCGGAGAAGGAATCGGGATCAAAAGCCTTGAAGATGGATTACTACCACCGGAGTTCCAATTGAATTTCACCAAAATTCAACAATTTCGTCGAAATCTTAAATAACTTTGTCAGAATTTTTTAACTCCCTTTTCTTTTCTATTGGAATTGATTTTTTAAAATGTGTTTCTTCTCGGATTCTCCGGTTACATGGGATTAGAGAAATACTCCTCCCGAATTCCCACTTTTCTCCCAAAGAATCTCCCTTTTTTTCTTTGTACATAAGTGAGTATTTATAGTGAATTTTGGGGTTGTTTTGGGGGAAGATCGGAAGGGTAAAAAAACAAAAAAAAATGAGTTTGAAGTTTGAATTTCAAAAATTGGGACAATTTGAGCTGGAGTTCGCATAGAATTGAACATTATTGCTGAGTTGTCGTTGCAGCTTTGTGTTGTACCGCTGCTGTTATGCGTAGCTGCTATAGCTGTCGCAAATATTATTGTTGTTATACACAGGTGCTGTTATAGAATTGTATACTGTTGGTGTTGTGGCTTGTCGTTGTTGTTACAACATTGTTTGGTGTTGTTGAACGCTGTTTGGTGCGTTTTTACAGCATTGCCGTTGCTGTTGTTTTGTTGACCGAAGTTTGGTATTGTTCTTGTTTTTTGTCGGTTGTTGATGAAGAGAGAAAAAAATGGGCCTGGGGCGGGTTGTAGTATTGGATTGGGCTGAAGGTATTGTTAACATTGGGCGCAGGTTAAGGTTGGCCCGATTTTAATTGGAAAAATAGATTAGGGATTTTGGCTATTTAATAAATAGTCGATCAATGAAAAATTAGACAATTGTATTAAATTTTAACGCAATTAAAATTCAATTTGACCAATTTCATTGCAATTATGGCTGAATTGATTTCAACTAAGGTTCAATTTAATAAATTGACTAAATTAAACAATATTTGAAATAAATTAACGACCAACTTAATCTCAAGCTCCTTGATTCAATAAAATCAAACAAATATTTCTCCAAACAAATTATAATTTAGACTAATTTATATTCAAAGCAAGACTTTAACTATTTTGATCAAGTTTTGACATAATACTTGATTAAAATCTAATTTATGTAAAATGATTATTTAATTAATAAAATTATACAATCTCTCATATATTAATATGATAAAATATATGAGACTAAATATTTTTTAGACTAATTTATATTCAAAGCAAGATTTTAACCATTTGGATCAAGTTTTGAGATAATACTTGATTAAAATCTAATTTATGTAAAATAATTATTTAAGTAATAAAATTATACAATCTCTCATATATTGATATGAGAAAATATAATCATTACATAAAATGAAAAAATTACCTAGATAAATACTTGAAATTTTTTTTATCTGAATAAAATAAATATTATAATTTTATTTAAAAGCAAAGACACTCAGGATTAAACTTAGTCGTGGAGGGAAAAAATTAGGTGTCAACAATTGCCCCCTCTCTTTGGGTAGGGTGCATACAAGTAATCCTTGGCAAAGGGAGTTTGACGTTCCTAATTTTGTCCAACCACTAAATTATTTCTAAAAGTTGTTGGTTTTTGCACGAATTTCATGGACTTATGGTCGGACCCTACTATCAAGTTTCCTAAATATCTCAGGTTACATGAGAATTCAGGCTACTTATAGTTCATAAAGTTTGATTCTAAGTGCGATTTTTAAAGAATTCACAAGTTATTCCGACTTTTGGATTTTGGTAAGATCTACTCCTCCTGCTTAGTGATCAGATTTGGGATCAGCTTGATTGTATTAAAGTAGTGAGCTTCCATATTCCGAAAGACTCCATTTTAAGTCATGGATGTTTTTACATACATTGGTTATTTCATAGACATTGGTTTTGGATATGGTTAGTGGTATATCCCAACCAGCTATTGTTTTACTTTTGATTTGAGGCTTTATGGAACTACTATGGGTGGTGTTGGCAATGGTGTCAGCCTTAGTATTGGCACTGGTATTGGGTCTGATACCGTTTGACTGTATTTATGATTGTTCCATCCTATTATATTTTGTATTATATATATCTATATTGGAACTCATTTGATATAGGATGTATGGATTGGTATATGTTTTTGTTTTGGTTTTGGTTATTGGTTAGATAATGGATGGTTGGACTTATTTAGGTTGGTCATGGTCATAGACCTATCCCAGAGTTTGGAGTTGTAATAAATTCTATCTTGTTATTCATTCAGAATTTATTCAACTTAGGGTATGCATATTTAGAGGTTGGGTTAGGTAATGGGGGTGGTCCCTGGACCTGGTTGCACTTGGGATACCCGTTACGACAAGGCCCAGTTCGGGTCATGTCAAGTTGGTATCAGAGCTTTAGGTTCATGGTCAATTGAGAGTCCACAAAGCCATGTCAAGTAGAGTTTTTTTTAAGGGTGTGCAGCGCGCCACACTCACAAGAGAGAGGCTACAAGACATTTAGGAAAATTTTCTTTTCTTTATGTTCTATTTTCAAGCTTGGAATTTATGTCCTGGATTTTCCTCTAATTCTATTTGTTTTTTTTTCAAATCATGCCTCGACGATCTGAATTCATGAAACCTCCTCTTTCCAAACTGGGGATAATGTTGATAGGACAAGCTTTACTCAGGGGATCCATACTCGGTCTAGGGGTCTAGTCTCTGATATTTTAGAGTTCAACTGGTTCTTTTTAATCCTCCTCTGGATCCTTAGGCAGACGTGACGAATGTAAAGTTTCATCAGTCGATTCATATGATTGCTCAGTTGGTAGCTTCTCAGGCTGAGTGTGGTGTATCTGATATTGCATCTCTTAAGGCCATAATGGTTAGCCAGTTTATGAGGTTGAATCCTCTAATTTTTGTTGGTGTTAAGGTAGAGAAGGATCCTCAGGGTATTTGGATGAAATAGAAAAGATCATCAGGGTCATGTAGGCCACGAATGTGGAAGGGTAAATTTTGCTATCTATCAGCTAAATGATGTGGTGTACCAATAGTACGAGGAATGAGATCAGGTAAGGGGTGAGGTTGATGAGTAGTTTCTATGGGAAGCTAATGTGGAAGGGTAAATTTTAATACCTATCAGCTAAATGATGTGGTGTGCCAATGGTACGAGGAATGAGATCAGGTAAGGGGTGAGGTTCATGAGTAGTTTCTATGGGAGGCTTTCTCTAATATTTTTCTGGATCGCTTCTTTGCTCAGGAGTTGAAGGAAGCAAAAATAAAGGAATTTGTTAATATGAAATAGGGGAAGATATCGGTTGAGGAATATGCCTTTAAATTTCACCAGTTGTCTAGGTATGCTCCAGAATTGGTGTCTGATATGAGGGTTAGGATAAGAAAGTTTTCTTCAGGACTGTCTCAAGATTTGATCCTTAAAAGCAAGACCATACTGCTGATCAAGGACATAGATATCTCTAGGTTTATTATTCATATGTAACAGTTGATGGAGGAAAAGAGAAAATACGCTGAGATAGGGGAAAGATAGAGTAAGAAGTTTAGGTTCTCTAAGAAGGATGGTCAACAACAAAGTGGTGGGATAGTGGTAAGTGGCCAAAGAAGAAGTGGGAGAGTTCTAGTTCTTTCTTTGCAGCTAGTGCTTCTTACCCAAAGCAGTTAGGTAATAGGCGTCAGTAGGGTGGCGACAACTTTAAGGCATAGGGTGCCTAATCTCAGACTAGTGAGGCACAGTTGCCCTTATTATGTCCTCCTTGTAGGTTCTGTGGTCTGTTGTATCAAGGTTAATGTAATGAGGGGAGGGACAGGTGCTTCAAATGTGGTTAGCCATGCCATATGCTTAGAAATTATCCAGTTAGTAAGGTTTTTTGGGGAGAAAACAAGGTTTCGATTGCCTCTACATCTGCTCCCCCACCCAGGGGTGCTGTTTCTGTATCTTTTTCTACTTTTGGTACCGGTACAGGCCGGAATAGGTTATTTTCTCTTGCGTCCCAATAGGATTCTGAGGAATCACCTGATGTCATGACTGGTATGTTACAAGTATTTTCTCATAACGTGTATTGTTTACTTGATCCGGGGTCCACTTTCTATTATGCAACCCCATTTGTGGTTGTGTATTTTGGTTTTAATCCCGAGGTTATTTCAGATTCATTTACTATTTCTACCCCGATAGGTGACTCTATAGTTTCTAAAAGAGTCTATAGGGTATGTGTGGTATCTTTTAGTAGTAAGGAGACTTTGGTAGATTTGTTCGAATTAGATATGGTGGTTTTTGATGTTATTCTATCTATTGATTGGTTACACTCGTGCTACGTGTCTTAGATTGTCGGACCCATAAGGTTGTCTTTAAGTTCCCTGTTGAACCGGTTATTAAAAAGGAGGGTGGTTACCTAGCTGCTAAAGGGAGGTTTATATTATATCTTAAAGCTCAGAGGTTAATCTCCAAAGGGTGTCTCTATTATTTAGTTCGAGTTAAGAACTTTACTCAAAAGTTCCTTCTTTGCATTTGGATCCAGGAATAAATTAGTTTCCTGAGGTTTTTTTGAATAATCTTCCTGGTGTTCCTATGGATAGGGATATTGAGATTGGGATTGATTTGGTTTTGAATACTCGTCCAATATCTATTCCTCCTTATAGAATGGCTCCGGCTGAGTTGAGAAAACTCAAGGAGCAACTTAAGCATCTTTTGGATAAGGGTTTCACCAGTCCTAGTGTGTCCTCGTAGGGTGCACCAGTGTTATTTATGTGTAAAAAGGATGATTCCCTTCGAATGTGTATTGACTATTGACATTTACATAAGGTGATGGTCAAGAACAAGTATCCTCTTCCAAGGATAGATAACTCATTTGCTTAGTTGCAAGGTGTGAAATTCTTTTCAAAGTTAGATCTTTGGTTTGGGTATTATCAACTGAAGATTAGGGAGGTGGATATCCCTAAGACAGCTTTTCCATACCCGGTATGAACACTTTGAGTTCTTGGTTATGTCATTTAGTTTGACTAATGCCCCGACGACATTCATGGATTTGATGATTAGGGTATTTCATCAGTTTCTAGATCTAATTCTCATTATGTTCATTGATTATATTTTGGTGTACTCTAAGAGTGAGGTGGATCATTCCAATCACCTCCGTGTGGTGTTGCAGACCTTAAAAGAGCAGTAGTTGTATGACAAATTCTCAAAATATGAGTTTTGGTTGAACACTATTACTTTTTTGGGTCATATTATTTCTAGTAAGGGGATCATGGTGAATCCACAAAAGGTGGCAGTGGTTAAGAACTGGTCTAAACCCATGAATCCAATTGATATTTAGAGCTTCTTAGGTTTGGATGGGTATTATAGGAGGTTTGTGGAGAGTATTTCAATGATAGCTACCCCATTGACTAAGTTGACTCAAAATAAGGTAAAGTTCTCTTGGTTGGATGCTTGTGAGGGTAGTTTAGAGAAGCTGAAGGATAAGCTAACTTTGGCCCCGATTTTGACTTTTCCTGAAGGCAATAAAGGGTTTGTGGTTTACTGTAATGCTTCCCTGGCGGGACTTGGTTGTGTTTTAATGCAGTATGAAAAGGTGATTGCCTATGTTTCTAGGAAGTTGAAGGTACATGAGAGGAGCTATCCTACTCATGATTTGGAGATTTTAGCGTGGTTCTTACATTAAAAATTTGGCGATACTATTTTATATGGAGTGCATGTGGACATCTTATCGGATCATAAGATTCTGCAGTATGTGTTCACTCAGAAAGATCTTAACCTCAGACAAAAAAGATGGCTTGAGCTTCTCAAGGACTATGATATGAGTCTTCACTACCACCCAAGTAAAGCTAGTGTGGTTGCTGATGCTCTTAGTAGGTTGTCCATGGGGTGTGTAGCTCATGGAGAATTAGGAGTTGGTGAAGGATATTCACCGCTTTGCTAATATTAGAGTTTGCCTTTTGGACTCCGAGAATGGTGGTTGTGTTGTTACAAGAAGTAGTTCGATTGTCTCTTGTTGTAGAGATCAAGGAGAAGAAAATGCTAGATCCTATCTTGATGAAAATCAAGGGAGATGTAGGTGGGAAAAAGGTAATGGTATTTGAGATTAGTGGTGATGGTACCTTGCGGTACCAAAGGAGGTTGTGTATTTCTGATGTCGATGGCTTACGAGAAAGGGTATTAAATTAGGCGCATTAATGACGCTATGTTGTCTATCCCGATTCGACGAAAATCTATTATGACCTTAAGGAGTTGTATTGGTGGAATAGTATGAATAAGGATATGGCTGATTTTATGGCCAAAAGTTTGGTGTGCCAACAAGTGAAAGTGGAGCACATGAGGCCCAAAGGCTTGTATCAAGAAATTGAATTGCTGTAATGGAAATGTGAAGTAATCAATACGAATTTTGTTACCTTCTTCCTCGATCTCAAAACCAATTTGATTTGGTTTGGGTCATCATGGATGGGATGACAAAGTCAGCTTAGTTCTTACCAGTGAGGACTAAATTTTTGGATGAGGATTATCCGAGGTTGTATCTTTATGAGATTGTAAAGCTGCATGAGGGACCTATTTCAATTATCTCTAATCATAGTACACAATTTTCATTTCCCTTTTGGCAGTCGTTTCTGAAAGGGTTGGGGACAAAGTTTAGTTTAAGTGCTGCTTTCCACCCACAGATGGATGGGCAAATGAAAATACTATTTAGATATTGGAGGATATGATTCGTGCATGTGTGATTGATTATGGTGGTAATTGGGTTGAGCATCTACCGTTTGAAGAGTTTACTTACAACAATAGCTATAATTCTAATATTAGGATGGCCCATTTTGAGGCACTGTGTAGTAGGAGGTGTAGATCTCCTATTGGCTGGTTTAAGCTTAGTAAGGCAAATATGTTAGGCCTGGATTTGGTTTATCAAGCTATGGAAAAGGTAAAGGTTATTTGGGATAGGCTTAAGGCTACCCAAAGTCGCCAAAAGTCCTATACAGATATAAGGCATATGGACTTGGAGTTTGACGTTGAGGATAGAGTATTCTTAAAGGTGTCTCCCATGTAGGGAGTAATGCGGTTTGGGTAAAAGAGAAAGGTCAGTCCTTGGTATATTGGTCCTTATGTGGTTTCAAGGAGGGTTGGTAATGTTGTATTCATTAGAGTTTCCTTCTAGTTTGAGCTCCATTCATTCGGTATTCCATGACTCCATGTTGAGGAAGTGTATAGGTGATCCTTCATCGATTGTTCCTTTGAGAGGATTAGGTATCTTGGATTCTGTCTTATGAAGAGATCCCGATTGAGATCCTGGATCGGCAGGTTCGTTGGTTGTGGACTAAGGATGTAGCTTTGGTTAAGGTTCTATTGAAAAGCATAAGAGGATGTGAAGTCCAAGCATCCATATTTGTTTTCTACTCTGAATATTTGAGCGGAAGGTATGTGTTCTTGATTATATCTTTGTTTTCTAACTTAGTTAAAGGTTAGAATTGTTATGTTGGGGTGTAATTCATACTTGTACTACCTTGTCCGTCATTCGGGGATGAATAATCCTAGTGGGAGAGACTGAAACATCCTGGGTTTTGGTCTTTAAATATTTCTTGGGTTTGGACTTTTCGGACATTATATGACTCACCATACCAGTTGTATGGTGAGGGTATGGGTCAGGTGACCCAGTCATATTGTCCAGTATTGGATGGTGTTAGGTGGTTGAGTTTCTTAAATAGGTATGAGTTGGGTGGGAATGAGTCATATGGTGGGTAAAGGGTCTTAGGGTTGGGTTATCCTTCACTTAATCTGAAGCTTAGTAACTTAACTTGCATCTGAGTATGAGTGGCTCACCATCATTTATGAGATAGGGTATGAGTAGTTTAGTCCAACTCACCTGTCGAATAGTCTCAACCCCTCTTAATTCTGCCAAATGTACGGGTTAAGTGTACTTGTCGTATGCTTTGATACGATTGGGGATTGGTGGTCATATGATGGTCAGTGTTGGGGGTCCAAGGGATTCCTAGGGTACGAGTGGTGGGTACCACTCGTATGATAGGGTATGGGTGGTATGGTGGAGTCATACCCTCGTATGGGAATTTTATGCAGTTTAAGTCTGGGGAAATCAGGGTATTTCCCCTCTTAACCTCTTAAGGACCCACGACTTATGTCAATATTGGGACATTATTTAACCTATTTGTAGTCACTCAAACTCTCTTAAACACTCTCAAATTTTCTCTAAGGCTCATGGGTTAAGGAATGCTCAATTTGGGGCTTACAAGGGTAATTTCTCTTCGTCATCTTCTTAATCTAAGGAATGTTACTCCTCCCTCATTGTTAGTTCCAACTAAATTCATGTTTTATGAATTATTTTCATGGCATAAATGTTGTTTGGTTTTGGGTTTTCAAATACATGATGGGTTTTTTGGTTATAATGATTGGTTATAGTTTTCCCATGTCTTTTACTAATGGTTTTCATATTATTATGGTTATTTGAACAATTGGTTTCATGGGAATAGTTAATTGGTACATATTTTTGGCTTTAGAAACACTATGCCCTCAACATGTTAGATAAAATGCCTATGAGAATGTTTTTGGTTAAATTGTTGGACTTTCATTGAACTATTGCATGGTATAACTTGGTAATGGAACCCTAAATAGTATAAATGGTTTAAATGGTAAGGTTTTTGTTTTTGTGGTTTGTCTAATTAAAAGCCTTGTAGGTTACAAGGGAATCCCCAATGCAAACTCAATAATGATCACTTGTGGGGTACATGGATTCCCCCAAGTCAACTTAATAATGTAATTTATAGGTACATGGGAATATCTTTACTTAAAAATGATGGCTAAGGACATTGCTTGCAAGCTCAAGTCGGAATAACGATTCCACTACTTATAGCCTTGGTTAATAATAAATGGAATGATGGACTGGTTATGTTGTAATGGTTTAAATTGTAAAATAATAACAGGGTATGATAGCTAACTTTGAAGGTGTGAGTCCAATGGACGGACACTGGAAACTCATGTTTGCCGACATGAGGATTGGTTATCATAACCATATATGATACTTAAGGGGTACATGGAAATTCCCTAGGTACACTTGTACATATATATCATGGAGAGCGAAGGGTACTCGAGAATACCTTACTCCTATGGTATCTCTAGTTCATGCGGCTAAATGCATCGGGAACAGTTTAGGGGGTTACACTGGACCCATATATCCCATGGGTGGTTCTAGCACGGTTAAGCTACACATACCTAGGTTAATGATTTAAAATGCATGCTAAACATGGTTCCCTTTTTCCATCATATATATATATGTATGTATGGTTGTGAATGAATATGGTTGGTTTACTTGGTTTTAATGGTTGGCATTATTTTATCCTTATCCTGAGTTCATGCTAGAATTCACCTGCTAACCGATCTTCGGGCAGCTGTATCCCCACGCGATGCAGGAACCAGCTATTCTACTCCTCCTGCTTAGTTATCGGATTCGGGATTAGCTCGGTTGGATTGAAGCGGTAAGCTTCCAGATTCCAAAAGGCTCCATTTCAAGTCATGGATGTTTTTACATAGTTTGGTTATTTCATAGACATTGGTTTTGGATATGGTTGGAGTATGTCCCAACCAAACATTCTTTTACTTTTGGTTAGAGGCTTTGTGGAACTACTATGGCTTGGTATGGGCGGTCTCGGCAGTGGTGTCAACTTTAGTATTGTCATTGGTATTGGGGATGATACTGTTTGACTATATTTATGATTGTTCCATCCTATTATTAGTAGATTATATATATTTATATTGGAACTCATTTAGTATGGGATATATGGATTGGTTTATGGGTTTTGTTTTGGTTTTGGGTATTGGTTGGATAATGGATGGTTGGACTTGTTTGGGTTGGTCAAGGTCATGAACCTCTCCCTGATTTTGGAGTTGTAATAAATGCTATCTTGTTATACGTTCAAAATTTATATGACTCAGGGTATGTGTATTTGGAGGTTGGGTTGGGTAACGAGGGTGGTCATCTGTCATGGTTAGACCTAGGATCCCCATTACGACAAGGCCCTGGTCAGGTTATGTCAAGTCTCAAACCAATAAATAAAAGATCAACAACACCTACCATATAATGCCTCAAAATTTTCCATCTCGACACTCAAATGGTAGCTATAATTTTAAGCGAACTCCACTAAGGCCAAATGCTACTCCACTAACCTCCAAAGTCCTAAACACATGAGCATAGCATATCCTCTAAAATCTATATAGTTCTCTCTAATTGATCGTCACTCTGGGGGTGAAAATTGTGCTAAGGTCAACCTGAGTACCTAAATCATCCTAATATATTAGATAGAAGATAGAAGTGAATGCTAAGACTCTGTTGGAAATAATGAACATAGTACCTCATGAAGACAAACTATCTCTTGAATATACGTATGAGCCAACCTCTTGTCACTGTAGGAGACCTGAATAGGTATGAAATGGGCTGATTTGGTCAACCAATCCATGATAACCTAAATATCGTTAGAACCACGAGAAGTATGAGGCAACCCACTCATAAAGTTCATAGTGATCCGGTCCCACTTCCACTAAAGAATCAGTAATGTCTAGAGTAAACCTCTCAGTCTCTGGTGATCAACAATCACCTGCTGACAACACAAGCAATGAGCTACAAAATCCACTACATTATTTTTTATACCATGCCACCAATAGATCTACTTCAAATCACGATACATTAAAGTCACCCAAAGATGGATAACATATCTAGAACAATGCATCTCCTCTAAAATATATCTCACCAACTACCAACTCTTGGCATACAAACTCGACCTCCAATCCTCAAATACCATCGAAATTAAAAGATGCCTCATTGGTCTTGCTGCTCAACACCTTATCTCGTATCACCCTCAAGCTATCATTATTAAACTGGTGAGCTTGAATCTTCTTTATCAAAGAATATATAGTATCAACAAAGGCCCAAACATTCCAAAGTGTTGATATATCAAGCCTTGCCATCTAGTTAGATAAAGACTAAAACTCTAAGGCTAAAGTCCACTGCTGGGTCAAGACATGAGCTAAAATCCCCATATTGGACAACTTCTAGCTCAAGGCATCTACAACCATATTAGCTTTGCCCGAATGATAAACAATAGTGAGGTCATAATCCTTATGCAACTCAAGCCAATTTCGTTGTCTCATATTAAGATTCCGCAGATTGAAAAGGTATTGAGGGATATGATGATTCGAGAAAATCTACAAAGAATTACACAAGTAATGATTCCACAACTTCAACAAACACACCACGGCTACCAACCACAAATCATAGGTAGGGTAATTTCTCTTATAAGGCTTCAACTGACGAGAGGCATAAGCAATCACTTCACCCTCTTTCATGAGCACCTCACCCAAGACAATGCTAAAAGTATCATAAAAAATAATAAAACCCATACCCTTCTTATGAAAATTCAAAGTAGGAGACAAAGTCAAGAACTTTTTGAGCTTTTAAAAGCTCTTCTCATATGTATCCAACCACTGAAACACCATACTTTCTTTAGAACTTGGTTAAATGAGCCACAATAGACAAGGAACCCTCTACAAACACCTATAATAACCCACCAAACTAACAAAACTTTGAATCTTATTAATAGAAGTAGGTCTAGCCTAATTACAAATTATTGCTATCTTGGCTAGATCAACCATAATATCATCTGGGGTCACCACGTGACTCAAGAAAGAGATAGAATCTAACAAAAAATCACACTTGAAATCGGAATACAACTTCTAATCACAAAACTTCTAAAGTACAATCTTCAAATGCTTCACATGATTGAACTCTCTCTTGGAATAAACTAAGATGTCATCTATAAATATAATAACAAAAAAGTTAAGATATGATAGAAAAACTTAGTTTATCAACTCCATGAATGTTGTAGTAGCATTGGTCAACCCAAAAGACATGACCAAGAATTCATAATGACCGTATAGAGTCCAAAAACCTACTTTTGGAACATCTAAAGCTCTAATCTTTAATTGATGATACCAAATATCAAATCAATCTTGAAAAAAATTGAAGCACCCTGAAGCTAGTAAAAAATATCATTAATGCAAGGAAGAGGCTACTTTTTCTTAATTGTCACTTTTTTCAACTATCTATAATCAATACAAATATGCATAAAACTATTATTTTCCTTCACGAACAAGATAGGAGTACTCCAAGGATACACTAGGTCTACTGAACCTCATACTCAATAAATACTTTAACTTCTTCTTCAATTTCTTCAACACAATAAGGGACATCATATAGAGAGGGATAAAAATGGGTTTGGTTCCTGACTTAACATTAATAGCAAAATCACTATTATGATCCGAGGTCATTCTAGGCAACCCTTAGGAAAAACATCCCTAAAATCACAGAAACTTAAAGAAAAATCCATTGGAGTGTAACACCTTAGAATTTTGTCTTTGAAATTTCTGCGTTTTGAGCTCACTGCCCAAGCTACGACTAGTACCTCACGAGTCATAAGGTATGGTCACGAGTCATAGGGAGAGACTCAATTACCAAACTAGTAGAGTAGCCAAAGTTTCTATCCTGAGTATGTCGTGGACCTTACTAATCATGAAGACTCATTATGAGCCGTAAGGATCAATTTATAGGCAAACCAATAAGGAATATCCAAGTTTTTGTTCATCTTATGACTGGACCCTTATGAGTTGTAAGGTGAGGTCATACGTCGTAGAGTATGACTCATGGCCAAACTAGTTAAGGGGGTCTAAGAGTCTGCCTAGACTACGAGTCTAGGCAACAACTTTTCTCTAGTCGTAATAAGTCGTGATGTGACCCATAAAGATTGGCGATAATTTTCTTGTCTTTTAATTGGGTGCACTTTGGTCATTTCCCTCTTCCCCCAATCATAACCCATGACCTAAAATACCCTAAGGAACCCTATTACTCCCAATTACTCAATCTTAAAATACTCTACAACTCTTTTAAATTTTCAAAGAAAAAATAAGCTAGGGTTTCTAAGGATTTGACATTTACAGCTTCAATTGGTGATTTGTCTCCACAATTGTGATACTTTTAGGCATGTATCTCCTTCCCTAAACTTGTATTTTAATTATGGCATATAATGGCTTGATATTACCATAGTTTTAAATATTTATTTTTAAATAAAAGATTGAGGGTTTTAGGTAATAACTATTTAAATGATTTTTCCTTGATTATTATGGATGCTTCACGCTTTGTATGTGTGTGAGCATGGATAATGGGATGGGGGTCATGGATTTCCTCGGATAAATGGTTTTTGGTGTAGGAATTGATAATAACGTCAACCCACTTGTATAATTGGCTTGAAATATGTTTTTGCCCATTTTTTCTAAACTAATACATTTCATAAAAGGTTAATGTACTATAAATAGATTTGAGAGGTTCAAGTAGCCATGATATGATCTTAAATTGAAGCTTAGGGTTGTATATTCCACCAAGTTGGAGTATAATTGGAATGACATAGTGGAATTGATTTGCAAGTTCAATTGGTATGAAGGTACTATTCGGCAAATGCCTAAATGGATAACTTTTGGGTTATGTGCTAAATATTATAATTAGGCTTAAAAGGGGTTGTGTAGATTATCGTGGAAGGTGGTAGTCCTAGGGAAACCAATGCTAGAAACCATATTTGTCGATGTGGGTGCCTTGGTGTCCATGTACATAGTTCACACTTTATATATCTATATTTTTTGAATGGTTGGAGCCTTAGTGGCCCTGCTTCTTTCTTAAATTTCTCCAGTTCATGTGGATAACATATACTGGGCCTTTTTAGTAGGGAAAGCCAAACCTATATTGCCCATGTATGTTTTTAGGATGGTTAGAGATACACAGTCCAGGTTAATGGTTTTAAAGTTCATACTTAAATCTTGTTCCCTTCCCTAGAATTATGTATATATGTATATTTACATATATGTTAACATGTATATTGAGTTTTGATTGAATTTGAAATGACATTACTTTATCCCTTATCCTGAGTTATATGCTCGCTCTTATCCTGCTAATCATCCTAGGATGCTACATTATTTCATAATGTAGGGTTTGAAGACACTTATTTTACCTCTATTTAGCATTAAGGTGATTTGGTTGGTTCGCGGTAAACTGGTGAGCTTCTATTCTTCAAAAAGCTTGGTTATTCCATCAGTTTCATTCCATATTTTAGAATTGAAGAGTTCATATTAACATTGTAATTGTCTTTGACGAACTTGAGATACCCATAAAGACTAGGCCCTAATTTGGGTTGTGAGAAGTTTGGTATCAGAGCCTCAATTTATTGTCCATTGTTCTCCATAAAGTCATGTTGAGTAGAGTCTCTTTTATGGGTTTTTAGTGTACCACACTTATAAGAGGGAGGCTACGAGAAATTTAGGAATATTTCTCTTTCTTGTACTCTATTTTGAGCTATAGAGTCTGGTGTCTTAAAATCCCTCTAAATTCTAGTTTGCTCATGTTTCAGTTTATGCCTCCCCGAAGATTTGATGTTCATGAAAACTCTTCTATCACTTTTGCCCTACCTAAGGGGAATGTGTAGGGGTCTCCTAACCTATGAAATGTTGACCCATTCTAGGGTCCTTGCTCCTAATTATGCTGCTCTACTTGGGGTTCCACCGATCCCTAGTTATCCTTCTCCAGTTTGTGACAATCATGATCAGTCGCCACAGGGAGATATTTTCTAATGTAGAGTTTTGCCGTTATATTCATTTGTTGACTCATTTGGTGACATCTTAGTCTCGCTAGCCTGATCATATGGGTTCTATTGCTCCTTCTTCTGACGTCACCTAAGTTGGGAAATTTATGAGGTTGAATCCCCCAACCTTTATAGGTTCTAAGGTTTAGGAGGATCCTTAAGGTTTAGCAGATAAGATGGAGAAGATATTTCAAGTTATGTTTGCTATTGATTTTGAGGGTGCAGAGTTTACTTCATATCAGCTGAAGGATATAGCTTATCAGTGGTATGAGGACATAGAGCAGTCTAGGGGTGATGATGTAAAGTCGGCATTATGGGATGAGTTTTTTGGTGCTCTCCTTCATCATTTCTTTTCTCAAAAGTTGAGAGAAGCTAAGGTAGATGATTTTGTGAATCTGAGATAGTGGAAGATGAGTGTGCAGGAGTATACTTTGAAATTTCATTAGTTGTCTCGCTATGATCCAGAGTTGGTATCAAGCATAAGAAAGTTTTCTTTGTGCTTTTCATGTACTTGGTTTTGGAGTGTAAGACCATTATGCTAAATAATGATATGTATAAATCTAGACTTATGATATACATGCAATAATTAAGAAGCAAAAAGAAACAAAAATGGGAGAGAGATAAAGTAAAAAGTTTAGGTATTGAAAGTAGGGTGGATGACACTAAAATAGTAGTAGAGATGGTAGATAATCATCCAAGAAAATTATAAGGGGAGTTTTAATTCTTGTTCGATGGCTGGTGCTCCTTATCCTAAGCCATCTAGTGATTGCCACTTTCAAACTAACAGTGGGTTGAAGGAACAAGGTGCCCAATCTTAGGCTAGTGGAGCTCATCAGCCTCACCCTGTCCTTCTTACCAATTCTATGGTCAGCTTCACCATAGCTATTATGACGAGGGGAGAAATTAGTGTTTCAATTGGATCAACATGGGCATATGCAGAAGAATTATCCCACGGGTAGAGTATCCATGGGGAATAATAAGGTCATGATTACTATTTTTTCATCTCCTATACCAAAGGGTTCTACCTATGGTTCCGATACTAGTAGAATTATCTCTATGCTCTTGCTATCCGTTAGGAGTGTGAGGCATCTCCTGATGTTGTTACTAACATGTTAAACCTCATCTCTCCTGATATATACGGTGTGCTTGATGTGGGGTCTACTCACTTTTATATGACCCTTTATGTCACTTTTTATTTTGGTTTTGGTCTCGAGTGTATTTTCGATCCCTTTTCCATGTCTACCCTAGTGGGTGTGATTCTATTATGGCTAGAAAAGTCTATAAGGGTTGTGTGGTATCCATCTTTCATAGGGAGACATTGGTTAACTTAATAAAGTTGTATATGGTGGATTTTGATGTTATATTGGGGGTAGATTGGCTTCATTCATGCTACACTTCCTTAGATTGTAGAACTCGTAAGGTAATTTTCCAATTCCTAAATGAACCAGTGATTGAGTAGGAAGGGAGTTCTCTAGTACCTAAGGAAAGATTTATTTCCTATCTTAGAACCCAAAAGTTGATTTCCAAGGGGTATCTATACCATTTAGTTTTCGTTAAGGATTTCGATTTTGAAAGTCCCTCTTTGCAATCTATTCTCATGGTTAACAAATTTCCTGAAGTATTTCTCTAGGATCTTCCTAGTGCTCCTCCTGAAAGGGAGATAGATTTTGGGATTAATATTCTACTATATACCCATCCTATCTCGATTTTTCCCTATGGAATGGCTCCAGGTGATTTGAAGGAGTTGAAAAAATAGTTAAAGGATCTTCTTTATAAGGGCTTCATTTGATCAAGTGTTTCTCCATGGAGTGCTCCTATTCTTTTCGTGATTGGCAGTTGAATAAGGTGATGGTAAACAATACCTATCCTGTTTCTAGGATTAATGATCTTTTTGACCAGCTTTAGGGTGCTAGATGTTTTTCTAAGATTAATCTTCGGTCGGGTTATCATTAGTTAAAGATTAGAGAGGTAGATATCCCTAAGACTATTTTTCGAACATAATATGGTCATTATGAATTTCTAGTTATGTCATTTAGGTTAACTAATGCTTTGATGATATTTATGGATCTTATGAACCAGGTATTCAGGAGGTTCTTGGATTTATTAGATAGTGTTTATTGATGATATCTTGGTATATTTTAAGAGTGAGAAGGATCACACCAATCATCTCTGAGTAGTGTTGCAGACTCTTAAGGATCATTAATTGTTTTCTAAGTTTTCAAAGTATGAGTTTTGGTTGAATGTTGTAACCTTTTTGGGTTATGTTATTTCCAGTGAGGGGATCATGATAGATCCACAAAAAGTTGAGGCAATTAAGAAGTGGCCTAGACCCACGACTCTAACTAATATTCAGAGCTTCTTGGGTTTAGTCAGGTATTATAGTTGGTTTGTAGAGAGATTCTCTTCTATTATTGCTCTGTTGACTAAGTTGACTTAGTAAAAGGTAAAGTTTCTATGGTTTAATGCTTGTGTTGGTAATTTTCAGAATTTTAAAGATAAGTTGACTTTCGTTCTAGTTTTGACCATGCTTGAAGGTACTAATGGTCTTAATGGTAAGGTGGTAGCATTTGATTCTAGACAGCTTAAGGTCCACAAAAGGAATTATCTAACTTATAATCTATAGTTGGAAGCCATGGTGTTTGCGTTGAAGATCTGGCTCTATTATCTGTATGGGGTACATGTTGATATCTATTCCAATATTAAGAGATTACAGTTTGTGTTCACTCAGAATGAGTTGAATCTTTAGTAGAGGTGATGGCTTGAATTGTTAAAGGATTATGATATGAGTCTTCACTATCACCCAAGTAAAGCTAATGTAGTTGTCGATGCTCTTAGTAGGTTTTCCAAGAGAACTTATCTCATCTATATAAAGAGAAAAAAAGGGTAAGTAAAAGATATTCACTGGTTGGCTAACCTAGGATTTCGTCTTTTAGATTCTGAGGATGGAGGTGTGATTGTTCAAGAGGTGGTGAAGTCATCCCTTTGTGCTGAGGTAAAGAAGAAATGGGTTTTAGATCCTATCTTGATGCAGATTAAGGCTGATATGGGCCACTAGAAGGTTATGGCTTTTGAGATTGGGGTGTTGGTATGTTGAGGTACAAAGATAGATTGTGTCTTTTGGATATTGATGGGTTGCAAAAAAATATTTTGACTGAGACTCATGAGTCGAGGTATACAGTTCATCCTGGCTCGATGAAGATGTACCATGACTTAAAGGAAATTTATTGGTGGAACAATATGAAGAAAGATATGGAAAATTTTGTTTTCAAGTGTATGGTTTGTCAGTAGTTGAAGGTTAAGTTGTTGAGGCCTGGTGGATTGTCTCAATATGTTGATTTTCCTGTATGGAAGTGGGAGATGATCAACATAGGTTTTATTACCATCCTTTTTTGGTCTCGTAATCAGTTTGATTTGATTTGGGTCATTATGAATAGAATGACTAAGTCTGCTCATTTTCTTTCTATGAGGAATACTTACTCTAAAGAGGATTATGTTAAGCTATTTATTAAGGAGATAGTTAGATTGCTTGGTGCTCTAATTTCCATTATTTTGGATCGAGATAAGCAATTTTCTTTTCAGTTTTGATGTTCATTTTAGAAAGGCTTGGGTAAATGGATGGACAAGCGGAGAGGACCATTCAGACTTTGAAAGATATGCTAAGAGTCTATGTGATTGATTTTGGAGGCAATGGGGTAGATCTTTTGCATCTCATCGAGTTCGCTTATAATAATAGTTATCACTCTAGTATTGGGATGGCTTCTATTGATGCTCTTTATGGTAGAAGGTGTAGATCTTCTATTGGGTAGTTTGAGGTTAGTGACACTAGATTGTTCAATTTAGACTTGGTTTACAAAGTCATGGAGAAGGTGAACGTGATCAGGGATGGGCTTAATACTGTCCAAAGTCGCCAAAAGTACTCTGTAGATGTAAGGCAGAGAGAGTTGGAGTTCGGGGTTGGAAATTGGGTATTCCTAAAGGTATCTCCTATGAAGAAAGTTATGATGTTTGGGATTAGAAGGAAGATCAATCCATGATATATGGGTCTGTACTTAATTTTGAGGAGAGTGGGCAATATGCTTATGAATTTGATTTGCCTTTGAGTTTGGGTTCCATTCACCCAATTTTCCATGTGTCAATGCTGAAAAAGTGTGTGGGTGATGCTTCTTTGGATGTTCCTATTGAGAGTGTTGGTATTTAAGATTACTTATCTCATGAGAAAACTCTTATTGAGATTTTGGATAGACAAGTCCATCATTTGAGGACTAAAGATGTAGCTTCGGTGAAGGTCCTTTGGAGGAAACACAAGGTAGAAGAAGCTACTTGGGAGACTGAAGAGGATATGAAGTCCAAATATCCATTCTAGTTCCCTAGGTTGGATAATCATGCTAAAGCTATCATTTCCTATTCTTTTTGTTTTTTGACTTTGTTAAAGGTTCCTCATTCAGGGGTGAATAATCCTAGGAAGGTAATGTAACACCCCAGATTTTTGCCTCTAAAATTTCTGAGTTTTGAGCTCACTGCCTAGGCTACGACTGGCACCTCATGAGTCTTAAGGTGTGGTCACGAGTTGTAGGGAGGGACTCGTTACTAAAACAGTGGAGTAACTAAAGTTTTTGTCCTAAGTACATCAACCTCACAAGTTGTGAAGACTCATTATGAACCATAGGGATCAAGTCATAGGTAAATCAGTGAGGGATGCCCAAATTTCTGTTGATCTCATGACTAGACCCTTATGATTCATAAGGTGAGGTCTCATAGGGTGTGACTCATGAACAAACTAGTGAAGGGAGTTTAAGAGTATACTTAGACTATGAGTCTAGGCGACAACTCGTACCCAGTCGTCACGAGTCCTTATGTAACCCATAATGACTGACGATAGTTTTCCTATGTTCATGACCTAAAATATCCTAAGGAACCCCATAACTCCTCATTACTCTATCTTAAAATACTCTAAAACTCCTTCAAATTTCTAAAGCAAATACAAGTTAGGGTTTCTAAGGATTTGGCATTTAGAGCTTTAATTGGTGATTTCTCTCCATAATTATGATACTTTTAGGCATGTATATCCTTTCCTAAATGTGTATTTTCATTATGTCATGCAATGTCTTGATAATACCATGGTTTTAAATGTTTGGTTTTAAACAAAGGGTTGAGGGTTTTGGGCGGTAATTGTTTAAATGCTTTTCCCATGATTATTACGTAACACCCATATTTTGAGCTAGAAATTGAGTCGTCATTCGTACATGTGTAAAATCTAATCTTATGATTTATATTTGAATATATATGTCATGATCATTATCCTAGTGTGTAAAATACTATCAGGGTGAAAAATGTTCATAGGAATTGCTTAGAGCAAAGTTGAGCTAAGAGCCTTTGATTTGAAAAAATCTTGGTATTTGATTCTACAAGGGTCAGCTTTGAACGTGTATAACTTATTACATATGTGAAATTTTTCCTCTGCAAACCCTCCAAATTGTATATAATTGAATTAGTTTTCCAACGATACCAATTTCGCCTTAATCTGATACCCAAGCGAAAAGTTTTGGTCATGTAAAGGTCGTGCGTCGCATGACAATCGCAAAGAGACATTAGAAAGGGTGTGTGATTGTCCATGCGACGCCCACTTGGATGGTGTGATATTGGCCATGTGAATCCCACTTGGATGGTGTGTGATTTTCCATGCATCACATTGTGATTGGACAGTGCCAAAAGTGCTCCACTTTGACTTAAATCAAGGGCGGTGAAGTCTTTTCACACCTCTAAACCATCCCTAATCACTCCAAAATGAATTACGAGAGTTTTAAACATGTTCACTCTCTTAACCCTAAACAATCAGTATACGACTCTAAAACCCTTCCCCTCTTCCCAAGAACAAAATCCAAGTGTCATCTCTCAAGAATCAAGGAGTTAA
This sequence comes from Capsicum annuum, assembly GCF_002878395.1. NCBI lineage: Eukaryota > Viridiplantae > Streptophyta > Magnoliopsida > Solanales > Solanaceae > Capsicum > Capsicum annuum. Next base: position 63,057,335 of record NC_061112.1, read on the forward strand.
GTTCCAAATTCAAAAGTTCTTTCCAAGGGTTTGTCCAGTCAATGTATGTGGGGTTTATGAACAAGGATACCCTTTAATACTTATTCCCAAAACTTATTTTAAAGTTAAATTTATTTGATTTTCAATTAGGGTTCATATACAAATTATCTTTTCTTGAATTTATAAAATTATCATGTGATTGAAGTATTAAAGTGCATACATCTTCTCTTTTATGATTTTAATACCATGAGTATGATTTGAGACATTGATTAAATATTTTCAATTGAGTTTTAAGCATAATATTGTGTTACAAGTTATATGAAAGAAAGCATGAGATTCAAAGGCTTTAAGTGCATCAAGATTACATATGCTCGTGTTTTGATTTATAAGATTCACATTGTGATTTTGATTTCATTATCTTGATTAAAATTATTGTAGTTTTTCAAGAATATTATTGAGCATGAATTTTTGTTACAAATTTCTAAGCATTTAAGTATATATTATAAGTCCTAAGTACAAGTTTTGAGATTTTAAGAAAATTATGCTCTTAAGCTCCTTCAATAAGTCTATACCAAGATTTAAAGAAATGATTGATATTTTGATCTTAAGATACGATATGCAATCCACATTCATTCATCCTGATTATGATATAAAGAAAAAGAAGCACAACCGATTTTTTATTCTATAAACCCTTATGTTATTTTAAGGTGGATTTTCGAAAGTATGAGCATATAAGTAACATTGGAGTAGTATTTAGAATTGAGTTGGGTATGAGTCTGAGGTCGCATGCCCCAGATCTACGTGCCACAATAGTTTTAATTCTCAATATGGGTTAAGTATAGTGATCACTCAAGTTAAGGTTCTATTTCGATGGCAAGGGTAGAACAACTCTCCTCAACGTGGGTAAGCCGTTAGACTCCATGATAGCTCACATGGTTTATGTTAGTTAGAAGAACCTCCCAAAAAGAAAGTGTAAAAGTAAGCTTTTTAGAACTAAGTGTTATGGCTCACAAAGTTTATCTTTATGCTTCATTACTCATGTTTATGATTTTACAACTTTTGTTTTATTTAAGATCAAGGTGAGACATCTACACTTAGCATGCTTTATTTTAAAGTCTATGTGTACATTCAGTTATTGTTTTACTTATGTATTCAACCCCACATACACAGTACATTCTAGAAGTACTGATTCATATATATGTCTATGTGCTATATTGTCTCATAATGTAGGGTCCAACAGTATCCCACATATCATAATCAAATAGTATGCAGCTTCTTATCAGTAGGTGATGAGTCCTTTTGATTCGAGGGCTTGAGTCAATCATAGTTCTAGTAGCATCTTATTTTCTTTATTTAGTCGTATTAATTAGGGATGGTTGGGGGTCACGTCCCGGCTACTTATAGTCAATATTAGTAGAGGCTTCATGGACAGTTAGTAGAGTTGATGTATTTGATTCCAGTTTTATTTTGTATACCCAGAGTTGTAATCATTTTAATACAGTTTTATATTGATTGTATTTAGAAAAAAACATCTCTTACGCTTATTTATTTTAGATTTATGTAACATATTCAGTTGCTTACAAGTTATGCTAGTTCAAGGGTTAGCTTAGGATCACTTGTGGCTCTAAGCCCCGTGTGACGTTAAGGGGGTAGTCTCAGGGTGTTGCATATTGTGGATGATTATTGTTTTGAAATGATGGTTTGTGAACTCAATGGGGTCCATGGGCATAAATAATGGGATGGGGGTCGTGGATTCCCCTTGGATAAATGGATTTTGGTATAGGAATTTGTAATAACATCAACCTACTTGCATAATTAGATTGAAATATGGTTTTTCCCACTTTTTCTAAATTAATGCATTGCATAAAAGGTTAAAGGACTATAAATGGGTTTAAGAGGCCCTAGTGGCCATGATATGATCATAAATTTGATCTTGGGAGTCATGGATTCCCCTAAGTTAGTGGATAATTGGAATGACATAGTACAATTGACTTGCAACTTCAATTGGTATAACGATACCATTTAGTAAATGCCTAAATGGATAACTTTCGGGTATGTGTTGAATGTGTTAATTAAGCTTAAATGGGTTGTGTAGCCCGACATGAAAGGTGGAGGTCCTAGGGCGACTGATACTTGAAACCCTATTTGCCGATATGGGAGCCTTGGCAGTCATGGTTCACACTTTATATAGCTATATTTTTGGAATGGTTGGAGCCTTGGTGGCTCTTACCCTTCCTCAGATTTCTCTAGTTGGTGCAACTAACATACACTAAGCCCTTCCTGTGGGGGAGCTAGACCTATATATCCCATGGGTGTTTTTAGGTTGGTTAAAGCTACATAGTCCAGGTTAATGATTTTAAAGTTCATGCTTAAACCTTGTTCCCTACCCCGATATTATGTATATATGTATATTTGTATGTATGTGAACATGTACATTGAGTTTGGATTGAATTTTAAATGACATTACTTTCTCTCTTATCCTGAGTTACATAGCAGTGCTCATCCTGCTAACGGTCCTATGACGCTACATTATTTTATAATATAGGGCCCGAAGACACTTTTTTTACCCCTGTGCAGCATCAGGTGATTCGGTTGTCTATGGCGAAGTGGTAAGATTCCATCCTTTAGGAAGATTGGTCATTCCATCGGTTTTGTTCCATATTTTAGAATTGGTAAGTTCACATTAACATTTTCATTGTCAATGTTATTGTCACTATCATGGTCAAGGACATGTCTGGACCTAGTTTGATGTTAGGTTTGTTTTTTAGAGGCTTTTGTAGACAAAGTGTGGGTGGATTATGTTATGGATTCTTAGATACCTCTTGGCATTTGATTTATCTATCTTGTTAGATGTTTGGAATTCAGTTCTATCTTGTTATATATTCGGAACTCATCCACTGCTAGTGATATTATGTTCTGGTTGGGTTGGCTAATGGGGTTGGTCTCCAGTCCTTAGCGGACTTGAGATACCTATCACGACTAGGCCCTAGTTCGGGTTATAACAAGGAAGCAGTGAGGCAACACTAGTATCATGAACATAAGCCAAATAAAACAAACACCCTCTCTCTACCATGCGATGCTGTAATGACTTTCATACTAGTTTTTATAAATTTCTATGTTATGACCATTATGTCCTTCCTCATAGTTACTTTTTCTCATTTATAAGCTGTGACGATGGTTGCAAAGGTTCTCAATATAGTCGAGAGTGCTTTAAATGAAATTATGATTTTGAACATCCTTAAAAGGTTTTAGTTTAACTTCGGTTAATATTTTCTGTTGAGCCTCAATTACTGATTTTAATAGCTTAATTAGATTAGCAATGTTAACTTTATATTAGTACCATGGTTAGTTTAGGTCTTGAGCTATTATTTTTCATTTGGAGCCTTAATTTAGAAACTAGTTTAACTTGGCCTTAAAAGGGTCTGGAAATTAATTTATTGAAAATAATCCTTCTTTAAAAATTTAGCGGTGCCATTGAGTCTAGAAAGTTGGAATTAGCCTAGTAGTATTTTGGTTTATTTCTGTGTGGTCCCAATGAATCCCAAAGGTCCATTCAGAGAGTTTTGACTTGTGCCCTTTCTATCTTCCAGTTGTTTTCTGGTGAAAGTTCCCTTCTTTTTTGTGTTTGCATCCCTAGGCTCGCATTCACGTAGCTCTATTTTCCTTACCTTCATGTTTGGGGCCAGAGGCTTGCATTCGAGAAGGGTTGAGTAATTCATCTAGTCCTTGCAACATTAAGGCTCACATTTGCAAATGTCTTGGTCAGTCGACCTCAAGATCATGAGCAAGGACACCATTCAAGAAGTTCAATGGACCTGGATAGAATATTAACTCCATTATTGGCTTCAAATCATATTTTCTTCATTTTTTGATTTCTAAAGCTCAGATTAAGGAAATTTCAAAAGGCATTTGAGATTTCTTTTGTGGATAAGTTCCTAAACCTTTATTCTATTATTTTACATTAATTTCATCTTCAAAACAACTTTAAAACCTAGATTTTAAATATGATTTTGGGGGTTTTACCCAGTAAAGTATAAGTTGATTTTCCTTCGATTCAAGGTCTAATTTATACTCATTTTTTGCTTAGGTTTTCAACTATAAATCCTCTAGATATGTGGAAAATTATTATGAAATAAAAATTCTAATTTTACCTCTCTTTTTCAACTTATTTTCAATAGGGTCAATATGGGTATCATTGGCTTCTTTTTGACTTGTAGATGACATATTTTACTAGATTAGACATATTTGGTATTGATTCGAGAGATTGAGCTTCTAGTTGAGGTTTTGGATTGTGCTTTGGCTTACAAATCTTTTGTAAAGGCAAGAGTAGATATGGATTGACTTTTTTCAAAGTGCTTACGTGTTGTATGATTGTTTGTTGTATATTGTGTATTGCTTAGGACTGGCGGTCCTACTTAGGTGAAATGATGAGCATCTTTGTGGGAACTGGAGTCTTTGATGGATTGTGTTTGATTATTTTCTAGATTAAATAGTATTACTACTTGTAAATATCCTTATAGTAAATTATAGATAGATAACCTAATGAGTATCGAATAATTGATATTGAATGCCTATTTTAGATCTTGAATCTTATTAGCAGAATTTAATTGTGATGATTATGGTTTATTTCCTTGATGGGGGTAATTATGTTATTATTGGAATTACCAATGGAATGATTGAAGTTTTAGAGAATACTTAGAGTATGAATAGAATATGCTAGGTTTGGGTAGATATATGATTAATTATTCTTGGAATTTAGTTTGTTTTGTGTCACCTTTGTGGGTATTATATGAGATTTATTATAGACTTAAGTAATTATTTATGATCGTGTGCTCGAGTGGGGGCTTATATGCATATTGCATTTGATTTGAGAGGATATATTATTGTGATTCCAGAGTGGTGGCTTGACTTGGTGTTATTGTTATATTTTGTGCATTAGATGTTTTATTTAGTATTGTGTTGTCCCAATGAGGACTGGACTGATATTGTAGGACTTGTATGAGTATTACTTGCATATTTATTATAGTGATGCCCGAGAGAGGGGTTGGAACTGATAATATTGATGACTATATGACTTTTTATTCTGGTGGTGCCATGTGGAAACTACTATCATGCATTATTGATACATTGAGTTGATTCTGAGATCACTTATATATGTATTGAATGCATTTTGATCTTCATACTGATTAGTTGTGAGTATTATATCCTCATATCATGCATGCATATTCATGAGACATTGATACCATTGACACACACTGATTTTTATAAGAAAATAAGACCCTTAATAAAATGACTATATCAATGGATGTACCAATAAGGTTGATCCGAGGCATAAGATTAGTATTACAAAGAATATATCGGTTTTAAACCCCTATGGGTCCTATTTTTGGGATTCTTAGGATTGGTAAATGTATACAAAAAATCATGGGATGACTTCCAATTATTCATCATTATTATCATCACAAAGCAATGCCTCACTTGCATTGGATGACATTTACTTGGTATGGTTTGATATTGTTGTTCAGTGCTTACTTTTAAAGTAATTATCATGAATGAACCTTGTTTGTGATATTGTGTATTAAGCATTCATTTCACTTCATTACATCAACTTTTCTACTTTATGGTTCATTTGGTAGTTGAATTATACATGAGATGGGCTATGGTTATGGCTTGATTAGTGTGACATATAACATGGAACCTAGTGGTATCATGACATACACATACTTGAACACTCTCCCTACATCATCATGGATTATTGATTGAAATGATAACTGAGCCTGATATACCGTGTTAGTGAGTTTTCCTTATAAATGTCTTTCTATTCTTGTTGATCATAAAATGGCTAGTGTTCACTTACCTAGACTTATATGCCTACCCTATTTATGGATAATGTGATGACTGTTGTTACCTTATTAGGTTAAAGTGGGGAATTTAATGGCTATAGATCTTTATGGGAAAAACCTTATTAGTTGGGGTGGTGGTTCTCACCATCACATTGTATTAGAGCCAGTTATCAACGATGCTTGCTAAATACGGGTGGTTTGCTTGCTGAATATATGTGGTTTTTGTACTCACTCTTGCTTTTCATTCCCTTTGCTTGTTTTTCAGCACCTCGTACAGGTATTGGTTCGATTTGTAGATGATAGTGGCATTCTTTCGTAGTTGAAATTATGGAGGTCGAGGTAGTAGATAATGCTTTACAATTTTTTTGGATCTCCCTCCATTTATCTTGTGCTTTATTCGAATTAAGATATCTTAGATTATGTTTTTATTCTATATTAGAGGCTTGTACTAGTGAAAAACATATATATATATATATATATATGATTTGGCATAATTTTATTTTCTTCCGCTTCTATATTATCATAATTGTGAATTCGGGATGGAATAGGCTTACCTATACTGGAGGGCGTAATAGGTACCATCACGTGCCTATTTTAGGTAGTGAAAAATTGCTATTAGAGGCCCAGGTGCATTGTTCTTGTTAGTACAAGATGAGTCTAGTAGAGTCTTGTGAATTGGTATGGAGAAGTCTGTTATCTATCTTTGAGAGGCTACATGTCGTTAGTAGATTTTCATTCCGTCATTTTTTTTAGGCATTCGAAGCTTTGTATAACTCAAAACTTGCTATTCACTTTCTCACAAATGGTGAGCATGCGTTCTTCCATGGCTATATATTCAGAGATAGTGCCTTTGATTCATGGAAAGAGAAAGTTTGAGGCAGAGGTCGAATCGGGATGTCAAGACTAGCTAGAGGTCAGGTTAGAGTTACCTCTTTAGGTTCTAAGATTGCTATTGGTGATAGGTCTAGTGAGTTAGAGGGGTTGATGCCAGTATAAACACTAAAACTACCCCTACCACTCTATAAACCACAACAAACTACATATATGGGAGTAGGGCAAAGCTAAAACGAAGAATACTTTTGAATGGGTCCATACACACATTGAGGGAAATTCTTGGCCACATGGATGAACTCATCAAATAAAAAGCATCCCTTGTGACCTGAATCAATCTATGAAGGTGTGGATGAACTAGAATGACCGCCCTGGCCTGAAGAATCTATCTTGGAGCCTCCACCCACATGACTTGATAATTTTCCACTAGAAGTGGCATAACTTGAAGGTATAACAACTGATACATGAAATGCCACTTGAACAAACTTACTACGATAACCACAGGAACCTCTACTAGAGAAAATCTACCTCATAAGGCATTTCCACTTAACTCGACCTAAAGACACACCTTCTTGGTGCATTCCCGAGTAACCTGGATAATAGACTCGGTCATATTGTTATTCTTAATGATATTCTGGAAATAAGCCCCTAAGAATACCATCTAGGTTTTATCCAATTAATATAAACCATCAAACCCCTTCACAAACGTCTGAATCCTTTTCGACTCGATGGAGATGCTAGCGGTTGAATATCTAGATAAGGTACGAAAACATGCCTATACTCAACAATAGACATGGAGCTTTCCTCCAAATTTTCAAACTCATTTTTCTTTTGGTCTCTTAAGTTATATGGTACAAAACTCTCAAAGAAGGCCTCAAAAAACTAAGTCCAAGTCATAGAAGGCGATCTCAAATGCCTACAACTGCAAGCAACCTCCACCGATCCCTAGCCATATCCATCAACTGATAGGTAGTGTAAGCAAATCCATGAGACTAAAGAGATCCAATATTATGTAAATTATCATAGAAGTCAATCTAAAACTCATAAGCATCCTTGCCATTAGTGCCACTAAACTTGGGTGGACCCAAGCAAATAAACCTCTCAAATATTTATGATCATAAGAAGACATAGCTATACCTGAAGCAATTAGAGGAATAGTAAGTCTGGTAGGTAAAAAGTGCATATGTGATCGGTACCATAGATGATGGTTTTACCCAAAAAATAGGAAATCCATAACCATATGTCGACACTAACGATGGAATATCACTCAAATGCTGAGGAAAACCAGGTACACTCAAGGGAACTGTAATACTCCACATGTTTCTAAGCTAGGAAGTGAATAAGTATTCCTATGTATGAAATCTCCTATCCTGTGATTCATACTTAAGTACATGACTTACAATGAATATCCTAGTGATAGTATAGCTTATGATGTATTAAGCATGTTCATATGAGTCACTTAAGGTAATACAAACTAAGAGTTTTTGAATCTATCAGGTTTTAGTGTTTGATTGTGAAAGGTTCATATTTGAATGAGTATAACTCAATGTTAATGTGGTATTTTGGCTGCATTAGAACCACAAAATTGTAGAGAATCGAATTAGCTGTCCAATGATACCAATTTTGCCTTAATCCAATACCCGAACAAAAAGTTATGTCCATTTTCGTGAGAGACAGTAAGGATAGGCGATTGGTTAGGCGCCGACCAACCAAACATAGGCGATTGGTTAGGCACGGCCCAACCTAGCTTAGGTAATCACTTGGGCACCACCTAAGTCAGTTCCATGTGCCAAAAACACTCTGTTTTGAGTTATTTTAAGGGTAATTAAGTCTTTTAACACTCCTTATACGTCCCTAAACTTAACCCTACAAAATATATAGCTTCTAAACATATTACTACCCTATTATCATCTCAAAGCTCATCATCTGAGAGCACTAAAAGAGAAAAATAACTAGGGTTGCATAACTAAGATTGAAGATTCGATTTCAAGGAAATTCCTCCGTTAATCATCAAGAATCTTCCTTCTAAGATATGCGTGAGTTGATTCATAGACTCCTTTCATCCATGAAGCTCAAGAACCATCTTCTAAATTTTGTATCAAGATGTTTATGTTGTTGGTGGTTGATGTTCATGTGGTTAGAGTTTGATGATGCCTAAGATGGGATCTTTGTATGTTTATTGTGAGGATATGGTGGTATTTAACGTATAAATATGTGAAATTGGTGGTTGAATATTTGTAATCTTGATGAATCCACCTATGACTAAGATGTGCTCATGGTATTGTTGCGATATGGAATAACCATGTTATTGAAGCCATGCAAGTATATACATGTTGTGTGCATTCCCGATCATGTGATAGTTTGTTGAGAATCATTCTTATTATGAAAGCCTTACTTATGATATAGTGAATTGTGGACTCAAATCTTGTGATCAAGTCATGTCATGTGTGTTAGTTTCCTCCTATCGAGTCCTGGGGGTACTTGCACCTGAAAACTATAGTTGTATGCCTAGAGCCATGTCATGTTTCACGATATCCAAACTCAAGCTGTGATTCTATAGACTTCAGTCAGTCATGTGACTCAGCAAAACCTTATGATCTTAGTCAGTTGTCAGATATCAATAATATTTTGCCAGTCAATGGAATTCAGTAAGATTAAGTCATGCACCGTTAATTATTCATGTCCAGCCCCTCTAAATGGGAGTAGAGGTTAGCACCGAGTGAACCCAAGGATGGGAACTCACCCACCAGTTCAGGGTGTGATTCTTTGTAGTCATCCTTGTGTTTCAGAACTACGTAGCTAGCATAGGTTGAGACATCTTAGCTCATTAGATTAGGGTTGATGAGGTGGCTTAACCCGTCAGTTTAGGGTTCCCACCGTTCACATTGAGTACCCGCCAGATAAGTGTCACTCACAGGCTGTCCTTACTCGTGGCATGATATTGACATCCCTTCAATCGAGGCATAGATTGGACCCCAGCTTAGCCATAAAGGCATACATGGGATATGTCAGTTAAACACTACTTCCCACAGTTTCAGTATCAGTCTCAATAAAAGAACTCAGGGAATTCTTCAGATTTTAGTATATACAGGACTGTCAGATACAGTCGTCCATGTTATCAATTTCAGTATCAGTCATGACAGTTATCAGGAAACAATATATTAGCTTATAGGTCATGCTATCACGTATTCACGGTCCTAATTTCTATATATGTGTGTTTACACTCCCACATTCATATTAGTCAGTCAGTGTTGTTCATGTATGAAACCCTTTATGTTCAGCTTACCTTCCTCGTATACTCAGTACTCCAGTTGTACTGACATATTTTCGCTATGGTGCTTTCTTTTCATGTTACTCCATAGGTTCTGAGACACGAGCTCCGGCCAGCAGTAGCGGTAGCATTCCAGTCGCAGAGACACAGTGAGTCCTCATTGATTCGAGGACAATATGATTTGATACATTTATTTATTTCTTCAGTTCAGTTTTACGGAGTTAGTTGGAGACATGTTCCTTCAACTCCTTATTCAGATAGTTGAGAGGCTTTCAGATTTACGTTCAGATTTATGTTCAGACTTAACTTTCAGATTGAGTTGTTTTGGGTATTTTCACCCACATAATTTTATTCAGTTGAACCTTATGGCCTTACAGTTCTATGTATTCTGCATTATTATATCATGATTTGTAGTATACAGGTACATATATTAGTCATGGGTTAGCTTATGGTCCCTCGAGGTCATGAGTACCGTGTAGCATTTCGGTTCAGTGAATCGGGGTGTTACAAACTTTGTATCAGCGCCTAAGGTTCAATAGAGTCCTAGGAAGTCTGAAAGCCACATCTAGTATAGTCTTGTACATGGGTGTGTTGTGCACCATATTTATGTATGGGAGGCTATAAGATGTTTTAGGAATAGTCCCCTTTCTTCATTATTCATGTCATGATAGTGAGCATAATTACAAGTTAAACTCTCAGTCTAATCCATTATTCTTTTATTCAAGACCATGGCCCCAAAGAGAAGAAACCAGCCAGCTCCTCAGCCCGAAGATCCTTTGGGCGAACATATTTCCTATGCAGAGTTTGGAGCTGTATTTACCACACTTTATCAGTCCATGGATGCACAGAATGAATGGCCACCATCCATTTTGGCCAATCCAATGGCCAATCCCAAAGTATCTAGGGTTCGGCACTTCACCCGGATGAACTCTCCATCTTTTCATGGGTCTAAGTTTGATGAGGACCCTCAGGAGTTCATTGACCAAGTCCAGAAGGTCATTGACATCATGGGTGTTACTTCTATTGAGAGTTCTGAGTTAGCCGACTCCCAGTTATAGGATGTTGCTTATGATTGGTACAAATAGTGGAAGGGTAGCATTTCAGCGTTCAGGGTCAACTTGTTTCCTACCTTCGGGCAAGGAAAATAATTTCTAAGGGGTGTGTGTATCATCTTATGCATGTTAAAGATTCCAGTTCTGAATCTCCCAGCCTCGAAATAGTCTCTGTTGTTAATGAATACTCAGATGTCTTTCCCGAAGATCTTTCAAGCATTCCTGCCAAAAGGGAAATAGACTTCGACATAGACCTTCTTTCAGATACTCAACCTATTTCTATTCCGTTATACAGAATGGCACCAGAAGAACTCAACGAACTGAAAAATCAGTTGAAGGATCTCTTAGATAAGGGATTTATCAGACCCAGTATTTCCCCATAGGGTGTACCAGTGTTATTCGTGCATAAGAAACATGGTTCTCTTAGGATGTGTATTGATTACCGTCAAGTCAACAAGGTCATGGTCAAGAACAAATATCCTCTTCCCAGGATTGATGATCTATTCGACCAACTTTAGGGTGCCAGTTACTTCACCAAGATAGACCTTAGATCAGGCTATCATCAGCTCAGAGTTAGAGAATGTGACATTCCGAAGACAGCTTTCCGTACTCGGTATGGTCACTTCAAATTTTTAGTCATGTCATTTGGTCTTACCAAAGCCCCTGCAGCTTTTATGGATTTGATGAACCATGTGTTCAAGCAATACTTGGACATGTTTATCATAGTCTTTATAGATAATATTCTGGTCTATTCTCGCACAAAGCGTAATCATGCAGACCATCTCAGGATTATTCCTCAGACTCTCAGGGATCAACAGTTATTCTCTAAGTTCAGCAAATGCAAATTTCGGCTAAGATCAATAGCATTCCTTGGACGTATTATTTCCGATGATGGCATTAGAGTAGATTCTCAGAAAACTGAAGCTGTAAGAAACTGGCCCAGACCTGTATCTCCATCAGATATTAGGAGTTTCTTGGGTTTGGATGGCTATTACAGACGGTTTGTTAAGAGATTTTCTTCTATTGCATCTCCCATTTCCAGATTGACTCAGAAGAAGATTAAGTTTCAGTGGTCAGATTTATGCGAGAAGAGCTTTCAAGAGTTAAAGACTCGACTCACCTCAGCTCCAATTCTGGCTATTCCAGATAGTTCAGACGATTTTGTAGTCTATTGTGATGCATCCAGGGTGGGTTTAGGTTGTGTCCTCATACAGCATGGTAAGGTCATAGCCTACGCCTCTAGACAGTTAAAGCCACATAAGAAGAATTATCCTACTCATGATCTTGAGTTAGCAGCAGTAGTTTTTTTTTTAAGATTTGGAGGCATTATCTCTGTGGAGTTCATGTAGATTTATTCACAGACCATAAAAGCCTCTAGTATGTCTTTTCCCAGAAAGATCTCAATCTTCGCCAGAGAAGGTGGTTAGAGCTCTTGAAGGATTACGACATGAGTGTTCTTTATCATCCGGGCAAGGCCAATGTTATGGCCGATGCACTCAGTCGACTCTCTATGGGTAGTATTTCTTACATTAAGGATAGTAAGAAAAAGATGGCTCAGGTGATCCATCAGCTTGCCAGACTAGGCGTTCGCTTAGTCGATTCTTCAGAGGGTGGTGTATGTATTCATATTAGTTTATAGTCATCTCTAGTTTTCGAGGTAAAAGAGAAACAAGACAGGGATCCGAGCCTTGTCAAGATCAAAGAGTCAGTTCCAAATAAGAAATTCGAGGTTTTCTCCTAAGGGGGAGATGGTGTTCTTTGTTGTCAGGGTCATCTATGTGTTCTAAGTGTAGATGAATTGAGGTAGCGAATTCTTGCAGAAGTGCATGGTGCGCGATACTCTATTCATGCAAGGGCCACTAAAATGTACCATGACATGCGGAAGATCTATTGGTGGAGTGGGATGAAGAGTGATTTCGCAGAGTTTGTGGCTAAGTGCTCTACATGTCAGCAGGTTAAGATAGAGCATCAGAAACCTAGTGGTTCCATATAAGAGTTCACCATTCCTACTTGGAAGTGGGAACAAGTTAACATGGACTTCGTGATGGGTTTGCCTAGAACTCGTCATCAGCATGATTCAGTCTGGGTCATTATAGATATAATGACCAAGTCAGCTCATTTTCATTTTGTTCGTACTTCTTATTCCACTGAGGATTATGCCAAACTCTATATCAGGGAGTTAGTCAGGTAACACGGTGTTCCACTATCTATCATCTTAGATAGAGGTACCTAGTTCACTTCTAACTTTTGGAAAGCATTCCAAAAAGGTCTCGGTACCCAAGTCCATCTCAGCACAACATTTCATCCTTAGACAGTTGGTCAAGCAGAGAGGACCATTCAGACTCTTGAAGATATGCTAAAGGCATATGCAATTGACTTCAAGGGAAGTTGGGACGACCACTTGCCTTTGATTGAGTTTGTATACAATAATAGCTATCATTCTAGTATTCAGATAGATCCATTCAAAGCTCTCTATGGTAGGAGATATAGATCTCCAATTGGTTGGTTCAGAGTTAGTGAGGCCTCAATCATAGTTCCTGAATTAGTATTCAATGCCTTAGAGAAAGTTCAGTTGATCAGAGAGAGACTCCGGGCTGCTTAGAGCTGACAAAAGTCCTATGCAGATGTTCATAGAAAGGATCTCGAGTTCGAGGTAAATGACTATGTCTATCTTAAGATCTCTCCCATGAAGGGAGTAAAAAGGTTCAGCAAGAAAGGGAAACTCAGTCCCTGGTATGTCGGTCCCTTCAGAATTCTTTGTCGCTTCGACAAGGTAGCTTATGAGCTTGAGTTGCCTTTAGATCTACCCTTAGTCCATCCAGTCTTCCATGTCTCTTTGCAAAAGAAGTGCATAGGTGACCCATCAGTTGTTGTTCCTATTTAGATCATCGACATTCAGAACAACCTCTCTTATGAAGAGATTCCAGTTAAAATCTTAGATTATCAAACTCGTAGATTGAGGAATAAAGAAGTCTCTCTAGTCAAGGTTCTTTGGCGAAATCAGTCTCATGAGGGAGCTACTTGGGAAGCAGAAGCAGATATGCATATCAAGTATCCTCACCTCATCCCCCCCTATTCAGATCAAGATCAAGGTAACAGTTCTTCTTAATCTTATTCAGTTTCATGTTTCCAGTATAAACTTTGTACCTATTAACCATTTCATACTCAGTCATGCATACATGTGTCAGTTGTCCGTGTATCAGATATGCACGAGTTTAGTATATTTAGCATGTCAGTCATGATATTAAGTTGCAGTTCTTCATGTTCAGTTCAGGTTTTATTCTCTTGTATCCCTTCTCAGTAAATTCTTATTTGAGGACGAATATTCCCAAGGGGGAGATATTGTAATACCCTGCATGTTTCTAAGCTAGGAAGTAAATAAGTATTCCTATATACAAAATCTCCTATCCAGTGATTCATACTTGAGTACATGACTTACAATGAATATCCTAGTGATAGTATAGCTTATGATGCATTAAGCATGTTCATATGAGTCACTGAAGGTAATACAGGCTAAGACTTTTTGAATCCATTAGGTTTTAGTGTTTGATTGTGCAAGGGTCATCTTTGAATGAGTATAACTCGATGTAAATGTGGTATTTTAGTTGATTTAGACTCACCAAATTGTAGAGAATCAAATTAGCTTTCCAATGATACCAATTTTGCCTTAATCCAATACCCGAACGAAAAGTTATGCCCATTTTCGTGAGAGACAATAAGGATAGGCGATTGGTTAGGCGCCGCCCAATCAAACATACGCGATTGGTTAGGCGCCGCACAACCTAGCTTAGGCAATCACTTGGGCACTGCCTAAGTCAGTTCCAGGTGCCAAAAACACTCCATTTTGAGTTATTTAGAGGGTAATTAACTCTTTTAACACTTCTTACACGCCCCTAAACTTAACCCTACGAAATATATAGCTTCTAAACATGTTACAACCCTATTATCATCTCAAAGCTCATCATCCAAGAGCACTAAAAGAGAAAAACAACTAGGAATGCGTAACTAAGCTTGAAGATCCTATTTCAAGGAAATTCCTCAGTCAATCATCAAGAATCTTCCTTCTAAGTTATGAATAAGTTGATTCATAGACTCTTTTCGTCCATGAAGCTCAAGAACCATCTTCTAAATTTTGTATCATGATGTTTATATTGTTGGTGTTTGATGTTCATGTGGTTGGAGTTTGATGATGCCTAAGATGGGATCTTTGTATGTTCATTGTGAGGATATGGTGGTATTTAACGTATAAATATATGAAATTGGTGGTTGAATATTTATAATCTTGATGAATCCACCTATGCCTAAGTTGTGCATGTAAGGTGTTTGTGAAAATACCTAAGGGAATAGAAATCATGCTTTTATGATATAATAAGTCCTAAATGACTATTTCATGTTCTAAGTTTATGTTCAACGTGATCCCCGTGATATTTTCTTGAATTGAAGAAGTTGTATGACATGCTCATGATATTGTTGCGATATGGAATGACCATGTTATTGAAGCCATGCAAGTATATACATGTTGTGTGCATTCCCGATCATGTGATATTTTGTTGAGAATCATTCTTATTATGAAAGCCTTACTTATGATGTTGTGAATTGTGGACTCAAATCTTGTGATCAAGTCATGTCATGTGTGTTAGTTTCCTCCTATCGAGTCCTAGGGGTACTTGTACCCGAAAACTATAGTTGTATGCCTAGAGCCATGTCATGTTTCACGATATCCAAACTCAAGCTATGATTCCATAGACTTCAGTCAGTCATGTGACTCAAGAAAACCTCATGATCTTAGTCAGTTGTCAGATATAAGTAACATTCCGCCAGTCAATGGAATTCAGTAAGATTAAGTCATGCATAGTCAGTTATTGATGTCCAGTCCCTCCAGATGGGAGTAGAGGTTAGCACCGAGTGAACCCAAGGATAGGAACTCACCCGCTAGTTCAGGGTGTGATTCTTAGTATTCATCCTTGTGTTCCAGAACTACGTAGCCAGCGTAGGTTGAGATATCTTAACCCGTCAGATTAGGGTTGATGAGGTGTCTTAACCCATCAGTTTAGGGTTCCCACCGTTCTCATTGAGTACCCTCCAGATAAGGGTCACTCACAGGCTGTCCTTACCCATGGCACGGTATTGACACCCCTCCATTTGGGGCAGAGATTGGACCCTAGCTTAGCCATAATGGCATACATGGGGCATATCGGTTAAACACTACTTCCCATAGTTTTAGTATTAGTCTCAATAAAAGAACTCAGGGCGTTCTTTAGATTTTAGTATATACAAGACTTTCAGATACAGTCTTCCATGTTATCAGTTTCAGTATCAGTCATGACAGTTATCAGTAAACCATGTATTAGCTTACAAGTCATGCTATCACGTATTCACGGTCCCAGTTTCTATATATGTGTGTTTGCTCTCCCACGTTCATATTAGTCAGTTAGTGTTGTTCATTCATGAAACCTTTTATGTTCAGCCTACCTTTCTCGTATACTCAATACTCCATTTGTTCTGATGCATTTGCGCTATGGTGCTTTATTTTCATGTTACTCCATAGGTTTTGAAACATGAGCTCCAGCTCAGCAGTAGCAGTAGAATTCCAGTCGCAGAGACACAGTGAGTCCTCATTGATTCGAGGACAATATAATCTGATACATTTATTTATTTCTTTAGTTTAGTTTTATGGAGTTAGTCGGAGACATGTTCCTTCAACACCTTATTCAGATAGTTTAGAGGCTTTCAGATTTACGTTTAAATTTATGTTCAGACTTAGCTTTCAGATTGAGTTATTTTGGGTATTTTCACCCACATGATTTTATTCAGTTGAACCTTATGGCCTTACAGTTCTATGTATTCTGCATTATTATATCATGATTTATAGTATACAGGTATAGATATCAGTCATGGGTTAGCTTGTAGTCCCTCGGGGTCATGAGTACCGTGTAGCATTTCGGTTCAGCAAATCGGGGTGTTACAGAAACACCCTACAAATTACTTAAGAGAGAAACCAAAAAACCCTGAAGCACTAAGGTTTTGACATAAATTTGTAGAACCTAAGTTTTTCCTGCACCACTGTCTGATAATCATCTCTAGAATACACAACCTCAATCTTGGGAGAGGCCTCCCTAGCACATCCTCTAGCTGGGGAAGCTCCTTATTCCCATCCTCTACCTCTAGGCCAACCATAATCCCTACCTCGTCCTAGATCTGGGGATCCCATATCGAGTGCAAACATAACATATCTAGCCTTTATAGACCTAGTCCTCTACCTCTAGGCCAAACATGATCCCTACCTCGTCCCCGATCTAGGGCTCCCATATTGGGAGGCAGAATAATATCTCTAGCCTTTATAGACCCAGTCCTCACAATATATGTAGAAATAACATAATACAAGTTTAGAAAGTTGGGTATGAACAACCCACACAACAAGGAATCAAATTAGAGAAGTTTTTCCTACAAATATCTTATAGCCTCTTGAAGATAGATACAAGCGTCTATGTACCGATCTATGAGATCCTACTAGATATCCCTCTCTCACACTTATGAGACTGATGAACCTAGTGCTTGGATACTAATTTGTCATGACCCAAAAATGGGTTCTTAATGACACTTATCGCAGCTCAGCCTTGATAAGTTAACTAATCACCCAAACTGATAAAGAAAAAAAAAACTAAAATCAAACAATAAACATAACCTAAGGTGAGATTTCTAGAATGAAGACAATCTATATCATATACCAATATGAAAATCTAAAAAAATATAACCATCCTAAGTATGATGTTACAAGTATAAGAGCCTTTAATACAATATCCAAAACTGAAAACACACAGTTTGTCACTCAAATTGAGTAAAGACAAATAAAAGATAGATGAGGTATGTACTTGGCTCTGAAAAGTCTAGAGTTGGCCTGTACCTCAAGATATCACCAACTCTATCAAACAAATTAGCCTCTGTGAGTCATTTTCATGCTAGGATGTGTACCACAAGGGCGCAACAGGAATGAGTATGGTCCACTTGTACTCATCAGGTATCATAGGCCGATTGAGTAAAGCTAAAAATAATATAAGTAAGAAAAATTTATGAGCACGTCACCTACAAAAAGAGAAGTCCCAAATAGTATCTCACACTGTGTCTACTAATAGTTATAGTATATATACAGAAAAGAACAACATACACATACATCAAGTGTACATAAAAACAAAACACAAGTCAAGGGAAAATAAAAAAAATCATCAAAGATGAATATGTAAGGCAATAATAATAGAATGAATAGTGAAAGTCATGGCATGACTTTTTATGTACACCTACCAAGCCGCAACTCCCAAGATAGGACCTACGGGGATTTGCAACCCATATAGTATAACTCATATCTCTAATCTCAACCCATATCTTTGGCTCATGTTCATAGAGAGGGTTTTTGTAAAAATGTCTCATATTTTTTCAAAAATAATGTTCCTCAATTGTATCAATACTCATGAATATATATGTATGGAATGAGAATGTAATGCTCATAATTAAATCAGTATGAGATATCCAATTCATCCAACACGTGTATATAAGTGTGCCTAGAAATCAACATAATATGTCCATAATTTATGATTATAAACAGTCATGCCCCGAGCCGAGGCCGTAGACGTGACACGTACCCGATACTATTGCTAGTATGAGCGAACATTCGGGCATATCACATGAACATACAACTCACATAATGAATAGAGAAAAAGAAATATAAAATAAGATTTCTTAAAGAAGATAGTCTTTCATCAATGTTCTTTAATATCACATAACATTTGACGATACAATAGTTATGATAAATAAGGCTAAAAATTACAAGATCTTTCTGAAAACTAAACCAGTCTGTGAAGCCTCTACTAACTAACTATAGCCATCGGGAAAAGGCCCTAGCATACCCTAATAAAAAGAACATAGAGAAATTACCATATCTAAATTTTTCCCAGATAGAAAGTAAGCTCACCAATAGTAGAAAATGATAAATCCTAATGAGGCACTTGACCATGGACTTGAGATCCAGAACCTACATCATGAAATGATGTAGTGCCAAAGATGATCAACACTTGGAATTTATTTGTATGTAAAACCACATTAGAGGTGTAGTACATCAAGAGATTAGAAATTACAATAAAATTCAAATAGAAGTTAAGACCACTGGAAAAGAACAAGAATATAAACTAAATTTATAACTGACAAAGTATGGTAGATTTAATTCCTTTGATTATTTGTGGGAGAAAGTAATGAACCATCATAAACCACCATATGAGTGCATGAGTCTGATCTCGGATCGATCAGGTAATCTATCCTATACTTTGACGGGCATAGGTCATGACATGACACAATTTGCAAGCATGCATGGTTAGCCCCTTTTCGAGACACATGAAAAAAAGAGTCATCTGACTTGCGAAACAATCTCTATCCTATATCGGCAAGCATAGTTTCGGGCATTTGCTGTTGAAATCTATACCTTCACGGTCAGCTAACTAAATCCCTTAATCTCATGATGTTATCTTACTTATTTATATTCAAAGTGTTATACTCATTAGGCTTATGTTCATAGTTTAGCCATTTTATGCTAACGTATATAATTTGGTTATTTTTAGGCACAAAGTCATAGATTTGCCAATGTAAGGCTCATTCCTAAGAATTTTAATATTAGGTTCACAAATAATGAGTTCTTAACATTCCATAACATGTTTGGGAAGTCACTAGAGGTAAATGTTATCACACTTTATGTCATGGCTCATTGTCTGACTTTTATAGCATTTGGGAAAATTATGGAGTAACTTGAAGTATTCTTGTTGAGGGTGAATTATATCATATAAAAAGTGTAGAAATTCATGTTATCATGCTATAGAGAAATAATTAAGAATTTACACCTTTAACTTGTTAGAAAATGAAAGGAGCTTATTAGGGATTACGAAAAGTCCATCATTTATCAAATATTCAAATAAGGGTTAATTCAAGAAAATTTTAAAGGATTCATCGTTCATATAAAAATATTGGAGGTTTCAAGTTATGCTTGTACAATAGCTTTTTGTTCTATGAAAATAGGAAGAGCAGTTAATGATTAAGATCTTCAGAATCATCATAGAATTCATCATTTATCAAGTTCATACATTAGGCATTCAATAGAGTTTAATGTCATTCATGGTATAATTCAAATCATTATACAGAATAACCATAAGGTTCATGGTTTTCACAAATATCATGAGTTTCATAATTTTACAGATTTAAGTGGATTTCATCAATACATAAGGGTTAGTGAAATTCATTAAACTTTTTGGAATGTTCATAAAGTTTAGAGTTTATCCAAGAATTTCCTAACAACTTGCTAAAAGAGCTCTATTCATTGACAAGGGTATGAAAATTTCTGCAACCTAATTAGAATGAAGGTAATTGGAAATAAAGGAGAATACATCCCAAAAGAAACATGAAAGGAGTAGACATACATACCAAAAATCATCAGAGAAACTTTGTGATCATGAAGGAGGGAACTAAGCTTAATTCTTGAGCGAATCCTCTTAGATTTCTTAAGCTTGGGTTTGATAGAAGGAAGAAAGGTGTTAAGGGCTGAAAAATGTTTGAAACTGATAAGAAAGAGTTTATAAAAGGTATTTCGGGTTATGGGAAAAGTAAATGACGAAATAACCCCTCCTGGAATGTGAAAAGATAAGAAAAGAATAGAAAATTTTCGTCTGGTAGGCTATTATAACTGTTCTTAGTAAAACACATATAAATTTATACTCAGATCTCAGATTAATGAGTTGTTGGTGGCGTTGGAAAGAAGACTCAAGAAACTTTAATTTGATATATAATGGGTCATGTAACTCTAAATATTCTAGGAGAAATGCTTGTTTAAATTTGGTCCTTGTGTGAACCTATACGAAAACTTAATTAATAAAGGATCTTTCAATTTAAAATTATTTAGAGATTTCTTATGCCCTTAGTTCATACTCAATATTCCTATGACACTTAATACATGACCTTTACACCTAGATCCAATAAATTTCGAGATTCAGGTCCAAGTACATATGAGAAGTGGTCCAAAATTTTTTATCTTTAGCTCAAACGTTCAGGTTGTTACATAACCTCTAGTTAGGAACCATCGAAATAAATAGGCATGTAAAGTATCATTAATATCACATCAATCCCTAACTCGGGCATTTTTGTCATGATAAAGACAACAAATGCTCAATAAGGTCTGGAATAAAAATTTAAGCCCTCACACGGGCATTATATCTAAAATAAAGTTAATAAAATTCACAGATCAAGCTAATAATATAAAATAAAGCCCCCACATAGGCAACACGCAATATAAGATATTACAAGTCAACAACAATAGAATATAAGCTTCCACACGAGCATAAAACAACAATAATAATCTCTAAGTATAAACCCCATAATTACTTTCCTCAACCTATGACATACTTTACTTATGTATTATCTACCTAGCTTAATCTGAAAGAAATCAATCCACAACCAACCTCAAAACGATTAAGTTCAAACCTAAATTACTTCAATATAAAACCTACCCTTTTGAATGGCCTCGGAATAAAAAACATCAAATATAACATATAAGCATTAAAACAAATCCAATGATACCCATATTACCCATATTTGAGTTGGGTCTAAAAATAAATTCAAAAATAAAATGTATAACATCAGAATTTTGTTTTAGAAATAAATTCCCCCCAAAAAGGAATCTTCGGTTGAAAATCCATGTGAAAACAAGTTAAAAATGAGGTCCAAATTGAAGAAAAACTATTATAAAGTTTTACCAACAAATCATCAAAATACATTTCAAAATCATAATTAAAAGGTATCTTCAAAGATAAAATCAATGGAAAATAATGGAGATATGAGTTTAGAGGTTACCTACACAAAACACGATAAAGAAACCCCAAAAAATTACATTTCTTGAAGCTTGGAGGTCAAAAAATAAAAAATATTTGTGAAATGGGGTATTTATACTGTCTGTAAATAGTACCTTATGAACATAGTCAACCTTTCACATTCGTGAGGGTAAACTTTAACTAGGCCAACTAATTGGCATTTGTATTCGTAGCAAAGGCGTTCGCGAAAGTCCATAACCTGGACCATCATATTCATGAAAACCTTATCTCACTTGTGATGAAGGAAAATATCCTTCTCCACGTACACATCTAGAGAGCCTTATTAAAAAAGAAACATTTATCCTGCACCAGATATCAACAAAAATGCTGATTTTGTATGTTCCAAATCCTCCATACGGATCCTCAAAAATTGTTTGAGACCTAGTAGAAACAAACCATATATGCTACCAGACTAATTACAATATTTCAGAATCAATGAAATTGTTATATTTTTGAAAAAAAAAGAGCTATTTTTAACAAATTAGCCCTCGGGACCCCTTTAAGGCATATTTCACTAGTTTTCAAAACGGATGGTTGAAACATAAACTAAGTCTCTAAACCCAAACTAACCCCGTGAATAATCTAAATTCGACATTTTGAATATAATGAAACTATTCAAATTGTCATCTGGGGCTCGCAATATTTGATGTTTATCGAAGTCAACTGTATGAATTTTAAAGCCTTTAGAAATCACAAACTCTCCCAAATTATTCTTTATCATATCGAGAACTGTGCGAACTATTACCATACTTCAAAATCAATATTTGTAAACTTTGAGGAAGAAAAAAATTATTAAAATATATAAAAACTAAGCTTTCACCAATCAAGTCATTACAAATAACTTGTCTCTTTTAAAAACGCACCAGGCATGGCATAAACAACCTATTAATCTGATATGAGTCAATAAGAAAGGCATGTTAATATAAAATCTCATATGCATTCTTCCATACAATAGAAGATAATGGTAGTTTACTCATAAAATACTCAGTTGTTTTAGTATAGTGGCCCAAAAATGAATAGGCATATGTGATTGAAATCTTAGGGCTCTAGCAATATTAAGAGTGTGTCTATGTTTTTTCTTCACCATGCAAATTTTTTGTGGTGTGTGAGTAAAATTACATTGATGAATGATAAAACACCTTGAGATAAATATTTGCGTTGAGAATTAAAGAATTTTGTGTCATTGTCAGATCTTAGAAACTTTATATTTGAGCTAATCTGAGTCTTTAACACTGACAAGAAATTCGTGAGTGCTATAATGCTTTTAGATATGAGTTGCAACAAATGAAACTATGTGTATATACTACAATCATCCACAACAGTGAGAAAGCAACATTTCTTATCAAAGGTTGGACTTCTGTAATGACCCTAAGATCTATCTACACCAATTCAAAAACTAAATATTCTCTAGAAGTACTAGTGGGAAATGCTAATCTAGTATGTTTAGCTAATAAAAAGATAGACCAATTACTTAGAATCTCACTGCTTCCATTATTCTGAAAAAAGTATAGAAACTTTAAGGCTAGAGCTGAAGGAAATCTAGTATCCTATGTCATAAGCTGCAAGCCAGCATTGTTACTTTTGTAGCTATTAGCTGTTCATCCTTTATTATAGTCCTCATATTTACTCCATCTCTACTCTTGATATGTACAAACCTTCATTCCCCTTACCAATCTTCTTCACTCTTGAAATATAAAGGTCCTAAAATATACAAAATTCAGGTTAGAAAGAAACAAATTAAGATCGTTCCCTGGTAATCTTGAACATCGAAAATAAATTGAATTTGAACTCTGGTACAAACTGTTAGTTTTGATACCTTTAAAATAACGTAGCAAGGAGAGCCAAGTATTTAACGACTAAAAATAGAGATGAGTTAGAAGAGAAGAGACAAAGAAAAGTTTATTTTTCTTTTATGGTAAATCTGCATTTTTTATTGATCATCAACTCCTCCTTAAATAGTTCTATTAAAACTAAAAATAGATTAAACTTACCATAAAAGAAAGCCTATTTGCTACCATAAATAACAACTAATCAGTCTCCTACAAAAATAGGAATCCCAATTTAACTAGGAGTTGTATGTAAAAAAGCTAGAGAAAAACAAAAAATAAATCACGTGCATTATTCCTTAAAGCAACTTTTAACACTCCTCCTTACTTTAGAAACTGAAAAATTTTGGTCTTCTGTCTTAGGATCTCCACACTTTATAATTGAAAGTGACTTTGTGAATAATTCTGCAAATTCATCTTTTGACTTGAGTGAACTAAATTCACTTCTCGTCTTGCATGCAACATTTGACTATTAAATCCTTTCGGTATGTCTTCCTGCTTTGTTTGCATCTTGAATTTAAACTTACCTATCTTATTTTTTCTGAAACATAGATAACTCCTCCATTACTTCAACTCCTTTAGGAACAATAAAATCTTCTTTAAACTTAAGAGGTTCACATATTGCTTGTGTTTTTTCAATTAGAGGATCATCTTCAAATTTTTCTTGCCTGTGATCTTTTTTATGTTCTACAAATACAACTTTATTGGATCAAATGAGAAATGTTTTGTAACGTCCCAAAATCTGATCCCGAGATATCACCCGATGCTCAAGGCTACAAGTAGCCCCAAGTTAATCCTTTTAGCCTACTACTAGGTCTAAACCTTACTTTAAGATAATCTAGTCAAGAGATAATGTTGTATTATACCAAAACTGAACTGAATAAACTGTAGACACTGTCTGTATAAAAATGCTAAAAGTCTGTAAATCAACTAGTAGTTCGACAAACCTCTACTACTAAAGAACTAGAGAGTCATTGGGATAGATCCCCAGCTGACTCAGACTAGACTGAGAATAATAAATCAAGTACTATAAAAGAAGGAAATCTGAATAAGTAGGCCCTCGAATCATGAGGACTCACCAACTATGGGAGTGTAGATAGAGATGCTCAAACTACTCATGCTACTGATACTGTGCACCTAAACCTATATTATAAGATAATGCAGCACATAGACGTGTATGCGGATCAGTACTATGAGGATGTACTAAGTATATGGAGGTGTAATGCATAAATAAAACATCATCATATTTTATAAAAGAAAAATGATGTATGCTAAACATGAATGGCTTACATAAGCTGGAATGTCTAAAATACTAAAATATGAAATTATGCATAGTAATTTAAGCTTTATAAATCTAGTAAGCCATAACGTTTAGTTCTAAAAACTGTACTCAAACATTCTCTTTAAGTCATACTGTCTAAGTGTAGAAAGAGCTCAAATCTAAATCTGAAATTTGAAACTAATAACTGTCTGTATAGCTTAATTTGAGTAAAAACTCATGAGCCTCTAAACTTAGTTTTCTAAAAGCTTTTCTGTTATTCTTTTCTTTTAGGACATAGACCTTGGGAGCTTTAGAAATTTTGGAACATTGGGACTTAGGGAGTTCTTCTGACCGACATAAACCATGTGAGCTGACATGGAGTCCAATATCTTGCCCACATAGGGGAGAGTTGTTCTAACCTCACCATTGGAATAGAACCTTAACTTAAGTGATCAGTATCTTAGCCCACTATGGGCAAATCATAAACCTATGGTGGCACGTAGTTCAGGGGCATGAGACCTTGGAATCATACCCAACTCAGTGCTAAATACTACCCATATACTTATTGCTCAGAACTTTTAGAAAATCAACCTTAAAACAGCACAAGGGTTTATAATGACTAGAAACTCAAAAT
Organism: Capsicum annuum; assembly: GCF_002878395.1. Lineage (NCBI taxonomy): Eukaryota > Viridiplantae > Streptophyta > Magnoliopsida > Solanales > Solanaceae > Capsicum > Capsicum annuum. Next base: position 63,082,930 of record NC_061112.1, read on the forward strand.
GACCATAACGGGTCCTAAAGTCTATCTTCGGAATATCATATTCCGTTACTTTAAGTTGATGATAGCTAGATCTAAGGTCTATCTTTGATAAATAACTTGCATCTTGAGTTGGTCAAATAAGTCATCAATTCTAGAAAGAAGATATTTGTTCTTAACTATGACTTTATTCAACTTATGAAAGTCAATATACATATATAAAGAACAATGTTTCTTTCAGACGAATAGGACGGGAGTGCCCCAAGGAGAAATACTAGGTCTTGTGAAGCCTTTGTCTAGAAGATCTTTGAGTTGCTCTTTCAACTTTTTAAGCTCAGCAGGAGCCATACAATATGAAGGAATGGAAATAGGTTGAGTATCAGGAAGAAGATCAATTTCGAATTCTATTTCCCTATCGGGAGGTACCTCTGGAAAATCTTCGGGAAAGACACCAGGAAACTCATTAACTATACTGACTGACTGAATTGTTGGAGTCTCAGACTTAGTGTCTGTGATTCAAACTAGATGATAGATTCACCCTTTAGAGATTAGCTTTCTAGCTTTAAGATAGTATATAAAATGACTCTTGGGAGACACTAAATTACCTGACCACTCAAAGGCTGGCTCATGGGAAACTGAAACTTCACCACTCGGGTGCGACAATCTATGGATGCATAAAAAGAATGGAGCCAATCCATACCAAGAATAAGGTCAAAGTCAACCATGTCTAATTCTATCAAATCTGCTAACATGATCTTATGAAGGAAAGTAATGGGACACTTTCTACAAATCTGTTTGGAACAATTGACTCACCTACTGGAGTGGAAACCAAGAAAGACTCAGGAATCTTTTGAGAACTCATCTTAAAATTAACTGCAACTAGAGGGGTCACATAAGAGAAACTCAACCCAGGGTCCAATGGTATGTAAACATCAAAATGGAAGGCACGAAGCATACCAGTAATAAAATCTGGGGAGCTCTCTTTCTCCTGGTGAATGGTAAAGCATAGAACCAATTCTAGCATTTACCGCTATCGGTATTGGATGATACACCCTGAGGAGGGGCTGGGTGAGCTGCAGGAGCTTGTGCACTGGTAGCCCCTGTATGAGGAGAAGCATCTCTTCTTCCCTGCTTAGTATACGAACACTCTCTAATTCTATGAGCTAACTTGCCACAACCAAAACAACCCTTCTGTCCAGCCAAACACTCACCAAGATGAGTTCTACTACACTTAGCACATGGAGGATAATTAGGCTTACCACTCACACTATTTTGGGATCTAGACATAAAAGATTTACCCCATTACTCCTGTCTACCTCTGGGAGCGGGAGCACTAGCTGAAGATGATGCTGGCAATGATGGATGACTCTAAAATTGCGAGCAATTTCCCCCTGTAGGCCTTGATTGACCATACCTAAACTTCCCAGTTCTAGCCATCTTACTCCCTCTCTCTCTTCCCTTCAACTTTTCTGCCTTGATTTGTTGGGAATAAGTTATCAATCTAGCAAGATCTATATCTTCGATAAGCATGAAAGTTCTACACTCCTTGACTACCAATCCTGATACTCTAGTAATGAACTTACTCATACTAGATCTGGTATCATCTATCAACTCGGGAGCATACTTAGATAACTAGTTGAACTTAAGGCAGTACTCCTTCACTGTCATTGTTGCCTCAGGTTTATGAACTTCTCAACCTTGTCTTTCCATAACTCACATGGAAAGAACCTACCTAGAAAAGCATCCTGAAACACCTGCCAAATCAGGGGAGCTGCATCCTCACCTCTAATTTTCTTCCATATGACCACCCAATCATAAGCAACATCTTTAAAAATATAAGAAGCCAATTCTATGCTCTCCTCTTCAGTAACATGCATAACTTGGGTGATCTTTTTCACCTCATCAAGATACAATTGTGGGTCTTCACTTATTTTTGACCCAAAGAATTCAGGCGGATTTATCCTCATAAAGTTACGAAATCTGGATGCATCTGAATTAACTTTTTGTTAACGTGGGACTACAGCCTGATTGTTGGCCTGAACATTAGAGGTCACGACTTGGGCTAGCACCTGAAAGGCAGCCCAAAATTTGGCATGAGTCACATTCTCATTCGGGGGATCAACAAGCTGCGGTGGCTGGTTATCATTCCTACGAGCATTATCTTTAGGAGGAGGCATATTCTATTATGAAAGAGCATGAGCTAATAGTAGATAGAGATATTTGTAAACATGATGGATTATGTAAGAAAAAGAGGATTTTCCTAAAATGCTCCATAGCCTCTTGCTCATAGATGTGGCGTGCTTCAAACCCATGATCAAGACTCTACATAATGTGGCTTATCTGACTCCCTAGGAATCTTTAAACCTTAAGCTCTGATACCAAGTTTGTAACACCTCAAAATCTGATCCCAAGACATCACATGATGCTAAAGGCTACAAGTAGCCCCAAGCTAACCCTTTTAGCTTACTACTAGGTCTGAACCTTACTTTAGGATAATCTAGTCAAGAGATAATTCTTTATTATACCAAAACTAAACTAAATAAACTATAGATACTATCTATATAACAAATGCTGAAAGTCTATAAATCAACTAGTAGTCCGACAAGCCTCTACTACTAATGAACTAGAGAGTCATTGGGACACAGCCCTAACTGACTTAGACTAAACTAAGAATAATAAATCAAGTACTATAAAAGCTAGAAATTTGAAGAAGTAGGCCCTCAAATCATGAGGAATCACCAACTGTGGGAGCATAGATAGAAATGCTCGAACTACTCACGCGACTAATACTGAGCACCTGAACCTATATTATAAGACAATGCATCACATAAACGTGTATGTGGATTAGCACTTTGAGGATATACTGAGTATATAGGGGTATAATGCAAAAGTAAAACATCATTATATTTTATAAAAGAAAAATGATGCATGCTAAACATGAATAGCTCACATAAGTTGGAATTTCTAAAATACTAAAATATGGAATCGTGCATAGGAATTTAAGCTTTATAAATCTAGTGAGCCATAACGTTTTGTTCTAAAAACTATGCTTAAACAATCTCTTTAAGTCATACTATCTAAGTGTAGAAAGAGCTCACATCTAAATCTGAAAATTGAAACTACTAACTGTCTGTAAAGCTTAATTTGAGTAAATACTCGCGAGCCTCTACACTTAGTTTTCTAAAATATTTTCTGTTATTCTTTTCTTTTAGGACATAGAAACCTTGGGAGCTTTAGAAATTTTGAAACTTTGGGACTTAGGGGGCTTCTTCTAACCAACATAAACCATGTGAGCTGACATGGAGTCCAACGTATTGCCCACTTTGGGGAGAGTTGTTCTACCCTTGCCATTGGAATAGAACCTTAACTTAAGTGATCACTATCTTAGCCCACTATAGGAAAATCATAAACCTATGGTGGCATGTATTCTGGGGCACGAGACCTTGGAATCATACCTAACTCTGTGTTAAATACTACTCACATACTTATTGCTCAGAACTTTTAGGAAATCCACCTTAAAACAGCACAAGGGTTTATAATGTAAACCAATTATGCTTCTTTTTGCTTTAAATCATAAACTGTATAAATAATGTAGACTCCTATCTTAGCTTGGATCAAAAGATCAACTTTCTTTATCAAAATCTGGAAATAGCTAATCATGGGATGCTTAAAACATAGTCATTCTTGAAATGGTAATATACAAACTAGGGCTTAATGACCCATGCTTTAATTTTATGTCAAACACTATAAGGGTTCATGCTTGATAATGTAAATATTCATAATTCAACTTAAAATCTAGAAAATATGATCATACGCATTAATTTTTCAAAAGTAAACATATAATTCAATATCCAAATCACTTAAAATCTAAAAATCATGCAATTAGCAACATTGGGTATAAACCCTAACTTCAATTTCATGAAAATTATACAAAATTCAGCAAATTGGTAATTTAAAGTAAGTTTTTGGGCACAAGGATGAAAGATTTATCCTTGTTCAAAACCCCCACATACCTTGGATGATGAACTAGATGAACAAGTTTGCTTTGGGGATTCTATTTCTCCTCTTGGATGATTCTTGGAATTCTTGAGTTGGGAATCTTGAATCTTTAATTAATTTGAAAAAGGATGGTGGAATCTTGGGATTTTTGAGGTTGATTGTTGAATTTTAGGGTTTTGGTTGAGAGAAATTTTGAAGAATATAAGCATAAAATGCTTGTAATAGGCTAAAATCTTATGTTTGGATAGAATTGGGGTCTTGGGAACTGTCCAAAATACCCTTTTTAACTTCTAAACGAAACTGGAAAAAAATAAACTAGGGTCCCAATTTAATGGGCCACTGTGACATCCCACTATTGCGGTGGCTCACTGGAATTTGACGACTGGGAAATTAGGGGTCCCCGCAATGCGGAACTATCGCATTGTCCCACTGGATTTTGACAATTAGGACCTGAAACTTTAATGCGATGGGACACCATCGCGGTGCCCTATAGAAATACCATTTTGCCCTTTGCCGCAGCGCGCTACTATTGCACTGGGCTACTGGAATTAGACAATTGGGAAAATAGGCCTCTTCATGATGATCTAATATCGCGGACGTCCACTAGAAATTGACAAATAGGAATTTGGACATTCCCGCGATGCGCCAGCATCGGGGTGGTCCACTAGAATGTGACAATTATGAAATTGTCTTTCACCGTGATGCGGTGACTGCAGTTAGCACACTGTCAACTTAAAAATACTCCAACTTCTTCACCGAGTGTCGGATTTGGGTTAATTTGGTATCGATGGAAAGGTTATTCAATTTCCCACATAATGAGAAGTCAAAATCTTGAAAATAATACATGGAATAAATATTATTCATTTTGGAAGCTATCCCTTAACATTCTAAGAATGAATTTAAGCTAGAAAAAATATGGGGTATTACATGTTTACCTTTTATCTTAATATTTAAAACTTCTTTTCCAGCACCATCATTGATGAAGCAATACTTATCCTCGAAGGATACTTTTTATCATTTTTCTATCAAATGATAAATACTCAACAAGTTTTGATCAATATCAGGTACTTAAATAACACCTGAAATTACTTTATTACCTGAACCTGTTTTGATGACAACTCCCTTTCCTTCAATAAGAATCTAGACATCATTTTCGATCCTAACTTTGGATATTTCAATTGGATTTAATTCTTTAAAAAAAACTCTTATTATAAGTCATGTGGTTGGTGAAACCACTATCAAACAACCAAAAATTTATTGAAACCTTACTTGAGATACATGTTGCAACAATAAGATGGTTTTCTTCTTCATTAACCACATGTGCATCTGATTCATGGTTCTCAAATTTGTTTTTGCAAACCATTGCTTTATGGCCAAGTTGATTGCACTTGATGCACTTCGCCTATGGCCTTTTCCCAAATGGATGACCCATTTTCCATAGTTCTTACAAGGTGGGTAATTTTTAAAATTTTTATCCCTTCTTTGAGTTTTGTGGTTGGCTACTAAGGTTCCTTCAACCATACTATCTTGCCTCATAATTTTTCTTTATTCCAATGCTTGAAAAAAATTTAACAACTCTACCAAGGTAATCTTGGACAGATCTTGTATATTTTCCAAGGTAGTTATACATTCTTTATCTCTTTCGGACACTATAACAAGAATTTTTTCAATAATTCTTGAATCTTTAAATTCAGTGCCTAGTAATCTTACCTTGTTAACAATGCCAAGTAATTTGTCTGAGTACTCTTTGATTGTCTCAGAGTCTTTTATTCTCTTCAACTCAAACTCTCTTATTAAATTTAGTACTTGTATTCCTCAAATTCTTTCATCTCCAACATATTCTTTCTTGAGATAATACTAAATCTTTTTTGGTAATGTGAGAGACATAATTCTTGTAAAAATATTTGTTGAAACAAAAGCAAACAGAGTTGCCTTCTCCTTAGACTTTGTGATTTTCTTTTCCTTGTGACTCTTGATTTGGGCTATGGTGGGATTATTTTGCAGAGGATTAATTTCATAATCCTCTTCCACAAATTTCCAAAGATCAAGAGCCTCCAAGTAAGTTTTTATTCTCACAACCCATAATTGATATTTTTCACCATAAAAAATGGATGGAGCCATTCATGAAAAACTATTTTCAGAATCCATATCTTCACTCACAGGTCCCTTAAGAAAAATAGCTCTGATACCAATTGTTGATTTTGATACTATTAAATAATGTATCAAGGAGAGCCAAGAACTTAGCGGCTTAAAATAGAGATGATTTAGAAGAGAAGATATGCAGAAAAGTTTATTTTTCTTTTCTGGTAAAGTTTCATAGTTTATTGATCATCAACTCCTCCTTAAATAGTCCTATTACAAATAAAAATAGATTATACTTACCATAAAATGAAACCTATTTACTACCAAAAATAACAACTAATCAGTCTCCTACCAAAAATAGGAATCCCAAATTGACTAGGAGTTTTATGTAAAAAAGATGAAGAAAATAATCACGTGCATTATTCTGTAACGAAACTTTTAATACAAACATCATATCTTTAACAGTATCATTCTCAAATATAGACATTTTACTAATATGTGTGATATCAACCTTTTTATCCTGTGCATAAATTTACCTTATTACTTTATGATTTTTCTATATTATGGCCTGTAGTCAGTATATTTTTACTAGATAATATGTGATGAGAGGCCCCAGAGTCCACTGCACCACTCATGAGTAAAAGTTTAGTCATTAACAAGTAATAATACCTGACATATTGACCTACTTTGTGACCTATGTATCGTTGTCCAACAAGTTAATGACTTGCTTATGTTCAACTATAGTAAATCCCCGTGTCTTAGCTATAAAAGCATTGGTTACCTTATACCTATTAGAGGCTATCTAACTAGAATCTCCATTGTTACCAAATATGTTTTTTGCTAATATGGTTATGGCTAGACTGGCCCTCATGACATCTAAAATTTCCATTCCCTTGATTTGCATATCCTCCATGATTATTTTGTCCATAGTTCACCTTTCGATTTCGATTTCCAACCACCCTTCCACAACATTCTCTGTAGGCTAGCCAATTAACTTGTAATAACTCTTCTTAGTATGCCTAGTGAAATGACAACATTCACGCTATAAGGAGGATTTATTTTCTTTGTAACCTTAAGTTATTTGGTTCTTTCTTATTTGCATAGAAATAGATCATATTTGTCATTAACGGTAGCCATATACGTAGAGTATTGAATCTTATTCCAATAATCATAGCATATGCTTGATTTATAGATGAAGTGACTACTTTTAATAGATTTTGTCTGCGTGCTCGATCATATGCCTTATTCAATCCACTTAAAAACTAAATCAACCTTAATTCAGTTATCTGATCAACATAGTCCTTTGATTTTGGGTAAGTGAAACTTGGTGCAGAAAATATAGCATCATATTCATACAATAAGTGTTTCAATTTTATGAATTAAGTCATCACAAAATCTGTACCTTGTGACAAGGTAGTGATTTTCCTGTGCAATTGATAGATCATCATCCTATTCACTTTATCAAATTGTTCCTTCAAGTCTTCCCAGACTACAAATTGTTCCTTTAAGTCTACCCAAACTACAAAGGCACTTGTAGCATATACTACTCCACTCAGCAACTCATCACTAACAGTACTCACCAACCATAACAACATAATTGCACTATAATTCTCTCATTATTCATGCTACCCTTCTCTGTACTATGCCCAGTGCATGTACTTGTAGAAAATCCATACTTTCTTTTTCCCTAATAATGCAATTCTCTTAGATCTACTCCAAATTATACAATTTTTAGATCTAATCTATTTGAAAGGAATCAACACTGGTCCTAAAGCATATGATGGACCAATATAAAAAGGATCATTTTAATCAATCTTAATGGGTTCCATTTTCATGCTCACAAGCTTCTATGTAATAAATTCAGCAAGCTTTGTCAAACCAAAAATTGTTTGGGCACAATTAGTTTTTTTTGCACTGATACCATGTGAAAAAACTAAGCTTCAATGGTCAAGATTCCAGTGATACGAGCTTATAAAGAAGAATGTAAAAGGGAAAAACCAGAAAGCATTGTTATTTCTGAAAGAAGAATTAAGGAGTACAAAGCTTCTTCTACACACTACAGTTATTAACAGACTTCAGTATGAGCTCACAAAGTATATTCTTCTCTAAGAGACCGTCTCCTCTCATTTGATAGCTCACTAACAACTAACACTACTAAAAAAAGAGGAAAATCGACCACAAAAACTAACCACAAGTGGTCGGTTTTCCTTAAATTCCGACCACAAAACCAACCAAAGTGCGTGGTTGGTAAAATTGTGGTAGCTTTTTAAAATTTATTATTATTTTATTAAAATAGAAAAAAAAGAGTTTATAAATAAAAAATGCAAAATAAACCGACCACTTTCTATTTAAAATTAATTAATTAATTTTATAAAAACCGACAACTTGTGATCAGTTTTATGCAAACTTTTTAAAAAAAATCGACCATTTGTGGTCGGTTTTTCTAAAAAGAATTTTAAAAAATTAAAAGCAAGAAATGAAACACCATACAATCCAACAACAACAATAGCAACAAACCAAAGTGCCACAAACCAACAAAATAAGAAAATCCATACAACAATAACAACAACAACAAACCAAAGTCTAAAAACTACAACAATACATACAAAAGTGTAAAAACTACAACAAAATGTCCAAATCGAAAGTACAACCCATAAAAAATTCAAAAAACTAATACTCATCTTCATTGTATCGTTATCTTCGTCATTCTCTGCATCCTTATCTCTGTTGATATCATCGAGTGGGTGTAGACCTTCTGAAGCCTAAAGTACAATCAAACTTGTTGAACTGCTCCTGCAGCATCCTAATTTGTGATGATGTTTTCTTCTTCTTCTTCTTCTTCTGTGCCTTCTCTCTCTATTCAACAAGATCTTTAGTGAGTTTAGAAACCATATTTTTTAGCGATTCAATGGTTTCTCTATCAACTTAAGAGGTATAGGAGGTAGGACCGGACGGAGACCAAATATTCTCGCCAAAACCATTTCTGTGGTATCCTTAGAAATGGCCTCTAACTGCAGGACCCACAGCTTGTTCCCATAACTCCTCTTGTACATGTTGGGGTATCGGGTCACCCTGACTTTCAGGAGGCTGACTACTACGAAACTCACTACTGCCTATATTTGTCCTATATTAAAAAATTACTAGTCAAAAAATATTAAAGTACTTATACTTGAATAATATCAACTTTGAGAAAAATATTCATAAATTCAAAATTTGATTCTTACATGGGCAGCTTTTACACAAGGTTCAACCCAGACATCTTCATCAGTTGGGTTCTTTTTCTTTTTCAGATGCGTCTCCTCGAATAGCTCATCGTGTGGTATCTTCCTACCTTTTTCTTTTTCCTGCATATGAAAAAATTATCAATCTTCAAATAATTTAAAATTTAAATAGAAACAATCAATTAAAATTGTAAAAGTTACATACCATTTTTTCCTCCACAACAATTATACTTTTGGCACCCGTAGTATGTAGGGACCCACCCTTGGATGATGCTCGGGCTTTCATTCCTTTATCCCTCAATAATTGGTATTCTTCGCCATTCCAATAGTGAATATACTGTTTCCATAAGGATTCACTTATCTAGTCAGGTTGTATCAAGTTGGTTCGGGCATAATCCAATAGATCGTTAAATCTAGATCTACATCTTCTGAAAAAGTTCCTCTTTATAAGACATGTATTCACATCATCCCACCAGTATTATTTCTACAACAAAAACAAAAATATAGTATTCAATCTTTTGTTCTAACAATGTGTTAAACAGTCGATAAGTTAAATCATTACATGGAATTCTTGAAACATTCTTTCCCTGTCAATTTCTGGAACCTTTTGCCAACTGGTCCAGTAGCCATTGATGTTCTGACAAATGAATTTTCTTGCAGTTTTTCCAACTCTAGCACCCGACCTAAACCTACAACACAAGATCAAATAGTAATTTTATAGAGCATAATAATATAGTAACGAAAAATGAATAATGCTATTATATTTAGAAATATTACCCTGTCCCATATGGAATAAGATAATGCCTTCCATAATCATCACTGTCTTCGGGCTACGGAGCAAGGGATGGTAGATGTACTGGCGTGGGTGGATCTGAAGCACCGGATGAAGTTCCACCAAGATAAAGATCCAACAACACAATAGATCCAGCAGAATCACAGTGCAAACCTAGGCAACCTCTATAGAAGGGTACTGATGATGGTAGATGTCTGGATGTGTTAGTGGTCATCCGATAACATTGTCGTGGTGGTGGCACAGTGATAGGAGCAGAATGATTTGGTGTAGACTCATATAGTGGCCCCACATGCATTGGAGCAGGAATCAAACACTGAAATAACCTAGAATATGAGGGTTGTGTTGTCTCGTCAGCAAACCAACCCTCAGATATATGAATACCTATTGGTCGTCTATAAGGTGGAGGTTGTGTTTTCTTTTTTGTTTTCGTAGGATCAACTTTTCCCTTACCTTTTTCACCTCTGCCTGAGATCTAAATTATATAAAGTTAACAAGTAGTTAGTTCCTATAAAATAAATATATAAGAAAACATTCCTAGTAGCTAATTTCAAGTTACTAATTCACATTTCAAATTACTCTAACAACACGAGATAGACAAGAATATTTTAATTACTATATAAATTATGGAAAAGTGAAAACAACAATCTTAAACAGTATATTACCTATCAATCTTAAAAAAGAAACATAAAGGTAAATATATACTACAAAGCATAAAGCCATCAATACATAATAAATACAACCTACACAACTAATTCTCCTCTTCTAAAGACTCTCCACTAAACCATTCACCCTTTTTGGAATTTTCCTCATCTCCTACCCACTCAGCCTCTTCTTCCATAATATTAACTTCTTCAAATATATTTTCAGGGTGATTCAAAGTATCCTCTAAGTCAACGTCCACTAGTTGGTGATCAATTTATATTTCATTTCGATACGCAGTCTCCAGCACATTCTCAACTTTCACCCATCCTATAGGATTTATTTTGATTACATCCCACTATTAGACTTATCACTTCACAATGGATAAGGAGCTTAATATACTTGTTTAGCATTTTGCGCTAGAACAAATGGATCGTAAACAGGATACAACCTATTGTGCGTTACTTCAATGATGTTATGCTTCTTATGTACGCTTTTTCCTCTTGTACTTAGATCAAACCACTTACATCAAAAGAGGATAATTTTATTTATTAGGAAACCAGCATACTCCAGTTCTAAGATCTCATGTATGATGACAAAGTAATCAAAATCATCATCACCCTTAACCCAAACACCACTATTGTTTGTTTTCCTTGTTCTGGAGTATTGTTTAGTGGAAAATTTAAACTTATTTACTATGTAATAGGACATTGCATGAGCTTCAACTGGACCCAAAGAAATATCTCTCAAGAGTTGATCGTATGCGGCTACATTTAGTGACTGGTGTACCTAAAACTATTATAGATATATATATGTTAGTTGAGGAATGTGTAAATGTTTAAAATTTGTAGAAACATTAATAAACTTATGAACCTCATAAGTAAACCATGTTGCAAAGGATACATACGCTTGATTTTCGTGGAATTGAGCCATAAATAAACTGAAGATCTTACATGCAAAACACAATTAGTTTTCTCAAGGGAATGAGTAAATAAATAAGATATGTTAAAATTTTAATCTCCTTACTTCAGAAAGGGCTCAACTTTCAGGAAATTCAGCAAGACATACAAAGTTTCTGATTTACGCTCTGTGGGAGTGAGCCGGCGATGTATGATCTTTTTAGCCTTACAACTAAATTGATTGAAAATTGATATAGGTTGAAAATAAGGATCATTCACATCATCCTAATTACGATTCACTCGGTTTCTTGAAAAAGCAACTTCATCAAAAAAGTAGTATAAACAAAACTGAGACGTTTGTCTTGTAAGATATGTCTCAATTATAGATCCGTCCACCCTATGTTTGTTTTTGGGACTCCTTTCCAATTTTTCAATTGTCCTACACAATCTTAAGATTAGATGTTTACTATATTATAAAAAGATATGTATGAATTTAAATATGTTGCAATTGTTTATCATTCGAATGGATACATCCACCTAGTTTGAACTGGACCGCCTAGTCGAGCTTCGTGCACAAGGTGAATGGGAAGATGTTCCATTACATCAAAGAAAGTTGGCGGAAAAATCTTCTACAGTTTGTTGGTGATAACAACAATATTACTTTCCATTCGTGCCAAATTTTCTTCTTTTAATGTAGTGTCACATAAGTCTTTGAATAACAAACTGATCTGTACTATTGGTTTCTATATGTTTTCATGTAAAGAAATAAAAGAAATTGGAAGTAATTGTTCCATGAAAATATGACAATCGTGGCTTTTCATTCCATGCAAGATTCCTTGTGCCATATCAATCCCTTTTCCCAAATTTGAGGCATATCCATCAGGCATCTTCAAACTTTGGCGTTTTGATATTTTTTGTCCAACTTAAGTGTAAAAATAGACTTAGGCTTAAGAATGTTGCCATTGGGTCCCTCCAATAAGTATAATTCTCTACATTTGCAATATTCTGGTAACTCAAATCTGGCCTTAGGATTATACTTTGTTTTACTGGTGACATCCATAACTGTGTTGAACAAGTTGTCAAAATAGTTCTTCTCAATATGCATGACATCAACATTATTTCTAAGTAAATTATCTGGCCAATATTCTAACTCCTAAAATATACTTTGCTTAGTCCAGTTATGTGAAACGCCATATACATCAAGCTTGTACAATGGTTCCTCACTGGCTTTAGGTAAATACTAAACTATCTCCCAGATGTCATAACCAGACAGGAGGTGGACCATCATGTTCCCTTCTATTCCTTCTAAATGCATTCTTGATCTCCAAAATTCATGATCAGGTGGCAAGAAACAATGATGACAATCAAACTATGAATTTTTCTTGCCATGTCTCAATGTGAAAGATTTTGTTTTTTTTATGCATTGTGGACAAGCCAGTTTTCCAGCTGTCATCCACCCAGACAACATTTCATAAGCAGGAAAATCATTAACAGTCCATATTAGATATGCACGCAGATTGAAATTCTATTTAAGTGAGATGTCCCAAGTTTCAAACCCCTCATGCTATAAAATTTAAAGTTCATCGATCAAAGGTTGCAAGTAGACATCTATTTTGCTTTTTGGATTATGCGGCCCAGGAACAACACGATTCAGAATATATAAGGACTAGTTATCAACATTTTAGGAGAAAGATTATATGGGGTGATAAATACAGGACAACATGAATATGGAACAGCACCAACTGAAAAAGGAGAGAAGTCATCCGCATATAATCCTAAACAAATATTTTGTGGCTCAGCTGTAAAATCTGGATAAGTTGCATCAAAATGCTTCCTAGACTCTCCATCAAATGGATGACATATAACACCAGTGAGCCTTCTATTTTCACTAAGCCATCTTATATGAGGAGCTGAGCTTTTTGAAGCATACAACCTCTTCAACCTTAATATTAGAGGTAAATAATGCATCTCCTTAATAGCAATTTGATTTCCACTAGAACCACGCTTATATCGAGGGTGCTAACAAAACTTACAGGAATCCAGGTTAGCATCTTCCTTAAAGTATAATATAACGCCCCAAAAATCTGTCCCGAGGCGTCATACGGTGCTTAGGACCATAAGTTATCCCAAGTCAACCCTTCTACTTGCATAACTCATAAGGAACTAAATAATATGTATAAAATGACTGAGTTTACTGTGCGGAAACATAAAAATAATGGAATATATGAAAATACAATATTGATATAACTTTTACATTCTAATAAGGTCTGAAAAGAGGGACTGAAAATACATAACTAACTCTAACTAATATCTGTGAAGCCTCTACTATACTGGCTATATATAGATGGAATATGACTCTAACTATCATAAATCAATACATATGAATAAGAAAATAAAGTACATCAATAACATCTAACTAAAGTCCCTAGAGTAGGAGGACTCATCATTTGCTGGTTGGAATCTGCACACTATCTTAATATAGCGTACGTGCTACAACTGACCTGATACCTACATTATGAGATAATGTAGCACATAGACATGTATGTGGATCAGCACTTTGAGAATGTACTGAGTATATGGGGGTGAAATGTATAAGTAAAACATAATATCAATCATCATAATTTATAAAACAATGCATGCTAAATGTAAATGACTCATATAAGCTGGAATATCTAATATACTGAAAATAATAATGATCATGAGAATGAATCATACTTGTAAATCTAGTAACCCATAATATTTAGTTCTAAAAGTTGTACTTGTATTCTCCCTTTAAATCATACTACCTAAGTATAAAATGACTCACGCTTAACTCTAAAATATAAAAACTAAAAACTGTAGCTAATATCATTCTATAAAGCATAATCTGAATAAATTCATGAGCCTTTACACTTAGTTTCCTAAAAGCTTTTTTGTAAATCTTTAACTAGCAAGGACATATTTTAAAACTATTCTGAAAGCTTTTACTGTTAGGCTGTAGGGAAAAATCTTTCAAAGCTTTAGGAAAAAATAGTTCATCTTAAGGGAGATTCTCTTAACCGACACAAACCATGCGAGCTACATGGATTCCAATATCTCATCCTCCTAAGGAAGAAACCTCACATTGGGGAGAGGTGTCATACTCTTACCAGGGAGTATAACCTGCCCATGTGATCGATCACAAGCTAAGTATGTCATCCAAATAGAATTGGGAATAATATGATAATATGTACCTACATTGGCTACATAGTTCTGTGGAAGTAGGATGCGCTAAACCCACACTTCCCGCTCGGTGCTAAATACTGCTCCTTTTTATTTATTGCACTCATTCTGTTGGAAATGCACTTTAAAACTAGCATAAGGATTTATCTAAAACCATTTATGTAATCATCTGATTAAATCTATAATTAAAGATGTTCTGAGTTCTGTAATTTGTAATAATCTAAAAAGTGGATTTCATAGCTAATCTAATGATCGAAAGATCAAAGGTTGACTAAATATTTGTGAAATAATCTGATAATAGGATGCTTAAAGCATCATCTTTCTCAAAATCTCAACATATAAATTTGGGGCTTAAAACCCATATATCAAACTCATGTCAAAATATCATAGTAATCACGCTCGATAATAAAGTCAATGATAATTCACCTCAAATCTGGAAATTTCTGAATTAAGCATGAAAATATGAACATAAACATATAATTCAATTTGTAATTCACTTGAAATCTCATAATCTTGTAAATGGCAACATTTGGTAATTTCAATTCCATAGAAAATCATATAAAATCAAATAACTTTGTAATTTAAAATAAGTTTTGTGCACAAAGATGAAAGGAGTATCCTCTTTCATAACCCCACATACCTTGATTGAAGATTAGATGAAGAAACTTGATCTATTGATTCCTATTTGAGTTCTTGAAGATAGATTCTTGATTATCTTTCCTTGGGAATCCTCAATCATAAGCTTTTTTGGAGAAACCTTGGTGGATTTTGATTTCTTGGAGAATGAGCTTTGAACTCTAGGTTTTTTGTTTGAGAGAAAATTGATGAATATAAGCCTAATGTGCTTAGAAAAGGCTTAAATCTTATGTTTGGACGGATTGGGGGCTTGGATATTGACCAAAATACCCTTTCTAAACTCCCAAAAAAAACTAGAAAAACAACCAAAAATCTCGATTAATTGGGCCACCGTGACGTGCCACTATCGCGGTGGCTCATTGAAAAAGGACGAATGGGAACTGGGCATTCACCGTGATGCACCACAATTGTGGTGCCCCATTAGGTTGCTATTTTGTCCACTAGCATGACACCCCAGTATCGCGTTGGGCTACTGGATTTTGACAATTGGTAAAATATACCACTCCGCGGTGTGCCAATAACTCCTTCACCGAGTGTTGGATTTGTGCGAATTTGAAAATTCCACATGGAATAAAAATTATTCATTTTGGGATCTATCCCTTAACATTCTAGGAATGAATATAAGCGAGGAAAAATATAAGGTATGACAATATCTCCCCCTTGGAAACATTCGTCCTCGAATGTTTCTAATTAGGCTGAAATTTCTGAGGAATCTGAGGCTATAAGCTATCATACACAACTGAAATAAACTGTGTAACTGAATCTCAATGTAGTGGGCTACTGAACTGATCAGTGAGTGCATGAAATTTCATGAGAATAGCTATATGGATGAAATCAAAATGGGAGAGTAAACTTAGGGGTAACAATTCCTTTAGGATGGATCTAATTTCGTGAAAGAAAAAAAAGAATGAGAGGATCGCGTTGGGTTATTGGATTTTGATAATTTGGAAAATAGACCACTCTGCGGCATGCCAACATCGTGGAGGTCCACTGGAATTGACGAATGCCATTTCTTTTCCTCCTCCACGACGCGCTGAGAGTCCAGGTGGCACACTGTCAACTTAAAAATGTCATAACTCGTTCACCGAGTGTCGAATTTGGACGAATTTTGTATCAATGGAAAGCTTATTCAATTTCCCACACAATGGAAAGTTGAAATCTTGAAAATTCCACATAGAATAAATATTATTCATTTTCAATGATATCCCTTAACATTGTAGGAATGAATTTAAGCTAGAAAAATATGGGGTATTACAATATCTCTCCTTTGAAAATATTTGTCCTAGAATATGGCTAATTAGGCTAAAATGTCTGAGGAATCTGAGGCTATAAGCTATCATGCACAACCAAAATAAACTGTATAACTGAATCTAAAAGTAGTGGGCTGCTGAACTGATCTGTGAGTATATGAACTTTCATGAGAATCGCTATATGGCTGAGATCAAAATGAGAGAGTCAACTTAGGGGTAACAATTTCTTTAGGATGGATCCAATTTCGTGAAAAAAAAAAGAATGAGAGGTTTATGACATGAAAAATCCATGAAAAATCAAGCATTACAATATCTCTCCCATGGGATCATTTATCCCCGAATAATATTGACTTGGTTGAGATACTGGAAAAAGACTGAGATGATACGTAGGATACTTATGCATTGAATCATGACTTAAATTAGTTAATTGTGAGTGAGAATAAATTTTGGGAGAGGGATTGGTCTAGATTAAAGTATATTTGGATAAATTTTAATTTATTCATGATGTTGAATGTGATAGAATCATGATAGGTCAAGCCGAGTAGGCAAATAGTAAGCTCGGGTAGGAAAATTTAGAACTTGAGGATTTTTAAATGTTGAAAATGTTTGTTGAATGGTTTTATTTTATGAATTTGGATCAATTGTACTTATTTGGTAGAGGAATGCCCTAAAGAAAGTTGTATTTATTCACCAGGAAATGCCTCGATATATCATGTCTTTGAAGGAGGTTTGTGATCAAGGCCCGAGGCAATAAATGGAGCATAGTTTAGGATTAGTGTAGGTTAGTTTTGGTTTACATTTCAGTTCTTTTTTATTTTAGATCTTTAATAAATTGAACTGGACACTAATTTTGGTTTTGTTTGTTTGATTGTTTGTTTCGTGTTTATGTGTTTATTGGTTTATACATTCATAGTGTCATACTAGATAATATAGTTCATGGATCAATCGAGGTCGAACCGCGGGATTGAGGGGTGCCTAACATCTTTCCCTCGGTCAATAGAATTCCTTAATTGGAATTTTTGTTTGCGGATTAGCTTAAAAGAGTCAAAATCATTTTTGAAAAAGGATTTCCAAAGGTGACTTGGCATATTATATTTTTGCCAAGTGGTGACTCTGAGTTCAAATGAAAAAGAATCCTTTTCGAAACAACTTTAGTTTTTGTCACTCAATAATAAAACCCTTTTCAAACTTTAAAGTCATTCTTTTTTAGTTAAAAGATGGGTGTGACATTCATAACCCACCAGCACTGAACAAACATGAGTATATGATATCAAACTTGAAATACATTAATATGTGATTATGGTTCAAAGATCCAAACATGGCATCTCATCAAAACATGTGAACATCATACAGTTAAACATAAGTATATCTTGAACATGAGGAAACAATAGGATGTTATGGATAAACTCTAAACTTGAGGATTCATCCTGAAACCAATTGAACATGACATGGAAATTCTAATACTCAAACATGATACGGTTCATTCTACTTAAAAATACTTGTATTCATAACTTATAATTGAATTATAAAAGATTCATGGAATTAGTTCAACTTGAACATTTAAAATTCATAATTTAAAACACAAAAAAAGGGTTCCTGGACTCCATAGGTGAAAGGAAACCATGGATGAACATCATACGTACATCACTGGATGAATTCATGTTGATTCTTGGGAATTTCTGGAGGTTTGAAGCTTGAATTTCTTGATTTCTTATGAAAGAGTTAGGGTTTGTTTTTTAGAAAAAAGAGCCTTCTTTTGAGAGAATTTGTGATTAAAAGAGCTAATAATATTCTTTGAGATCCCTAATCTCATGTTATGGACCTATTGGGTGAAGAGAAAAAACCCAAATACCCTTAAATATCAAGAAACAAAAGCTGGTTAGAATAGGAAGAGGGCGACGCGGGCTTTGGAGCGGTGCACTAGAGGGGGTGATGTGGGCTTGGAGCGGTGCAGAGGAGGTGGTGACGTATGTCTTAGAGCGGTGCACTGGAGGGGGTGGTACGGGCTTATCCCGGTGCTTCTATTATTTTGGTGATCCAAACATACCCTTACGCTCATCTGAAAATTCCCAAACTCACTCGAGACACACTTTGAACAACTTTAATCATGAATCAACTTAAAAATCAACGTTTTGAGGTCTGGAAGGTCAAAAATAAAATCATCAAAGTTTAGGGGTCTTGAAAATGACTAACTCCCAAGACATAGTGAAACTTTTAAGTCTTGGACCCCTTAAACATGCAAATGAGAGCTGAAATGAGCTAAGACTTTTACAGGGTGCTACATGTTTTAAAATAAATAAAATTAATTTCACAAAAATTAGTTTTCATTTATTAAGTTCAATTTTAACTAAAAATAAATTTATTATTAATTTAATTTTAATATTAATTAATTAGTTAATTAATTACATGTCCATATCTGTTTGATAATTTTCAACATATGAGTCACCTATTGGAATAATTAAAAACATTTGTTTCAACATATTACTCATCTATTGCCCCATATGGATAATCCTATAGAAATGATAAAAAAAATAAAATAATTCGTTGTAACAGATTAATATTAGTAATCTATTACAACAGATGAGTAATATATTTGAATAACCAAACAGATAAAAACCTCTATTACAATGGGTGTCCCATTTGTTGCAATAGATAAGTTTATCTGTTTGATAATTTACAATAGATGAATCATCTATTGCAAAAGGGTAAATCTGTTGCAATATATTATATAATAGTTGATCATGTAATTGCAATGAGAACAATTGAAATTGTAATTGAACACATTAATTCATCTTTATTTTAGCTAAATCAATTTAGTTTTTACAACTAATGGCTTGATTTGAACCATTTCAAGTAAAATTAGTTAATTAATCACCCTACTCAGAACGAACAGAACAGTTGATCATCTAATTGCAATGAGATCAATTGATCATCTTTGATTTTATCTAAATCAATTTAGATATTACAATCAAAGGCTTGATTTGAACCATTTCAAGTAAAATTGGTCAATTGAAAACCCTACTTAGAACGGACACAACAATTGATCGTGTAATTACAATGAGATTAGTTGATAAACTGTAATTGAATGTATCAATTCATATTTGATATTAGATAAATAAATTTAGTTATTACAATTGATGGGTTGATTCACACTATTTCAAGTTAAATTAATTAATTGATCACCCTACTCAGAACGAACACAAGAGTTAATCATGTAATTGCAATGAGATCAATTGATCAATTTTAATTGAACGTATGAATTCATCTTTAATTTTTCAAAAATAAATTTAGCAATTAATAATAATAGCCTAAATTGAATAAACATATGACTAACCTGTTGCAACAGATGACACATTTTTTGAAAATTATCAAACAATTACAGACATCTGTTACAAGAGATGTATAATCTGTTACAACATATGACTTATCTATCAAAAATTATCAGACAGATATAGACATCTATTTCTACAAATGACATATCTATTGGAAAATATCAAACAGATAAAATATCTATTACAACAGATTACCCATCTGTTGGATAAAGCAATTTTATTTCTGAAATAAAATAAAGATAAAATGAGCTCAAACATTCTTAAGATAACTCAAAAGTCAAAAGTCTCTTATCATGTCTTGTATTTTCAATGACACCATCTTGTCTTTTCAAAAACCAAAACCACCACCAATAAATATTCAAAACCATCTCTATAATTTTCTCTTAATTTTTTTTTCTTATCTCCTCTTTTTTTTTTTTATTTAAACCAATTGCAACCATCTCTTTTTTTTTCTATCTTCTCTCTCATCTTTCACCTGAGAATTTGGATCTCATCACCACCAGAACCAAAATAATAAATCTATATACATGAGGTATGTAATTTTACTGGTTTATATTCTATGATATTCTTGCCTTCTTATCTTTTTCTTTGTTCTTTTCATATTTCATTAAAATTTATCATATCTTCTTTGATGAAAAATAATTACTTTAATTAAATTTCTACAAAAAAAAAATCTTGTGTATATCATATTTTTTTCCTATTATTATTTATTTTCAAATTATTTTCTTAATTAAATAATTTAAGTCATGACCCTTGAGATTTTCCAACAGATAACATATATATTACAACAGGTTGGCTATCTGTAGGAAGAACTCAAAACCTAGATTTCATAAAATAAAAATCCTTGTTGATGTTTTGTTGATATTGTAGTTGATGTTGTTGGTGTTGTTTGTATTGGTGTTGGTTTTATTCGTATTAGTGTTGGTGTTGGTGTTAGTGTTGGTATTGTTGGTGTTGGTGTTGGTGTTGTAACAGATGAAAAATCTATTCGAAGATATTAAAATAGGGCTTCCAATAGATTCCCCATTTATTACAATATATAAAATAGTTGATGGAATAAATTAAAACAGATCTTCCAACAGATTCACCATTTATTACAACAGATGAAACAACTGCTAGAATATAATATATCAAAAAAGATCTTCCAACAGGTGACATATCTGTTTCAATAGGTTGGTCATGTGTTACAATTGGTGTGTAATCTGTTGCAACAAAGGGGTCGTCTGTTGCAATATATGGGTCATTTGTTGAAATTATTATTAAAATGTGTTGTATATGTTAAATTTTGTGTTACCTTTTTTTAAATTATGCAAAGATCAATTATTTTTTGTTGTTTTTCTCTTGTTTGTAGATAAAAGACGTCTTCCAAAAGAAAAAAAAGTGAAAGTGGGATTAACTTTTGATCGACCAACTTAAAAGTCTAGAGTAAAGATGGGTTCCTAGAGGAGTAATCTGCTTACAGATCAATGTACATATGTTCTAGATATGTGTTACTGATCAATTTACCATGAAAACACACATAAAGTAGAATAATTTTGTGAATGTTATTTTTTCTCGATTAGGCATTGATCATTAAAACAAGATCTTTCCTTTTATAGTTAAGTTTGGTAGGTCTGAACTGATAAGGCAGAGGGACCTAGAAGGTGGTGTGGATACTTTGTTACAGTCTAATGATGGTTTTCCTAATGTTTGTATTTATATGTATTGTTTGAAGAAGGGACAAAGATTCTATGTCAATGTAGATGTTTAATAGTGATAGGACTAGTTTTAAGGGTTCAATGGATTGTTAAAAGTCCTTCGAATCCTCTCACTACAACTAACAAGAATGAAAATCCCCTAGAAATTTCTTAGGTCCAAATTTATATGGATGGGTTGCTCGGGGAGATGATTATAGAAAAGAAGGTCTTGTAAGAGAATATCTGTGAGAGAGGGGGGAAGCTGTTGTAAACTATCATCTCAAACCTTATTACAAAAAATACAAGGTTTGAAAGAAACTCATATAAAATGTACACTTTAAAATGTGCTTCGAGGGATGATTTTTTCCTGAGAAATTAGATCACAGACTGTAAAATGCACACTCATCTCAAGGACATACTGAAAGTATCCACACCTATTGTTGCATATCTCCCAACTTTAGATGAGTGTGCTTTTTACAGTCTGAGATCTAACTTTTTAGGAAAAAATCATCCCTCGAAGCACATTTTACAGTGTGTATTTTAGATAAGTTATTTTCAAACCTTGTGTTTCTTTCATAATAAGGTTTGAGATGATATAGTATTCACCAACTCCCTCCCTCTTCTCTCTAAGATATTCTCCTACAACACCTTCTGCTCTATAATTATATCTCCGAGAAACCCATCCATATAAATTTGGACCTTGGGCAATTTCTAAGGGATTTTCATTTTTGTTTGTTGCAGTGAGAGGATTCAGATGTGTTTCAACAATCCAATGAATTCTTAAAACCAGTCCTATCACTATTAAACATCTACACTGCCATCAAATCTTTGTCCCTTCTCTAAACTATGTACATAAATATAAACATTAGAAAAACCATCATTAGATTATAGCATGGTATCCACACCACATTCTAAGTTCCTCAGCCTTTACAGTTCAGACCTACCAAACTTAAATGTAAAAGAGAAGATCTTATTTTAATGATTAATGCCTAATCGGTAAAAAATAATATTTAAAAAATCATTGTACTTTAAGTGTGTTTGTCACGATAACCTAATCAGTAATACATACCTCACATATGAAAGTGGATCCATCTATTTGCATATACCTTATTCTTTCTACCCCATCTGTTCCCATCAATAACAGAAACAAAATAGTGTTTTATCTTCAGTATCTTTAGTTCCTATCTTGAAGTAGTGTATAAACACAGAAAGGTAGTTTGATTATATCATCAAATTATCTACTTGTTGTAATAGATGACTCATCTGTTGGAATTTATCAAACAAACAGGTAAGCTATTGCAACAGACTATAATTCTGTTACAAAGAAATCAAAATAGGTCTTGCTAGTTGTTTGATTTAATCTAATAAACTTGTTGCAACAGATGGATCATATGTTTGGAAGAACTTAAAGAAAAAGATTATTAATTTAATATAAATAAACGGTTATTGGAAAGGTGAAAAGTCATGACTGTCACCTTTTTTGTATTTAAATCCATTTTTTAAATTTAAATAGTCAAAAAGTCACCAATTTTATTTAATTAAGGGATATAATTATTAAAAAAGAGGTGAATAGTCGTGGCTTTCTGACTAACACATTTAAATTCAATCCTCTATAAATAGGTCACTCCTTACTCGTTCAGTCTACTCTACTTTATTTATTTCTTACATCTTGTCTTTCATAAAAACACCATTAAGTCTTCATCCACATCTTTTCAAAGAGAGGATTCCTTCTTTTTTTTTTCCATCGAGGTATTTCTTTTCTTTTTATAAAACTGTCGAACTATTTTTCTTTCTTTAATTTTTTACGTTTTTTGTTAATACATGCATGTTCTAGATATGGTTGGTTCGGGTTGGGACATGGTGATTCTGCGCGATACCATGCGGGAACTTGAAAAGCAAATTCATGAACTCCAGTGGGAGTTGGACGCCATGAGAGCAAGTTTGCTTCGTTAGATTTGAAGGCTGAGGAGGGCCCTCATGTTGTCGGTTGACGATTGGCCGGTTGACAATAATAATAATAATAGTGGTGGTGGTGGTGGTGGTGGTGGTAGTGGTAGTAGTAGTAGTAGTATTAGTAGTAGTAGGTTATGTTACAACAGATGACTAACCTGTTGGAATCAACTTCGGGTTTTGTTGACACATGTGAGTTATCTATGGCAACAGATGACTAATCTGTTGCATCAGATGGATTAATCTGTTGCAACAGATGGCCCATCTATTTGATTCATGTTGCAGCGCTATAGAACCATAAACATGAACTCAACATATGAGTCTTTCGTTGCAATAGATGACTCATCTGTTGCAATAAATGAGTCATCTATGGCAATAGATGACTCATATATTAGATTCATGTCCAAGTTCTTATTTCCATTGTTGAAAAAATAGCAGTAACAGTGTACCTAGATGACAAATTCAAATAAAAATCATAATTTTACGGACCAAAGTCACCTATGAAGCAATGCCAAAGTGATGTACGAAATAAAATTTTACCTAAAAATTAGTCAAGTAGCACAGTAGCGGTAACAACAACAACAATGGTCAACAAGAAGAAGATGAAGATTATAATAAAGAAGAAGATAATGATAATGAAGCAGAAGATGATGAATAAAGCACCAACAACAATGAACAACAAAAATTGCGAAGAGAGAGAAAACAACAATGGATGAGAAGAGAAAGAAACACACATTTTCCCCTCCATTCTCTGTTATATTAGGTTAACATTTGGATCAAAGAATAAATTAAAAAAACTTGTGGGCTATTCTCAAACTTTTCTTAATAATTGTTACCTACACTCAATTATTAAAACTTGAGTCACCTCCACTTCATTTTGAAACCTTTTGTCACTTTTAAATTAATTGCCCAAGTTATTGGAAGAAACGTTTGGTTATTAAATTGCCATGTCTTATAATAGATCTAAAAAATATCAAAAAGAACAACTTAACGTTTTCTTTTTGATAGTGAAATTCAAAAGCACACAAATATTTCTTAGAGAGACAATTTGCACACGCATTAAGTGTTACTCCTGTTGAAATTTGACATAGAAGGGAACAATGTGTTCAGGAATTTTAGCAGTCTTGGATTCTGATTTTTAACTGAATATAATTTCTATCATTTTCGAAACATCCATACTCACTTTTTTTTATTAGTGGCTGCTGCTGATTTGTTCATCTGATTGTATATCTATTTCACAGGTTCTAAAGATCCACCATACCATATTGACCAATGCATTGAATATGCCCAAAAGGCACTCGCTCTGGATAACACGGATGGACGTTGTTTTTGTAAGACTGCGGACAGAATCCTTGTTAAAATTCCCTGATACTGTGCCATAAAGATTCTGTGCTTTAGCATTTTCAGCTTTGTCATATGTTAACTTGGTGTTTGTCAATAATTGAGTTCAATCCTTAATTGTATAACTGTAGTTGAGAAGTTGTATATGATTTGTATGCGTTAATGACAAAGGTTCAGAAATTACATACTATGGTATATGAAACCATTAAGTAGCATATGCATGTGCAGTATGTGTAATTTTATAAAGTGTATGGTATACTTATGAAAACATTCAAGTGTTTTTCTCTACTATAATTCTCTTTCTTTCATTCTCAGTGTAGTTAGATCCTTAACTAGTATCTGCACAAAATTTTGGCTATAATAAATATTATGATGGATCTAATTTTTGGGTCGTTCTTAGATTTTTCATCTGGTTGGTTGATGCACTTCCTTCTTTTAGATGGAGGATGGAATCACAATCAACTTCTGCTGTCATTAGAAGAAATATGAAAAAGCTGTAAGTAGTTTTTACTATCTTAACATGAAATTTAGATTACAGTTTTAGTTCCTTGCGAGCCTGGCAAGCCTTATTTTTAGATACTCGGAATTTATTTTTGTGATTTTCTACCCAATATCAGGAGGAAACTGCTGCAATGAAGTCATACCCCAATTTTCAATATGACTATGGCATCGTAAGTTTCGGGCTAAAGTTTAAACCGTTATTCCTACGCGTAATAGTTCCAAAAGCCAATAAATCCTATGAAAATTTAGTGTGTTAATCAATTATGTAGTGTGGAAATCTAGTTGGGCATGAATTGAGATCATAGAGGTCCTTAACTCAAAGACGAGGTCCTTAACTCAAAAACGAGTTAAAAGTTTTCCTATAGATTGAGTTTTAGTGAGCGTCTAAACTTGGGTCAACTTCCATTGATCATAACTTATTGTATATAATGAATTAGGGGGCCTACTATATATCAAATGAATGGTCTTTGAGTCCTCTTTACAATGCCACCGGTTTCGCATTAATCCGATATCGGAGTAACATATTATGCCAGTTTTTCTGAAAGGTGTCAGTCTGCTGAGGTATGACGGCCAGACTGACAGACCATCAAGCCTGACTATCAATCTCAAACAGTAAGGTCGATTTCTGGCCATTAACTGACGGTTGGAGTAACGTTCAGTCACCAGAGGGATGGTTCATCACCCAGACCATCAATCGAGGCCAAATCGCACAAAAGAGACGTTTTTAATAAGGTATTTTGGTACTTTTCCTTCCCAGATACCTCTCACACCAATTAAATTAAACCCTAAATGTTATTTACTCAATCATTGTCAGTTATACAACATCAAAATCATCTTTTCACTCTAAAAAAGTAAAATCAAACTAGGGTTTTCTCCAAGAACAAGAAATCAAGAAAATCACTCCTTAAGTCCAAGATTTTCAAGAAACAAATCAAGATTCGAGTTCTAGTCTTTAAACTAAATAATATAAGGTACGTGGAGTTTTCTTAAACTACATGGACATGAAGAAATTGTTTCAATAGCATTTAAACATTGAGAAATCATGGATTTACGAAAGGGTATTGAGATTTCAACTACAATTATTCATTGTGCATCTTTCTTGATGATAAGGTTTTGTTGTTGAGATGTGCGCATATGGTTTGACGTTTGAAACTTGAATTGAAAGCATGAATAATTATAATCCCTCTCTTGTTATGAAGCCTTTTGGGTTCATATGTTATGAATTGTTAGATTTCATATAGAAAAGCATGTTTCAAATGTCTTTACTATTGTTTAAGACTTAATTATGATTATGAATTAAAGAGAGGGAGTTTTTTTCTTGTTTATATGAATAAGAAGTGATGATTTTAAAAAGTTGCATGATTTGTCACAAAATACTTGACCACCATATGTTTTATGAAATTTTGAAAAGAGAGTCTTTGCATAGTTTGAAATATGTTTTGCAATATGAATCCTCTTGTACTGTTTGAATGGTTTGGTGGTCCAACAACTTTGTTTTGAATAAAAGTATTGTAACATAATACTATATGGATTAGACATATGACTTGTAAGTCTTGATATGGTAATTCTAAAACCAGACAATGCCATAACAAACTTAGAACAGAATGGATGTTAGATTTCAATTAAATTTTCAAAATTTGAGTTTTGAAAGATGCATGTTCAGAAAATTTTAAAAATGGGCTTAAGAGCTATTAGGTGGTTACCCGAAGAAGGCACAAAAAAACTCATTGCCTAAAACCGTCTTTTGCCAATACGGGTTCTTATGTCCCCTGGAGGGATTATACGCTGCCTAGTGCCCTATGGCATATTAGACTCAGACACTCCAACCCTTGTGGTAAACTTGAGTTGGGGGCTTACCCGCCGAGTCAATGGAGGATTTCATATAGCCTGTAGAATATCAGATTTGTAGGGTGTACCACCTACCTCAGAAGTAAGACAAAGAGTGAGTCGTAGTTTTAAAGAAATGTTTTAAAGTCTTTGAAGTATGCCCATGTGTTTTCATATACTACATGTAAAATGTTTGATGAATTACTCTCACTTATGTTATATATAAATACATTATTTTGGATTGCTTTACGTACCAGTATATTTGTATTGACCCCCTCTGTATTTCAGGATTCTGAGACACACTCCTAGGGTCCCATTAAGCAGTAGATTGACTTGTCAGAAGTTTGCAATTGGTGAGCCTTTCTTATTTCGGAAGGCCTATGTTTTTTTATTTGGGTTTAGGGTCTGACTGGGATCTTGTACCAGTATTCAGACAGTAGTGTTTTTGAGATGTTAGAGATTTCGTAGACTAGTATCAGGTGTTTTTAAATATGTTATGAACTCAGTTTTGTATTATTCAGTTAAAGTAAAAGAATGACCATGATTCTGTATGATAACTTTTCAGCACTTTTGTATATTATATAAACGTTGTGTATGATTGCCAAATAAAAAAAAGGTGCTCAGGCCTTCACGGGTTTGAGATGCTCGTCGTGGCTAGGGCCTCATTTTGGGCCATGAAAAACTTGGTATTAGAGCTAGGTTCATGGTCCCAGGGTATCTACGAAGTCGTGTCTAGTAGAGTCTTGCTTGTGGGTGTGCTGTGCACCACACTTATAATCAGGAGGCTACCTCCTGAAATTAGGAGTTGTTTCTTATTCTTTCATACTCTAGATCGTGCTATTGTATCATCCATAAAAAAGTTATCCAAATTCCTTCCTTATTCTAATTTCATGGGCCATGCCTCCTTATCGAGGCGATACAAGTCTAAGAGTCTAGCTCCACCAGCGAGGTAGTTCTCTCTTATTGAGTTATCCATAAAGTTATGAGATATCATAAGGACTTGATAGGAGTCCATTAGTTCTTCAATATGTATTGATTCGAGTTTATACCTTTATCTTGATGAAATCATGCTTTTCAGCCTAAGGAATGAAGTGTATTCCATCTCTTTTTATAAAATTCTTATTACAGATGTCATGTATAAGGGTAATGATGTGTAGCAGAATATTGGAACTATATTTCCACCCGAGTAGTAGTATATGTTAATGTGTCATGACCTACAGGTAGTGAGATGGTCTAGAAGTTTATGACATAAAGTCACAAGGTTAGAAGTCAGAGTGAGGGTGACTTTTGTGTAAATAAGTAGTTGTAGTTGTTTAACAGTTGATTGAGGGATGATTTGCCATTTTGTAGTGATAGACTAATATGGTAGCAATGTTTGTAGAGTATATGGTTGTCTATGAAGAAAGTTGCAGGATATGTTCTTCATTTATATAAATTAGGGAAGGAGCCTAGCGTGTATAGTTATAGTGGTTATAAAAATCAGTTATAGGTTATGAATGGAAAGGGGTAGACTAGTCAATAAGTTATGGGTAGAGACATATTGGTGTTTATGGAATTTATTGATAGTGAGAATATATGCATTGGTATATAAGTACGTGAGAAATTATAATATATTGATAAGATTGAAATGAGTTATATTATAAGGTTAAGATCGACTATTCCTATTATGTGACTTTACCTCTTTGATTGTCTTTTCTTTAGTAGTTGTAAACTAGTACTATGTGAGAATGTAGGTAGTGGAATTTGAGGTATAGTAGTAATATGTTGGAAGGGATGTGATTATAGGTAGTAGCTAGGTGACATTAAGTATTTTGGTTTGATTTTCTAATTTGATGGATCAGTATAATATGTGGCATGATTCGTTGGTGGTACATGATTGACTTTAGACTATAGGCATGAACGTTAGATGTGAAGTGTGGTGGTAAGAGTAGTAGCTTAAGATTAATGATGCATTTTATGTTGGAATTAATTAGTAGTCTTGATGTGATGTGTGAAATGGCCTAGGTTGATAATTTATGAAAATTTTAAGTGGTAACGTGAGGTATATGTGTACATAAGGACTAGTGTTAAAGCGATGAATTATGGTTGTATCATTAAGTGGATAAGAACGTGAGTATAAAGGAATAAGTTAAATCCCAGGTTGCAAGTTGTTAGATAAAGTTTTATGTGTATAAGTGTTTGGTGTACCTAGTCTGTGTTTTTGAAATTTGTAGTATAGAGACGTCTAGAGAAGACTAAGGAGTTGTTATATGGTGTTCGTTATAGTGGAATTGAGAAAATATAGGTAGTCAATATGTACCTTTTGTGTAGTTTCACAAATTTTGTTAAGTTGTAAGTTGTGTGATTAGAGGTGTAAAGCTAGCATTCTAAGGAATTGAAGATTGAGTGTTAAGTGTTAGAAGCGTAGGTGTCTATGCCTATGATGATGGTAGTCGTAAGTCAATGACCTTGGGGGTTAGAGGAAATTACAATTTAGTCTCCCTGGAAGGGAGAGGTTCTATAAAGAATTTAGTATCTTTATATATTTATTAAAGGGAGTTTGTGTTCATGTGTATATTAATACACCTTTGTGATAAGGAGTGTGGATGCGTACGCTCATGAGAGTGGGAGTTGTAAAGTGATGGCTATAGAGGTTAGCGAAATTTAAGAGTAGTATTTTTGGTAAAGCAAGGACTTCAGAGTATAGTTCATCTAAGAGAGTTTAGAGTTTAAGTTTAAGGTGATGTCTCATTTGCGTTAAGAGTTGTGGCTAGAGATTTTGATATGAGGTTATGCCTGCAAGTCCAGGAGTGTACTTTGGTCTAAGGGGGAGATGATAGATTAATGTAGTTCCCGAATTTTTCTTGTTGTGTTAAGTTTCAAGTAAGAATCATGATAAATCAATTCTTTTTCAAGAAAGCTCCTCCTACTTCAAATTGAATGGACATCTACTAATGTCTTATGTACTTAAGTCCTGCCTATGTCTAAGGTTTGAGTTCTCTATGTAACTCATGTCATGTTCTGGCCTCCAAACTAGAAGCAATAATATCCCTCAGTGATCCAATATTCAATGTATTTCATCTCTATGTTATGTTGCTCATGATACATAAAAGTCCATGTCTTGTATGATACTTGATTCGAAGAAACTATGCTTTCCATACGTTAGCGATTCATTTTATGTCGGGATTAGTTAAAGTGATAAAGTTTATGCTAACTCATGGAAAAGTTTCAGTTCTTTAAATGAGGATCAATCGCTTCAATTGGCAAACCCATGTCTTAGTTGTTAACTACATAAATTTTGGCTTTATGCCATATACCTCATGATATGTGCATCCATTTTTCTCATTTTGGTCTGTCCTAAGAAAACCATATTGTGTTATGTTCATGCTGAACGACTCTTTACTTATGATCCAGACACTTGATATATGAAGCCTTTATTTATCTTCACCTCGTGTCTCTCCTTGAGTAATGAAATAAGTATAAGTTATGGTTTAACAAGTGTTACTATCATTCATGATGCTTATGATTGGGTTCCTCAATGATCCTCCGTATGTTAGTATAATGGTGGTTATGGAAGTGTAGTAGTGTGTTAGGTGGGGGAGTAGATGTTATTAAAGGTGAATTTTTTTTGATATGATTCTCGAGCTAAGGTTATAGGTGAAAGGGAAAGAAGGAGATGAACTTTGGTTGTGTGAAATAGCTATAAAGCAGAAATGTGGCAAAAATATTTGTAAGAGTGATTGAAATTAAATTGTTAGTCTGGGGAGATCCATGTAGTGGGTATAGTAATAATTAGGCTTGAATGTTCTGATTGTTGAAAATACAAACCAATGCACTGTATGGTTAAACTTAGTTTGTTTGAAAGTAGTGGTAAGGTGAAGTAAATCTTCTAAAAGGGATGTGGAATATGGAGTCCCATATCTTAAAATAGCACCTCTTTTCTCTGAGTTAGGCTTCAACATAGGATTATTATATAGTGGGGCTCAAACTCATGTGATTAGATGTGTATTGGTAGAATTGTAAGTTGGAAATGATGAGGTATTTAATTTATTTTTTGGGACGTAGACAAGTAGTGTCTCTAAGTTTAAGTCTTTTCGTTGTATCTTGTAAGATGGAGAAAGTTTTAATTCTAATGTCCCGCGAGAATCTCATCTCATGTCTTGTACCAATCTTAATTAGCCCGAGGATTCATAGAAAAATTCATGTCTTTCAATGTTTTGATCATGTGCCATAAAACACATGCCAAGATCATGTCGATGTCAAGTTTTGTTATCTCATGTTTCATGCTTACACATTTCCTTAGGGGTTATCATGAAGTTCTTTGGCTGCCTTCGCATACTTTGTTGAGGAAAAATATTCAATGTGATGTTACGTTCTTTATTCTATACTTTTAGAGCTTAAAAAAGTCTCTACCCATCATCCGGGGATGAATGATCCCAAGGGGAAGATAATGTAACACCCCGCACTTTCAAGCTAAAGTATAAACCGTTATTCCTACATGTAATATTTCCAAAAGCCAATAAATCTTATGAAAATTTAATGTGTTAATAAATTATGTAGTTTGGGAATATAGTTGGGCATGAATTGAGGTCATAGAGGCCCCTTAACCCAAAGACGAGTTGAAAGCTTTCCTATCGATTGAGTTTTAGTGAGCGTCTAAACTTGAGTCAACTTCTATCGACCATAACTTTTTGTATAAAACCTATTATATATCAAATGAAAGGCTTTTGATTTCTCTTTCCAAATCCACTGATTTTGCCTTAATCCTATAGTAGAGTAAAAAGTTATGCCCATTTTCCTGAAAGGTGTCAGTCTAGCAAGGTGTGACGGCTAGACTGACGGACCATCAAGCCAATGACGGCCCGTCAAGCCAGTGATGGCCCATCAAGCCTGACCATCCATCTCAAATAGTAAGGTCGATTTCTGGCCATTAACTAATGATTAGAGTGATGGTCACTCACCATAGTGACGGTCCGTCACCCAAACCATCAACCGAGGCTGAATCGAACAAAAAAGACATTTTTAACAGGGTATTTAGGTACTTTTCTTTCCCAGAAACCTCTCACATGAATTAAATTACAACCTAAACATTATTTACTCAATCATTATCAGTTATACAACATCAAAATCATCTTTTCACTCTAAAAACTAAGATCAAACTAGGTTTCCTCCAAGAACAAAAAATCAAGAAAATTACTCCTTTAGTCCAAAATTTCCAAGAAACAAATCAAGATTCGAGTTCTACTCTTTAAAATAAGTAATCTAAGATATGTGAGTTTTTTCTAAACTATATGTGCATAAAGAAATTATTTCAATAACATTTAAACGTTGAGAAATCATGGATTTATGAAAGGGTATTGAAATTTCAACTACAATTATGCATTGTGAATCTTTCTTGATGACAAAGTTTTGGTCTTGAGGCCTTCCCCCTTAAACTTGATTATTGTTAATATATATATGTACGAATATGTTTCGACATTTGAAACTTGAATTGATAGCATGAATAATTATAATCCCTCTCTTGTTATCAAGCCCCTTGTGTTCATATGTTATGAATTGTTTGATTTCATATTGAAAAGCATATTACAAATGTCTTTACTATTGTTTAAGAGTTGATTTTGATTATGAATTGAAGAGAAGGAGTTTTTTTATTGTTTAGATGAATAAGAAGTGATGATTTTAAAGAGTTGCACGATTTTTCATAAAATACTTGACCACCACATGTTAGTTGAAATGTTGAAAATAGAGAGTCTTTGCATAGTTTGAAATATATTTTGAAATATGAATCCTCTTGTACAATTTGAATTATTTGGTGGTCCAAACACTTTATTTTGAATGAAAGTATTGTAAAATGATACTATATGGCTTATACATATGACTTGCAAGTCTTGGTACGCAGATACCAAAACTAGACATTGCCATAACAGACTTAGAATAGAATAAAAGTCAGATTTTAATTAAATTTTTAGAATTTGAGTTTTGAAAGAAGAATGTTCAAAAAAGGTTAAAAATGGGCTTAAGAGAGTTAGGTGGTTACTTGAAGAAGGCACAAGTTCAGAAAACTCATTGCCCAAAATCGTGTTTTGTCGATACGGGTTAATATGTCCCCTAGAGGAATTATACGTTGGCCTGTGCCTTATGGTGTATCAGACTCAGACACTCTAACCCCTACGGCAAACTTTTGTTGGGGACTTATGTAAGACCCTGCAAAATTCTAAGCTTAACTCAGTTTGTTAAAGCTAGAAAAGAGGTCCTAGACTTATAAATTTTAGCTAAGTGTTTACACCTAGAATTATCTTAGCCATCATAATTTGGAGATCTTATTTTATGACCTTTATAACCTTAAAATGTCGATCCTTAGATTGAGTAATGATGAGGAGTGTCAATAGGTTACTTCGGGTGAGTGTTGGATATGTTGAACCTCGTTTAAATCATATTCTAGTGGCCAAAATAGTGGGTCGAAGCGATCTCATGCGTCTCGTCGCCCATCGTGTCGACAGATAATTTTTTTCCAGCTTTCAGTGGAATTCCAGTGAACCAACGCGAGCTCGACGCATTGCATTGTTCATTGCATTTATGCCATTGATGCGTGCGACGCTCACCGCATCACTAGGCACATTTTCAGTCATTAAAACTCCATGTCCAGAGGGGTATTTGGGTCATTTTTTCACCCTTAATCTATCCCAAAAATATGAGATTAACCTACTCTAACAGTAAATCTCTCATTCTCTCTCAAATTTACTCAAGACGAAACCCTCGGGCATTCAAATTTCAAGACCAATATTCAAGAACACACCATCAATATTCACGAATTTACTTACCTAAGTATGTTAGGTATTCATCCAAGGGTTTTCTTCCACCCTTGGAGTTCAAGAACCTCTTTTAAAATTTTCAAATAATTATTGTAACGCCCTGAAAGTTTCCAAGATAAAATTTGTCCCTAAAAGTATCAAGCATGGTCTTCTAGAGTGAATTATACTCAACTTCCTGTGGAATTCATTAAATTTTAACTTTTTATTATGTAGGTGACTGAATAAGCTTTCTGTTGATATAAGATTCATCCAAAAAAGACTCCCGGTGAGGGAGTTATGGCTATTTTATGTTCTAGTCGTAAAACATCATCATTTAGGTGTTTAGCGCATCACGGAGGATCCCAATTTTTCATTCGTCAATTTCCAGTGAGACTCCGCGATCGCAGCGCATCGCGTAGTGAGACAATTTCTCAATTGGCAATTTCCAGTGAGCCACCACAATTGTGGCACGTCGCGGTGGCCCATAAAATCGGGTACCAGTTATAGTTTTACTCTGTCTCATTAAGGGTAAAAATGGTACTTCTCTAACCCCTTATCAGCTCTAACACGAGGTTTAATCCCAAGAGCCCCAAAGTAAGTTCATTTTCATCAAAATCTCTCAAGAAACTCCATTAGGGTTTCAGACTAAAAATCCTCATAGCTCAAGATTTAACCGTGAGTTTTAGACTCATAATAGGAGATTTGGAATCCTCGCATCGTAGGATCCAAGAATCATCCATTTACTTTTTGAAATAGAGGTACGTGGGGTTGTCCCAAATTTCATAGGCATGATTTTTGAAAAGAATTTACACAAAACCTTACTATCTATACGTATACATATGTTTTTACAAGTGGGGTTTTGTTTTAATATCAATAACATGTTTTGTGATATGGTTTTGAAAGAAATATTGAAATATCATGGGGTTATTGTCTTGCATATATTTCGATTGTTGAATTGTGAACATGTGATCTGAATTTCAAAAAGGTGCGATGTATATGAATTGTGAATCCTTTAAATCCCCCATAATAATGTTTTATACCTACACTATACTTGTGTTAAACCATTGAGAGCATGAGTTCTTGCAATTGACATGATAGTACTCATAAATGATAAAGTTTCTTGAAACTATTACATGTTGAGAACCATGGTGCATGTGTTTGATGTGTGTGAAAGTTTTATATATGTGCATGTTGTAAATGACATGAAAAGTTGGAGAATTGATGTGGTACTGCGACTTGCAAGTCAATGGTATGACGATACCATATAAATGTATGACATGCCAGAGTTGAGTTTGATTTAAGAAAATTAGATGGTTACCCAAAGAAAGTACGAGTTAAAAGACTCTATGCTAGAAATCGTGATTTACCGACACGGGATTATGGTACCATGCTTTGTGATCTTGTGTACCTTGATTCATGTTATCCCAAATTAGGACTATGGTTAGGTGGCCTGCTTTGTGATTTTGTGCACTACCATGACATGTTGACTTGATTAGGGATTTTGACACCCTGCTGTGTGATCTTTCGTGTCCACCTTATAGATACTCCAATCCTTCTGGCAAACTTGGACTGGGGGATTGGCCGCCGAGTCAAGGACGGATTTCATATAGCCCATGGCATTACAGATTATAGGGTGTACCATCTAGCTAAAAAGTAAGACAAATAGTGATTCATGGTTTCAAAGAAATGTTTCAAAGTCTTTAAAATGTCAATGTGATTTCTTACTATATGATATGTTTATGAACTGTTTTAAATTGCTCTCATTTATGTTGATTATAAATGACTATTTTGGATTAGATCTGTGTACCAGTACATCTGTATTGACCCCCTCCCCCTCTAACCTCTCAGGTTTTGAGTCACAGTCTAGGGGTCAAGATAAGCAGTAGATAATTCAGACAGCAGAAGAGATTGTGCAGTGGTGAGCCTTCTATATTTTGGAAGGCCTAATGTCTTATAGATTTCATCATTCTACAGTTTTGGTCTACTGGGGGCCTTGCCCCACACTTCAGATAGTATTGTTTTGAGATTTAGTAAAGATTCCGCAAACTGAGTCAGATGTTATTTAGATATTGTTGGAGTTTTTCTTCATTGCTAAACTAATTTCAAGAGTATGACCATGTTTCCGTATTTGATTTATAATTATGCATTTTTCTTTTATTATATGAATATTGTGCATGATTACCATATAAAGTGGGGCATCCAGGGCTTCATGGGTTGGATTCCTGTCATGGCCAGGCCCTAGTTTGGGTCTTGACAATTGCTTTCATGAATTCCATGTTAAGTTAAATTATATTCATTATTATGATTTTATTTGGGTTCTAATCCATGATTAATTGCAAAATTTATGTGAATTAAATAGCATATGTGTAGTTTTATGTAGTTTCATGTTGGAAACCCTTGAATTTGTGAGTTTTGAATTATGATAATGATGCTTGCATGTTGACTTGTATTA
This sequence comes from Capsicum annuum, assembly GCF_002878395.1. Classification (NCBI taxonomy): domain Eukaryota; kingdom Viridiplantae; phylum Streptophyta; class Magnoliopsida; order Solanales; family Solanaceae; genus Capsicum; species Capsicum annuum. The sequence continues at coordinate 63,119,475 of NC_061112.1, forward strand.
TACGCATAAACTATGTCCCCAAGTGTTTGATACAATGTTCATGAGAGTTGAATAGTGAATCATGATATAATAGTATGTGTACAAGTTCATGCCATGCAAATGTTTGCTAAAATGCCTCAATGTATGAATTGTGACAAAGTGACTAGTTATCATGTTTTCAAGATTGTGCTATGTTTTTACTATTTATGCTATCGAGTCCTGGGGGTATCTAATGCCCGACAATCTAGCTGCTACCTTGATTTATAGTAGTTTCAGGATAGTCTCAGTGATGTCATGTACAGTAGTACTCAGTCAGTAATAGAACTCAGTATATTCAATCAGTTAATAGAACTCAGTATATATAGTCAGTTAATAGAACTCAGTAAACTTAGTCCAGTTCATTTAGACAACATGATTAGTAACAGTTCAGTCAAGTGTAGTACAGTCTAGAAATTAGTTCAGTGTCTATTCAGTTGGAAGTAGGAATCAGCACCGAGCGAACCAAGGGATAGGGGAATTCCTGTAAGTTAAAAAAAGGTTTGAATCTTAGTAGTAGTCCCAGTGTTACATAACTATGTAGTCAGTGTAGGTTGAGATATCCTCCTACCAGTAAAGGGTTAATAAATCTCGTACAAGTTTTCCTGCCAGCGAGGGTTGATGAAAGGGCTTTCTGCCAAAGAGGGTTAACTCATAGCCATTGTTAGTATCCCTTGGTAAGGTGTTAATACCCTTCTAACTGGGGTAATGGGTTGGACCCCAACTCAGTTCATAATCGAAGTTTGTCGGTTAGATGAACACTCTCACAGTTTCAGTTTTAGTTTCAGACTCGGTATAAAACCTCAGTTTAGTATCAGAATCAGGACTGTTAGATACAGTCACCCAACTCAGTTTAGAACTCAGTTCAGTTCTACAAAATTAGGACTATCAGAAACAATCACTCAGTTAACAGTAATACAGTATCAGTAAACTTAGATATCAGTCATTCAATTTTCTGAACTCATTATCCAGTATTAAATGTAATCTCAGTTACAATATGTTTAGTTATATACATAGAATTGCATAATTAGTATTTTATAGCAGTTTTAGATATACTTGTACTCACACTCAGTTATATTCATGATTTTTTAGCCAGTTACTATTGATGCATATAAACCCATTCATTCATCCTTACCTCAACTAGCATACCAGTACATTCAAAGTACTGAGGCATACCTTTATTTTGTGCTACGATGTCTTATATCATAGGTTCAGATACATGGGCTCCTGACCATACCTAGCAGCCCAGATTATCAATAGCAGATTTAGTGGTGAGTCCTCATATTTTGAGGATAGAGTATTATTTAAGTTATTAGTACTTCAGTAGTCGGAGTTAGTTGGGGTTTGTCCCATCAACTCAATATTCAGACAATTCAGTTAGAGCCTCTTCAGACTAGATTATTTCAGACAATCGTTCAATTTTCAGCATTTATTTATCAGTATTCAGCGTTTGATTTCAGTTATGAACCTTTTGGCAGATTCAACCTAGTTTCTGCATTATTACAGAGTTATTATTATTCAGTGATTATAACAGGTACCAGTTGTGGGTTAGCTTGTGGTCTTTCAAGATTATGAGCATCGTGTGACGTTCGAGGAGCAGATTTGTGGAATTACAAACTTTGTATTAGAGCCAAAGGTTCAACAGAGTCCTAGGAAATCTGAAATCCGCATCAAGTAAAGTCTTGTACATGGATGTATAGTGCACCAACTTATGAATAAGAGGCTATGAGGCATTTTTCAAAAAGTTTCCCTTCTTTCAGTATTCATAGCATGTAAGTGAGCATGAGCTCCAGCTAAACTCCCATTGTAATTCTTTTTCCCTTCCGGTTACAGAATATGCCTCCCAAAAGGAACAACAAAAGGAAAACAGGATACCAGCCAGCACCTCCGCCCGTTCAGGCAGATTCCCTGGACGAGTATGTCTCCCACACAAAATTTAGAGCAATTTTCACCACTCTAAATCATTCTGTGGTAGCCCAAAATGAATGCCCAGCTACCGTTTCGACCAACCCAGTGGCCAATACTGTTACAGCTAGAATTAAGAACTTTACCCGAATGAACCCTCTAGCTTTTACCTGGTCTAAGTCAGATAAGGACTCACAGGAATTCCTTAATCAGGTACAAAAGTCACAGATATTATGAGGATGACTGTAAGTGAGAGTGCTGATTTGGATGCATATCAGTTGTAGGATATGGTTCACTCATGGTTCAAGCAGTAAAAGGCAGAGAGGGCTATAGATACAGGGCCCGTAGAATGGGAGGAGTTTGCCACTATTTTTTTGGATTGGTTCTTCCCAATGGGGTTGAGGAAAGCGGAGGTTTTGGAGTTCATTAATATGAAGAAGGGAAACATGACAGTGAAAGAGTATTCTCTTAAGTTTACTCAGTTAGTCAGATATGCCCCTGATGTGGTAGCAGATTATAAATCTAAGATGAGTTAGTTTGTGTTTGGGGTGTCTAACAGTATGGTCAAGGAGTGTAGAACCGCAATGATGATTAAGGCGATGGACATATCCAGGCTCATGGTCCATTCTCAAAAAATAGAGGAGGCTAAGAATAAGGAGAAGGAGAGGGAAAATAAGAGAGCTAGAACAAATAGCTCCAACTTCACTCAGCCTAAATTAGAGGGTGGAAATCATTTTCAGTTCCACCCAAAATCTTCAATTCCAGCTCCGTTCTCAGCCAGTGCTCCAGTGCCAAAATTCAGAGACGACAATAAAGGTAGGGCACCAAGCCCTAATCCTCAGGGTGGTGTTAGTAGTGCCCGAACAAATGCCCTTTGACAGAAGTGTGGTAGAAACCACCAGGGTATCTGTAGGGCTGGCAGTGATGTATGTTTCAGATATGTCAAAGATTTTCCTCAAGTGGGTTCACAGAGTCAGCATAATCGTCCTTCATCTCAGTTCGGTCTCTTGAATCAGCAGGGTGCCACTTCCAGTGCCACCAGTGGGCAACGCCCAATTAGGCTTTATGAACTTTAGTCCCGACAGAATTAAGAAAGTTCTCCTGATGTAGTCACTGTTATGTTAGAAGTTTATCATTTATATGTTTATGCTTTGCTAGATCCAGGAGCTTCTTTGTTCTTTGTAACACCTTATATAGCTGTTGACTTCAGAGTCAGTCCTAAAATCCTAGCTAAGCCTCTCTCAGCCTCTACCCCAGTGGGTAAATCTATCATAGCTCGACCGGTATACAGGAATTGTTTGGTTATGGTATCTCGGAAATTCACATTAGTCGACTTAGTAGAATTAAAGATGACAGATTTTGATGTCATTCTCAGCATGGACTGGCATAATTTATGCTATGCTTTAGTTGACTAAGAAAATAGAGTTGTCTATTTTCAGTTTCCAAATGAACCTGTCCTTGAGTGGAGGGGTAGTACTTCTGCAGTTACAGGTCAACTTGTTTCCTACCTAAGGGAGAGAAAAATAATATCTAAGGAGTGTGTCTATCATCTTGTTCAAGTTAAAGACTCTATTTTAGAGACCCCTAATCTTGAGTCAGCTCCAGTAGTATGTGAATTCCCAGATGCATTTTCCGAAGATCTTCCCAGAGTCCCTCCCGAGTGGGAAATTGACTTTGGAGTAGACCTTTTTCCTGATACTCAACCTATATCTATCCCACCATACAGAATGGACCTAGCAGAACTTAAAAGTATCAAAGGAACAGTTGAAGAATCTCTTAGATAAGGGATTCATTAGACCCAGCATATCCCCTTGGGGTGCACCAGTTCTATTCATGCATAAGAAAGATACTTTTTTAGAATATGAATAGACTACCATTAGCTAAATAAAGTCACTGTCAAGAACAAGTATCCGATTCCCAGAATTGATGACTTGTTTGACCAACTTCAGGGTGCCATCTATTTTTCTAAGATAGGCCTCACATCAAGCTATCACCAGCTTAGAGTCAGAGAATTTGACATTCTGAAAATAGCTTTAAGAACTCGGTATGGTCACTTCGAATTACTAGTCATATCATTTGGTCTTACCAATGCCAAAGCAACCTTAATGGACTTGATGAACTATGTGTTCAAGAAGTACTTGGATATGTTAATCATCGTCTTCATTGATGACATTCTTATCTACTCCAGCAGTTAACATGATCATGTAAACCATCTAAGAATAGTATTATAAACTCTCAGAGCGCACCAGTTGTTCGCCAAATTTAGTAAGTGCAAATTTTGGCTAAAGTAAGTATCTTTTCTTAGTCATATATTTTTCGATGATGGCATTAGAGTTGATCTTCAAAAGACTGAAGCAGTGAGAAACTAGCCCAGACTTATCTCTCTATAAGATATCAGGAGTTTCTTAGGTTTGGCTGGCTATTACCAACGGTTTGTTAAAAATTTTTGTCCATTGCATCCCCCATGTCCAGATTGACTCAGAAAAAAGTTAAGTTTCAGTGGTTAGATTCTTGTGAGAAGAATTTTCAGGAGTTAAAAACTCAATTCACTACAGCCCCAGTTTGGACTTTACCAGATGGTTTAAACAGATTTATTGTGTATTGTGATGCTTCTAGAGTTGGTTTGGGGTATGTTTTAATGCAGAGGGTAAGGTCATACCCTATGCCTCTAGACAACTTAAGCCCAATGTAAAGAATTACCTCACTCATGATCTTGAGTTAGCAGTTGTCATGTTTTCCTTAAAGATTTGGAGGCATTATTTGTATGTGTTACATGTGAATGTATTTACAGACCACAAGAGCCTGCAGTATGTGTTTTCTTAGAAAGACCTGAACCTACATCAGAGAAGGTGGCTAAAGTTGTTCAAAGACTATGACATAAGTGTTTTGTATTATCTGGGCTAGGCCAATGTAGTGGCTGATGCTCTCAGTAGGATGTCTATGGGTAGTGTTTCTCACGTGGATTATGGTAAGAAGAAGATAGTTCAGGATGTTCATTGGCTTTCCCGACTAGGTATCCGCTTAGTCAATTCAGCAGAGGGTAATATATTAGTGCAGAATAGTTTGGAATCCTCTTTAGTTTCTGAGGTAAAAGAAAAGCAGAACAGAGATCCCAGTTTAGTTAAACTAGAAGAGCCAATCAGAGATAAGAAAGTAGAGATTTTCTCCCAAGGGGGAGATAGTGTGTTACGCTACCAGGATAGCTCTGTTTGCCATGTGTGGATGGCATTATATAGAGGATTCTTGCAGAGGTGCATAGAGCACATTAATTGACTCACCTAGGGGCCACTAAGATGTACCGAAATTTGTGGGAGGTCTATTCGTGGAGTGGGATGAAGAGAGACATTTCAAAGTTTATGGCTAAGTGCTCTATATGTCAGTTGGTCAAGATTGAGCATCAGAAGCCTAGTGGGTCTATGCAGGAGTTTAGTATTCCTACTTAGAAATAGGAGAAAGTGATCATAGATTTTATGATGGGTTTGCCTCGTACTCGCTACCAACATAATTTGATTCGGGTCATAATAGACAGGATGACCAAATCAGCTCATTTATTACTAGTTCATACCTATTATTCAACCAAGGATTATGCCAAGCTCTATGTTATAGAGTTGGTCAGATTGCACGGAGTTCCATTGTCCATCATTTCAGATAGAGGTACACAATTCATCTCTCATTTCTGGAAAGTCTTCCAAAAAGGTCTTGGTATGAGAGAGTCTTCCAAAAAGGTCTTGGTACCCAAGTTCACCTCAGTACAACCTTTCACCCTCAGATAGATGGTCAAGCAGAAAGGACCATCCAGAAACTATAAGATATGTTAAGAACATGAGCTATTGACTTTAAGGGTAGTTTGGATGAATACTTGCCTTTGATTGAGTTTGCATATAATAATAGTTATTATTCCAGCATTTAGATGGCTCCATTTGAGGTGTTGTATGAGAGAAGATATAAATCCCCCATTGGTTGGTTTGAAGTGGGTGAGGCCACAGTGGTAGGCCCTGACTGTGTATTTGATGCCTTAGAAAAAGTTCATTTGATTAGAAAAAGTTCAATTGATCAGGGAAAGGCTCAAGACAGTGTAGAGCCGACAGAAATTGTATGTCGATGTGAAAAGAAAGGATCTTGAGTTTGAGATTGATGACTTTGTATATTTGAAAATCTCTCCTATGAAGGGAGTGGAGAGGTTTGGAAAGAAGGGGAAACTCAATCTCTGATATATCGGTCCTTACTGAATTATCAGCCGTTTTGTCCTTTCAACTAAGACTCTGTCTAATACCTATGAAAAGACTCCGTCTCTTACATAATGGCTAGCTGCCATTGTGCAACATCTTTGAAAGAGGTTGCTTCAATATACTTGGAGAGCTCAATATATTTAGTCTCTTCTTCCACATCTACAAATATATATGGAATCACATTTGCTTGCTTTATAAGGCATTCTAGTTTTCGTAGATTCTTTTTATCCCTTTGCCTTGATATTATGTATGGTTCATTGACAACAAGCTTTTCAATATTGGTATCCTTTAACTCTTGGACTTGAGTCTTATGATCGTTTCCTTAGTAATACCCACCAGTAGCTCCACTTACACGTTGTTCTCATTTTCTGATAACTCTACAAAATCTTTTCTAGGATCAAGTACAGAGAATTCATCAAAGATAAAATCTCTACTAACTACAAATTTGAGTAAAGATAAACACAAAAGTTTGTACCCTTTTACTCTATCCATATACCCTATGAATATGGCCTTCTTAGACCTTGGTTCAATTTTTCCTTCAGTAACATGATAATAAGCTGGATACCCAAATACTCACATGTAAGAATAGTTAGATGGTTCACCTTACCATACATCATTTAAGTGTTAAAGACAATCGCTGATGCTGGAGATTGATTGATAGTATTAAGGAGAAATGTGAACTACTTCAGCTCAAAACACTTTGGACATTTTACCTTGTAGGAACGTACAATGAGCCTTTTCAAAAAGAATATTTTCATCCTCTTGGCAACTCCATTCTACCGTACGGTGTGTCTGGCCATCTTATATCTTCAGATCTCATGAACTTTGCAGAAATTATTGAACTCTTCACTGCAAAACTCCAAGCCATTGCCATACGAAGATACCTGATTTTCCCATCCATTAGATTTTAACCAAAATCTTTTACTCTTTAAATACTTTAAGAACATCACTTTTTGCCTTCAAGCAATCCATCCAAATCCATCATAAAAATTTATATATTAATGTGAGAAGATACTTCTTTACTCCCTTCAATGGAAGTTAAGAGGGACCTTTTAAATCAGAATAGATGCAATCTAGCTCCCCTCTAGTCTTGTGCTTGTCAGTGCTGAAGTTACCTTCTTCTTATTTCCTAGGGTGTATTACTCACAAAATTCAAGTGTGTTGATCTTCTCACCATTCAAAAGGTTATAATTCTTCAGCATCTCCATTTCTCATATACTCATATGACCTAGTTGCATTAGCCATAATCTTGCCTTATCATTATAAGATTATTGCATTATTATGTATTTATAGAGTCAACGTGGTTCTTCTAGCCAGATTATAAAGGCATTCCTCTAGCTTAGCTATCAATAGAACTAAAGCACCTTTAGTTAACTTTATAGTTCCTAATTTTCTCATGTACATATAGCCTTGTTCATCCATAGTGACCAGGAAAATCAAATTGTCCTTTAGATCAGGAACATGATAGACTTCTATAATAGTTCCTCACGATTCCATCATGGCAGCAATCCTATCCGAGCTAATGTAATTATTTTATAAGTTGGATTATTTCACATTACTATATTTCCTTCATTTTTTCATAATTTAATAATGAATCTCTTCAAACTTTTATATACATAGTACAACTAGAGTCTAGCACCCATTAGTTATCATGCACTCTATAATGCATGATGTTTGTAAGTACATATTCATTATCAGAATCATGTATGTATTCAATAATGGATGTATTTGCCTTTTCTCTGGACTTTAACATTGAGAAATCTCATTCAAAGTGCCCTTTATTATGGGAGCACCAACACTCCATATTCTTTTTTTTCACAAGAGACATTAGACTGGCTTGGATTTTCTCCTTCCCTGTTGGCAAGTACAACCTCTCAGAAAGAGCTCACTAACTTCATCATTTTTGTTTCCTTTAAAATAACTCTGCTCATCACAAGAGTAAAGTGTTTATTGTGCTTTCTCAAAAGTGATAGGACCATACTATACATTATTAAATTCTCAATATCACGATATTCTAAAGTCAAAAAAATAAGTAAAATATATATTAGTGTCTCCTCATTCTTTTTAAATTTGATAGTCTGTAGAGCTATGAAAAGTTTATTGAATGCATATAAATGGTCTTAAAATAAAGTACCTAAATCCATTTGTAACAACGTCCTTGTTGTCATTAATCGATCCTTTTAAAGCCCTTTAGAGTGTCCTATAGCTTTTTATCCATCTCGTTGAAACTTGTATACACTTCACATATTATGTTAGGTGTAACAACAGTTGAATGATATTTAATGCATCATCTTCAGTATTCTCCATATTAGAATCCGATGTACCATTAGAGTACTTGTAACACCCCGATTCGTTGAACAGGAATGCTACATGGTGCTCATAACCCCGAGGGACCATAAGCTAACCTATGACTGATATCTGTACCTATATACTGTAATTCATGATATAATAATGCGGAATACATAGAAGTGTAAGGCCATAAGGTTCAACTGAATACAATTATGTTAGTGAAAATACCAAAAACAACTTAATCTGAATATAAATCTGAACATAAATCTGAAGGCCTCTAAACTATCTGAATAAGGAGTTGAACGAACATGTCTCCAACTAACTCCGTAAAACTGAACTGAAGAAATAAATAAATGAATCAAATCATATTGTCCTCGAATCAATGAGGACTCACTTTGTCTCTGCGACTGGAATGCTACCGCTACTGCTGGGCTAGAGCTCGTGTCTCGGAACCTATGGTGTAACATGAAAAGAAAGCACCATACCGTAAATACATCAGTACAACTGGAGTACTGAATATAAAGGGTTTCATGCATGAACAACACTGACTGACTAATATGAACGTGGGAGTGCAAACACACATATATAGAAACTGGGACCGTGAATACGTGATAGCATGACCTGTAAGCTAATACATGGTGTACTGATAACTGTCATGACTGATTCTAAAACTGATAACATGGACGACTGTATCTGACAGTCTTGTATATACTGAAATTTGAAGAATGCCTTGAGTTCTTTTACTGAGACTGATACTAAAACTATGGGAATTAGTGTTTAACCGACATACCACATGTATGCCGTTATGGCTAAGATGGGGTATAATCTCTACCCTGACTGGAGGTGTGTCAATACCGTGCCACGGGTAAGGACATTGTGTGAGTGACCCTTATCTGACGGGTACTCAATGAGAACGGTGGGAATTCTAAATAGATGGGTTAAGCCACCTCATCAAGCCTAATCTGACGGGTTAAGATATCTCAACCTACACTGGCTACGTAGTTCTGGAACACAAGGATGACCACTAAGAATCTCACCTTAAACTGGCGGGTGAGTTCCCATCCTTGGGTTCACTTGGTGCTAACCTCTACTCCCATCTGGAGGGACTGGACATGAATAACTAACTGTTCATGACTTAATCTTACTGAATTTCGTTGAATGGCGGAATGTTACTGATATCTGACAACTGACTAAGATCATGAGGTTTTCTTGAGTCACATGACTGACTGAAGCCTATGGAATCATAGCTTGAGTTCGGATATCGTGAAACATGACATGGATCAAGGCACGCAGCTATAGTTTTCAGGTACAAGTACCCCTAGGACCCTATGGAAAGAAACTAACACACATGACTGACTTGATCATAAGAGTAAAGTCCATAATAAAAATATCATAAGTAGGGATCTCATACTAAGCATGGTTATCAACAATCTATTGCATGGAAAGGATTTCATATCACATAGAAGTACTTGCACAAACTTAATATCATGTTCATTGCATAATCATACTGGAAACACATACCAATAGCATGGAAGTTCATGTGGATTGCATGGTTATCATGCATCTTGTTCATAAGTAGGATTTGCAAGTAAACATAGCATAATCTCATAAGAATAGTTCATGAGTATTCCAACAACATTTACAAGGCACATTAACATCATAGAAGTCATTGGAACGTTAGGGCATTTCATGAATCCTTCACTTAGTCACAATTTAGCTATATTGCATGATTTCTAGTTTCTTAGGCATTTTATAAAACACCTTACATACACATCTTAAGCATAGGTGAAATCATCAAATTATACATCATGAACAACCAAATTTACATGTTTCCAACTCATATGATATCATGAAATTCAAAAAAACATATAAGGATTCCATCTTGGGAATCACCCAATATCAACAACATGATCATCAACACCCAAAAATATAGAAATCATACTTTATAATGAAAAAGAGGTTTTTTGAGCTTTATGGATGAAAGGGATCCATAAATTAACTCACACATACCTTAGAAGAAAGATTCTTGATGATTGGCGGAGGAATTTCCTTGAAATCAGATATTCAAGAGTAGTTACACAACCCTAGTTGTTTTTCTCTTTTAGTTCTCTTGGATGATGAACTATGAGATGATAATAGGGTTGTAATATGTTTAGAAGCTATATATTTCATAGGGTTAAGTTTAGGGACGTGTAAGGAGTGTTAAAAGACTTAATTACCCTTAAAATAACTCAAAACGGAGTGTTTTTGGCACCTGCATCTGACTTAGGCGGCGCCCAAGTGATTGCCTAATCTTGGTTAGGCGGCGCCTAACCAATTACCTATGCTTACTATCTCTCACAAAAATGGGCATAACTTTTCGCTCGAGTATTGGATTAAGGCAAAATTGGTATCGTTGGAAAGATAATTCGATTCTATACAATATGGTGGGCCAAAACAGCCAAAATACCATATTAACATCGAGTGATACTAGTTCAAAGATGAACCTTGCAAAATCGAACACTAAAACTTGCTGGATTCAAAAACTCTTAGCTTGTATTACCTTAAGTGACTCATATGAACATGATTAATGCATCATAAGCTATCTTATCACTAGGATATTCATTGTAAGTCATGTACTCAAGTATGAATCACAGGATAGGAGATTTCATACGTAAGAATACTTATTCACTTTTTAGCTTAGAAATATATGGGTATTATAATATCTCCCCCTTGGAAACATTCGTCCTTGAATGAGAATTTAATGAGAAAGGATACAAGACAATAGAACCTGAACTGGACATAAAGAATTGATACTTAATCTCTTGACTGACATGCGAAACATACTGAACTCGTGCATATCTGATGCGCAGACAACTGACACATGAATGCATGACTGAGGATGAAACGGTTAATAGGTACCAAGTTTATACTAGAAACATGAACGTGAAATTGAATAAGATTAAGGAGAACTGTTACCTTAAGCTTGATCTGAATTGGTGGGGAAGAGGTGAGGATACTTGGTACACATATCTTCTTCTGCTTTCTAAGTAGCTCCCTGAAGTGACTGATTTTGCCAAAGAACCTTGACTAAAAGGACTTCTTTGTTCCTCAATCTAAGAGTCTGATAATCTAAGATTTTGACTGGAATCTCTTCATAGGAGAGGCTGTTCTGAATGTCGATGCTTTGAATAGGGACAGCAACTACTGGGTCACCTATGCACTTTTTTAGCAAAGAGACATGGAAGACTGGATGGACTGAGGCTAGATCTGAAGGCAACTCAAGCTCATAAGCTACCTTGCCGAATCGACAAAGAATTCTAAAGGGATCGACATACCGAGGACTGAGTTTCCCTTTCTTGTTGAACCTCTTCACTCCCTTCATGGGTGAGATCTGAAGCTTGACATAGTCATTGACCTCAAACTCAAGATCCTTTCTACAAACATCCGGATAGGACTTTTGTCGGCTCTGAGCAGCCCGAAGTCTCTCTCTGATCAACTGAACTTTCTCTAAGGCATCGAATACTACGTTAGGACCTATGATTGAGGCCTCACTAACTTCGAACCAACCAATTAGAGATCTACATCTCCTACCATAGAGAGCTTCAAATGGAGCCATCTGAATACTACAATGATAGCTATTGTTATATGCAAACTCAATCAAAGGCAAGTGGTCATCCCAGCTTTCCTTGAAGTCAATTGCACATGCCCTTAGCATATCTTCAAGAGTCTGAATGGTCCTCTCTGCTTGACCATCTGTCTGAGGATGAAATGCTGTACTGAGATGGACTTGGGTACCTAGACCCTTTTGGAACGCTTTTCAAAAGTGAGAAGTGAATTGAGTACCTCTGTCTGAGATGATAAATAGTGGAACACCTAAATAGTGGAACACCGTGTAACCTAACTAACTCCCTGATATAGAGTTTGGCATAATCCTCTATGGAATAAGAAGTACGAACAGGAAGGAAATAAGCTGACTTGGTCATTCTATCTATAATGACCTAAACTAATCATACTGATGACGAGTTCTAGGCAAACCCGTCATGAAGTCCATGTTAACTTGTTCCCACTTCCAAGTAGGAATGGTGAACTCTTGCATGGAACCACTAGGTTTTTTATGCTCTAGCTTAACCTACTGACATGTAGAGCACTTAGCCATAAACTCTGCAATATCTCTCTTCATCCCACTCCACCAATAGATCTCCCGCATGTCGTGGTACATCTTAGTGGCCCCTAGATAAATAGAGTATCATGCATCGTGCACTTCTGCAAGAATTCGATGCCTCAATTCATCTACACCTGGAACACATAGACGACCCTGACAATAAAGAACACCATCTCCCCCTTGGGAGAAAACCTCAACTTTCTAATTCTGAACTGACTCTTTGAAATTGACAAGGCTATGATCCCTGTCTTGTTTCTCTTTCACCTCGGAAACTAGAGATGACTCTGAACTACTATGAACACATACACCACCCTCTGAAAAATCGACTAAGAGAACGCCTAGTATGGCAAGCTGATGGATCTCCTGAGCCATATTTTTCTTACTATCCTCAACGTGAGAAATACTATCCATAGAGAGTCGACTGAGAGCGTCGGCCACAAAATTGGCCTTGCTCGGATGATAAAGAACACTCATGTCATAATTCTTCAAGAGCTCTAACCACCTTTTCTGGCGAAGATTGAGATCTTTCTGGGAAAAGACATACTGGAGGCTTTTATGGTCTGTGAAGACATCTACATGAACTCCATAGAGATAATGCCTCCAAATCTTCAAGGCAAAAACTATCGGTGCTAACTCAAGATCATGAGTAGGATAATTCTTCTCATGTGGCTTTAAATGTCTGGAGGCGTAGGCTATGACCTTACTATGCTGCCTGAGGACACAACCTAAAGCCACTCTGGATGCATCACAATAGACTACAAAACTGTCTGAACCATCTGGAATAGGTAGAATTGGAGTGAAGGTGAGTCGAGTCTTCAACTCTTGAAAGCTCTTTTCACATGAATCTGACCACTGAAACTTAATCTTTTTTCAGTCAATCTGTACATGGGAGATGCAATAGAAGAAAATCTCTTAACAAACCGTCTGTAATAGCCAGCCAAACCCAAGAAACTCCTAATATCTGATGGAGATATGGGTCTGGGCCAGTTTCTTACTGCCTCGGTTTTCTGAGGATCTACTATAGTTCCATCACCGAAAATAGTATTGGCAGGGAATGCTACTGATCTTAGCAAAAATTTGCACTTGCTAAGCTTAGCGAATAATTGATGATCCTTGAGGGTCTGAAGAACAATCCTGAGATAGTCTGCATGATCACACTCTGTGTGAGAATAGACCAGAATATTATCTATAAAGACTATAAGAAATATGTCCAAGTAGTGCTTGAACACACGGTTCATCAAATCCATACAATCTGCAGGGGCATTGGTAAGACCAAATGACATGACTAAAAATTCAAAGTGACCATACCGAGTACGAAAAGCTGTCTTCAGAATGTCACATTCTCGAACTCTGAGCTGATGATAGCCTGATCTGAGGTCTATCTTGGAGAAGTAATTGGCACCCTGAAGTTGGTCGAATAGGTCATTAATCCTAGGAAGAGGATATCTATTCTTGATCGTGACCTTGTTGAGTTGATGGTAATCAGTACACATCCTAAGAGAACTGTCTTTATTGCGCATAAATAATACTAGCGCACCTTATGGGGAAATGTTGGGTTTGATGAATCCCTTATCTAAGAGATCCTTCAACTGATCTTTTAGTTCCTTGAGTTTGTTGGTGCCATTCTGTATGGAGGAATAAAAATAGATTGAGTATCCGGAAGAAGGTCTATGCCGAAGTCTATTTCCCTTTCGGGAGGGATGCCTGGAAGATCTTTGGGAAAGACATCTGAGTATTTATTAACAACAGGGACTGTTTCGAGGCTGGGAGATTCAGAACTGGAATCTTTAACATGCACGAGATGATACAGACACCCCTTTGAAATCATTTTCGATGGCCAAAGGTAGGAAACAAATTGACCCCTGAAGGCTGAAATGCTACCCTTCCACTCTAGGATGGGCTCATTTGGTAACTGAAACTGAACTATCCTATTTTTGAAGTCGACTGTGGCATAGCAGGAAAGAAGCCAATCCATGCCTAGAATGATATCAAAATCAGTCATCTCTAACTCTACTAAATCTGCTGACATAGATTTTTGAGATATCACAATTGAGAAGATCCTATATAGCCGCCGGGCTATGATGGTTTTACCCACTGGGGTAGAGACTGAGACGGGCTCTGCTAGGACTTCGGGACTAATTCCAAAATCACCTGCTATGTATGGAGTAACAAAAGACAAAGATGCACCTGGTTCTAGCAAATCATAAACATAAACATAGAAAATCTATAATGTATCAGTAACGACATCAGGAGAATTTTCTTGATCCCACCGGGACTGAAGAGCATAGAGTCTGTTTGGGCGTTGCCCACTGGTAGTACTGGAAGTGGCACCCTGATGATTCGGGCAACTGGACTGAGCTGTAGAATGATTTTGCTGACCTTAAAAACTTGACTGCAGACACTCCCTAATCCTGTGGCGTGGGTTGCCACAACCAAAACAAACATCACTACCGGCTCTGCAAATGCCTTTGTGGTTCTTACCACAAGTATGACAAAGGGGATTCATTTGGGCACTGCTAACACTGCCTTGAGATTTAGAGCCTGGCGCTTTGTTTGTATTTCCATCTCTGAACTTCAGCACTGGAGCGCTGGAAGAGGAAAGAGCTGGAATGGCTGACTTAGAGCAAAACTGTGAATGGTTTTCTCTATCTGACTTGGGGTGAGAAAAGTTAAAATTACCTTACATTGCTCTCTTGTTCTTCCTCTCTCTAGTCTTAAACTTCTGCTTTTCTACTTACTGGGCATGGGTCATGAGTCTTGCTAAGGTCATATCACCGATCAGCATTGTAGAACTATCATTTACCATGCTATCATTGACCCCTGACACGAACTTGCTCATCTTAGCTCTATTGTCTGTAACCACATGAGGAGCATACCTGGCTAGCTGAGTAAATATGAGAGAATACTCCCTAACCATCATATTCCCCTGCCTGAGGTTGATGAACTCAAGAACTTTGGCTTTCCTTAGCTCTTGGGGAAAGAATCTATCTTAGAAGGTTGTGACAAATTTCTCCCACTTGATAGGGATAGTATCATCTAACCTCTCAGACTTTCACTATCTGTACCAATCATGAGCAACATCCTGTAACTGGTAGGCGGCTAACTCAGCACTCTCAATAAAAGTAATACCCATGATGTCAATGACCTTCTGGACTGGGTCAATGAACTCCTGAGGGTCCTCATCAGACTTAGACCCATGGAAAGATAGAGTGTTCATCCGGGTGAAGTACCGAACCCTAGATAATTTGGGAGTGGCCACTAGATTGGCTGGAATGACTGGTGGCAGTTCATTCTGTGCAGCCATGGACTGAGCAAGTATGGTAAATGCGGCTCTAAACTTTGAATGGGAAACATGTTCGCCCAAAGAATCTTCGAGCTGAGGAGCTAGATGGTTTCTTCTCTTTGGGGCCATGGTCTAGAATAAAAGAAGAATGGATTAGACTAAGAGTTTAACTTGTGATTATGCTCACTAGCATGACATGAATAATGAAGAAAGGGGACTGTTCCTAAAACATCTTATAGCCTCCCGCACATAAATGTGGCGTGCAATACCCCCATGTACAAGACTCTACTAGATGCGGCTTTCAGACTTCCTAGGACTCTATTGAACCTTAGGCTCTGATACCAAGTTTGTAACACCCTGATTCACTGAACCGGAATGCTACACGTGCTCATGACCCTGAGGGACCACAAGCTAACCCATGATTGATATTTGTACCTGTATACTGCATTTCATGATATAATAATACGGTATACATAGAACTATAAGGCCACAAGGTTCAACTAAATACAATCATGTAGGTGAAAATACCCAAAGCAATTGAATCTGAACGTAAATCTGAACATAAATCTGAAGGCCTCTAAACTATCTAAATAAGGAATTGAAGGAACATGTCTCCAACTAACTCCGTAAAACTGAACTGAAGAAATAAATAAATGAATCAAATCATATTGTCCTTGAATCAATGAGGACTCACTGTGTCTCTGCGACTGGAATACTACCGCTACTGCTGGGCTGGAGCTCGTGTCTCGGAACCTATGGTGTAACATGAAAAGAAAGCACCATAGCAGAAATACGTCTGTACAACTAGAGTATTGAGTATACGAGGAAGGTAGGCTGAACATAAAGGGTTTCATACATGAACAACACTGACTGACTAATATGAACGTGGGAGTGCAAACACACATATAGAAACTGGGATCGTGAATACGTGATAGTTGTCATGACTGATTCTAAAACTGATAACGTGGATGACTTTATCTGACAGTATTGTATATACTGAAATTTGAAGAACACCCTGAGTTCTTTTACTGAGACTGATACTGAAACTATGGGAAGTAGTGTTTAACGGACATGCCCCATGTATGCCGTTATGGCTAAGCTGGGGTACAATATCTACCCTGACTGGAGGTGTGTCAACCCCGTGCCACAGGTAAGGACATCGTGTGAGTGACCCTTATCTGGTGGGTACTCAATGAGAACGGTGGGAACCCTAAATAAATGGGTTAAGCCACCTCATCAAGCCTAATCTGACGGGTTAAGATATCTCAACCTACACTGGCTACGTAGTTCTGGAACACAAGGATGACCACTAAGAATCACACCTTAAACTAGCGGGTGAGTTCCCATCCTTGGGTTCACTTGGTGCTAACCTCTACTCCCATCTGGAGGGACTGGAGATGAATAACTGACTGTTCATGACTTAATCTTACTGAATTTCTTTGACTGGCGGAATATTACTGATATCTGACAACTGACTAAGATCATGAGGTTTTCCTGAGTCACATGACTGACTGAAGCCTATGGAATCATAGCTTGAGTTCGGATATCGTGAAATATGACATGGATCAAGGCACGCAGCTATAGTTTTCAGGTACAAGTACCCCTAGGACTCGATGGAAAGAAACTAACACACATGACTGACTTGATCATAAGAGTAAAGTCCATAATTAAAATATCATAAGTAGGGATCTCATACTAAGCATGGTTATCAACAATGTATTGCATGGAAAGGATTTCATATCACATGGAAGTACTTGCACAAACTTAATATCATGTTCCTTGCATAATCATACTGGCAACACATACCAATAGCATGGAATTTCATGTGGATTGCATGGTTATCATACATCTTGTTCATAAGTAGGATTTGCAAGTAAACATAGCATAATCTCATAAGAATAGTTCATGAGTATTCCAACAACATTTACAAGGCACATTAACAACATAGAAGTCATTGGAACCTAAGGGCATATCATAAATCCTTCACTTAGTCACAATTTAGCTATATTGCATGATTTCTAGTTCCTTAGGCATTTTATGAAACACCTTACATACACATCTTAAGCATAGGTGAAATCATCAAATTATACATCATGAACAACTAAATTTACATGTTTCCAACTCATATGATATCATGAAATTCAAAAGAACATATAAAGATTTCATCTTGGGAATCACCCAATATCAACAACATGATCATCAACCCCCAAAAATATTGAAATCATACTATATAATGAAAAAGAGGATTTTTGAGCTTTATGAATGAAGGGGATCCATAAATCAACTCACGCATACCTTAGAAGAAAGATTCTTGATGATTGACGGAGGAATTTCCTTGAAATCGGATCTTCAAGCTTAGTTATGCAACCCTAGTTGTTTTTCTCTTTTAGTGCTCTTGGATGATGAACTTTGAGATGATAATAGGGTTGTAATATGTTTTGAAGCTATATATTTCGTAGGGTTATGTTTAGGGACGTGAAAGGAATGTTAAAAGACTTAATTACCCATAAAATAACTCAGAACGGAGTGTTTTTGGAACTTGCAATTGACTTAGACGGCGCCCAAGTGATTGCCTAAGCTAGGTTAGCGGCGCCTAACCAATCGCCTATGCTTACTATCTCTCACAAAAATGGGCATAACTTTTCGCTCGAGTATTGGATTAAGGCAAAATTGGTATCGTTGGAAAGATAATTCGATTCTATACAGTATGGTGGGTCTAAAACAGCCAAAATACCATATTAACATCGAGTGATACTAGTTCAAAGATGACCCTTGCAAAATCGAACACTAAAACTTGCTGGATTCAAAAACTCTTAGCTTGTATTACCTAAGTGACTCATATGAACATGTTTAATGCATCATAAGCTATCCTATCACTAGGATATTCATTGTAAGTCATTTACTCAAGTATGAATCAATGGATAGGAGATTTCATACGTAGGAATACTTATTCACTTCCTAGCTTAGAAACATGCGGGTATTACAGTACTTTTTATTATTAACATGGATTAAAGCTTTTAAACTCAGTAACACAATCATCTAGATCTTTTGAATATTTAACTTCTTGAACCCACTAAATCAATAAATTTCAAAATTCATGGAACTCATCATTGCTTGTTCTTTCTTTTCTGCTACTGAAAGTGTTTGAAAATATAGAAAACCAAAGTAATTCCTTTCTAATGTGGAAGTTCAGACATTACTGCAACCATAAAGCATACTGATAGTGCCCAAGCACACACGCAAGTATATGTGTTCTTATCACATAGTAAAGTGGCCTAATGAAAGCCAAGTATCGATCCCACAGAGACTTGATCCAACAAATATTTTATTCTAGTTTACAATTTATATTCTGTTGATGCTAGTGTAACCAAAAAGAGAGTTTGAAAGATTGTAAATTTAAATGAAAGTAAGGAATGAGGAAACTAATGTCTTGAAATAATCAATGGGAGAAAACTCAAGGTTGAAGCACCTTGAAAAATCCTATTATGTTATTGAATTTCATTCGTTAACTTGATTATATTGGTTATTGATTCGTAGGATTTATTTCATGATCATGGTCTCCCTATCTCTAATTGTTTACCTAATTTGGAAATTACAACTACATCATTGAGCGGGGATGTAACTGTATTTGGACAATTGTGAATTGGCACAGCTCCGCGATGTGTTGTTTCACCATTTTCGGCCCCTTCTGAATCCAATGGAATAAAGCACAGACCTAATGGACAAACACACACTCCACGCATGCTGAATAATTTCCAAGGTTCCAAAATTGCGTCCACCTTGCATATTGTGCTTTCGGGGTCATTTCCAAGCCTTTTTAAGTTGTTTCCACTTGATTTAAATCTTGTATATACTTAATATAAAATAATAATCCATTCAAAAAGAATAATATAGCATTAAACTCAACAATTTAGAGCTCAAAACAACATAACATTCTCACCGATGAAGAAGAACACAAGCTAAGCATAGGCTAAATTCACATTGAGCTTTAACTCATTATTTTGACTCTTTTCTTGATCCAATTGACCCTTGAACATTATAAATAAGTTGTTTCACATATAAACACATAAAACAACCTTACTAACTTATTAAAACACATTATAACCCAACACAATAGACTAGAAAAACACCTACCTCAAGCTAGTTACACTAGTTTTCTCGGTTGAACTCTAAATGATAAAATTGAATCAAAACTCATGTGAAACTACCATTAAACATTGTAAAAACATACTTGGACACATAAATGCTTATTTATATCATTATCAACCCATATAGCACATGAATCATCCTCAAAATAGGGCTAAAATGGCTATAGTTGTAGCGCTAGAATGAATGCCTAAATACACCCAACATCACCACCCCACGCTTAAAGCCTTGTTCGTCCTTGAACAAATCTTAACTATAAAAACCATGAGATGTAGAGAATACGTAATTCTACTAAATGCAAGAAACTCAAGCTAGCACTACAATGACTATGTGGAATACAAGTTTACAACACTAAGCATGTTATTCGCAATTGAAAGCTCAAGAATCCTACTTTAAAAACATCCTGTCCTAAAAAATGGACTCCACAAGTGACAAAATCATGCATATTGCTCAATCCAATACATCACAAGAATCACTCATATTCATCAAACATGTGCCCCTAACCACAAGAGAGTTACCCATAATCACTCACAATAATGCAAATTATCACAATAGGTATACAAATCAAGTTACGCTCACTCTCACAAAGAATTCACAAGTTACACATAATGATGCATAGGCTTGCCCTTAGTGTAATGCTCCACTAATAGTCAAATGTAAAGCTTAAGATCAATTAGGACTTTTTCGAGTTGTAATGTAGGCTAAGGAATGGGTAGGAACTATTTGGGAAGAGTGACTAACCTTTATAAGTGATTTAATACACTACTTTATACCCTTAAAACCAGTCTACAACAACCAAATTTCACCACTTTGTCTACCCCATTCTTTTATTTTTGCCCCATCTCTTTTAAATATTTCCACAAATACTTGGTGGATACATAATTATTACCATAAAAATCATTTTTTCTCTTTTTTCACAATCATGGAAATATTTTTAGCATAAATTATATCACAACCATCCACCAAACATCGATTATACACCAATAACTATTACCTTAGGGAAACAATTTTACCTTTTTATTCTATAATTTCGCAAACTCCTTACTCAATTAATTTTTCATTAAAGGACTTGGGAGCTTTTTGGATCAAATTATGGTCTATCATAGAAGGGATTACGCTACATATGAGGCTACCAAAGAAAAAGATAAAGGATCAATGGGGTTTAACTAGAATTATGCACAAGGGGTAAGATAAATAAAAGGTATAAAACAACGCTATCAAAGAAATGCCTAAATCATCTCCTAAACTCACATTATTTATTTTGCTTTACACACACATCGGGCAAGTTCTAGACATCACATGCAACAAGGAATATACAAAAATCTTACACACACATGGCACATGCTCAACTCATATAGAGTTATCATAATCTCCTAACCAAACAATAGCATGAATTCAAAATTAAGCAAACAAGTACATAGTGTCACAAACATGAGCCTAAGAGTCTCAAAAATAGCAATTCACATCAATTAACATACTTTTATAAAAAAATCCACTTGCATCATGTAATCAAAAAATAGCACCAACAAGACTATATCACTTATTCCTAACCCAAAATTTTTTAATTTGAGCTAAAATTTCAGAATTTCCCTACCCCACACTTAAAAATCTAAGTTGTCCCCAAAGTGAATTTAAAAGTAAAAAGATAGAAATACTCCCTAAGGCCTCTAGGCCTAGCTAGTTGCATCTTCACATATAAATGGGTTCCATAGGACCACACACTTAATCTTTACCATGCTTCATGCTAAAGTTTATGGTACTCAGACTTCCCATTAACCTGTGACTCAACCAAAAATAAAAATTACGTGAAATAAAACTAAAAAACTTAAAAAGAAAACATACCTAATTAGCTTGGGTTGCCTCCCAAGCAGCGCCTAATTTAGTGTCGTGACATGACCCATATCAACTTAACCATATTCCTTTACCCTTTTACTCATACTTGGGGGCCATATTTTATCCTTTTTACCCCTTTTGGGTGTGAATTCTCAAAAGCAACAAGTTTCTCAACTCTAGAATTTTTAGGCTCATCAACTTCCATCATATCAGGCTTAATAGATAGAGTCTTAGGCTGCTTAATCAGGTAGTTTAAAGAGGTATTTTGTGGGATAGCCACCCCATACTTATCCTCTCTAATAACATTGATCATACATAAATCTTTAACTTGGGATGTAATTATGGGTGCTTTGTATACATCAAACATCACATCTTCATTCGCTACCCTCATCTTGAGTGTGCCTTCTCTAACATCAATCAAGGCCCCTCAAGTTTCTAGGAATGGACACCTCAAGATAATTGATACTTGTTCGTCTACCTCAAAATCAAGAACAATAAAGTCAGCATGAATAACAAACCTACCAACCTTAATAAGAACATCCTCAATTATTTTTTTCGAATATGTCATGGGATATTTTGCTAGCTGCAAAACCACGCTGGTCGATCGATGCTTTCCCAAGACCAATTTTTCAAAAAAAAAGATAGGGGCATCAAATTTATACTTGCCCCTAAATCACTCAATGCATGGACCTCTTTGCTCCCAATTTGAATGGGTATAGCAAACTTCTCCTGATCTTTCAATTTCTTGGGAATTTTCTTTGTTATTACCACACTACACTCTTTAGTGTGTGTTATTGCTCCTATATCTTGTAATTTCACCTTCTTTGCCACTACATCCCTCAAGTACTTTGCATACTTAGGCATACTCTACAAAACATCTAGCAAAGGTAAATTAATATGAATCTCTTTCACTGTATCAATGAACTTTTTGAATAGGGCATCCTCCTTTGCTTTTATTTTCCTTTG
The DNA here is from genome assembly GCF_002878395.1 of Capsicum annuum. NCBI lineage: Eukaryota > Viridiplantae > Streptophyta > Magnoliopsida > Solanales > Solanaceae > Capsicum > Capsicum annuum. Next base: position 63,142,285 of record NC_061112.1, read on the forward strand.
TGGAAAGGGTAATGGCAATATCTTTTTCTTCTCCGGTTCAACAACTTTTTCTTTCAAGTACTCAGACTTTCTTGAATTTTTAGTAGCATTGTCATTTACCTGTTGGGTCAACACATCAACATCTACCTCCTTTGTTGCCTTAGAAGGATCCACTTAAAGCTCTTTACCACTTCTCAAGGTGATTGCCATTACCTGCTTTTGATTTTCTACGTCTGCTAGCAAACCACCTTATGGCCTAGTACTTATAGCTTGTTGTAACTAACCAATTTGCAACTCTAAGAATCTCTGGGATACTTTTTCATTTTGTAATTCTGTCTGTTGACTTTTCATATCTATAAATAGTTATGATTGCCCAGCTAAGAGTTGTTTCAACATCTCTTCCATGTTGCTCATTTATTGATTTGATTGGGCCTATGGCTATAGGATTTGTTGTTACTGTGCATTCAAAGGCTGAGTCTGTCACTTCATGTTGTAGGCATTACCATAATTTGGCCTTTGAAGATTACCTACATACATCATATATTTTGGATTTGACGCACACATGGCTGCTACATCACTACTATTTCCACATACCTCACACCAACCTGTAACTTAGTGGATGAAATTGACTGTGGATGCAGGTTGTGATGCTCCCAACTTCATGCTACTTAATGATGTGTTGCTCAAATTTTGTAGTGTAGAAACCCATGCTGATAAGGCTATGAATTGGTCCACCTCCAATACACTTGTAATTCTTTTTATGGTAGTTCTAGGATTCGAATGTCAATCTATATTTCCTTGTGCTATGCGGTTCAGCAATGTGTATAGCTCATCATATGTCAATTCCAGCACTTGACCACCTACGGCTGAATCTAGCAAAATCTTTGTATTGTGATCAAGAACTTCTACAAAAGTATGAGCAAGCACATCATTCGACTGTTGGTAATGTGGACACTCCCGAAGAAGATTCTTGAAGTGTTCCCAAGTATGATAGAGGTTTTCATCAGGCTTCTATTTAAAGATCAGTATTTCACTGCAAAGTCTTGTAGTCTTTCCTGATAGAAAAAATCTGATGAGGAATTTTTTGTCTAAGTCGTCCCATGATGTGATTGAATTGGCCGGCTTTGCATTCAACAACCTTTTAGCTTCCCTAGAAGTGAATGGGAAAATAGTGTTAGCATCACATAATCTGGAGTCACCACAGTCATAATGAATAAATTAGTAAGCTCAATGAGGGCCTGTAAGTGGACTTGTGGATCCCCATGTGAAATCCCTACAAACTTTCTACTACTAATAAGAAGTTGTACCATTTTATATTTCAATTCAAAATTCCCCACAGTTGTCGGTCTTAGAATTGGGGAAGTCAAGTTTGTTGGAAGTGGTACTGCCACTTCCCTAACCTTCCTACCAGCTGCTTGTTGTTCAGCCATAGGAACAGTATTCCCTTGGTCTTCTTGGATTTGAGGAATTCTGGGGAGAAGGATTGCTTCTCTCCTGCATTGATGGTAAAGTTTCTTAGGTTTTGGGCTTGGTTCTACCAACTCCCGATCCCTTGCCATCTTATAAACTTAAGAACTTATTTCCTGCAAACACAAAAACAAGACCAAGCATAAAAACACCAAATAAATCTAAAAGTAAAACTAAAACAAACAATTGTCAAAATACAAGTCCCCGGCAACAACGCCATGTAATACCCCGTACTTTTTTCTAACTTAATTTTGTCCCTAGAATGTCAAGGATTAGCTTTTAAAATGAATACCTGTTTTATCTCATAAGGAGTTTTCCATATTTAGACATTCCATGGTATGGAAAATTGAATAAGGTTTCCATTGATACAAAATTCGTCTAAATGCAATACTTGGTGAAGAAGTTGGGGCGGTTTTAGGAAGCAGTGTGCCAACTAGGCATTCACCACATCGCAGTGAAGGAAAATTTCATAAATGTCATTTTTAGTGGGCCTCTGTGATATTGGCACATCACGGAGAGGTTCAATTTTCCATTTTTCATTTTCCACTAAGCCTACGCAATTTCACTGCATCGCAACGATTGTAAAAATGGCATTCCAAAGGGGCACCGCGATAGCTCCACGTCGCGGAGAACCTCCAATTCCCAATTGTCCTAATTCCAGTGATCCACCGTGATAGTGGCGTATCGCGGTGGCCTTCCAATTTGAAAAAATGTTGCATTTTTAGTTTCGACTTAAAGTTTAATAGTGGTATTTTTGTTAATCCCCAAGGCCTCAATTTCCCCAAAATAACGAATTAATCGTATTCAAAGAACTTTATGCGCAATTTTATCCATTCTCTCTCAAAGAAAAACCCTAGAGCTCCAAAGCTTCTTCTCCAAGAAATCAAGATCCTCCATAGTTTCTCCAAAAAAGCTCTAAATTAGGGATTCCGAAGACAAGATAATCAAGAACTCATCTTTAAGAGCTCAAATAGGAATTAATAATTCAAGTTTCTTCATCTAATCATCAATCAAGGTATGTGGGGATTATGAACAAGGATCATCTTCCATCCTTGTGCCTAAAATCAAGTTTTAGTTACAAATTCATATGATTTTGAATGATTATACATGAGTTTTGAATTAGGGTTCATACCCAATATTATAAATTGCAAGATTATGAGATTTCAAGTGTTTATGAAGTTAAATTGCAGGTCTATTTCCATATTTTCATGCCTATTGCAGTAAATTTTAAATTTTGAGTTTAAATATCATTGATTTCATTATCAAGCATGATTATTATGATGTTTTGGCATGAATTTGAAGCATGGGTTACTAAGCCTAAGTTTATATGTGCTTTCAGCATCCTATGATCAGATTATTTACAGACTTTCAGTAAATCTTTGATCTTTTGATCCTCAGATAAGTTTTTAAATGAACTTTATAGATTTACTATAGACTACAAAATTAGAACAACTTTATTTACAGAGTAAATCAGATAAATGCATAATTGGTTTCAAAATAAACCCCTATGCTAGTTTTTAAAGTGGATTTCCAACAAAATAAGCATACAGATTTAAAAGGAGTAGTATTTAGCACCGAGTAGGAAGTGTAGAATTAGCATGCCTTATATTCCATAGAACTACTAAGCCAACATAGGTACATAATATTAGATTATTCCTATTCTAATATGGATGACAATCTTAGCTTGTGATCGATCACATGGATAGTAGGTTATACTGCTTGGCAAGAGTATGACATTTCTCCCCAACGTGAGGTTTTCTCTTTAGTAGTACAAGACATTAGACTCTATGTTAGCTCACATGGTTTATATCGGTTTGAAGAATCTCCCTTACAGATAAGCTTCAGATAAACTATTTTTTTCCTAACAGTAAAGGCTTTTAAAAAAGAATAACAAAAAAGCTTTTAGAAAAACTAAGTGCAAAGGTTCAGAAATTCATTCAGATTATGCTTTACAAAATGATATTAGCTATAGATTTCAACTTTTAGACTTCAGATATAAAAATGAGTCCTTTTATACTTAGAAAACATGATTTACAGACAGAACATTAGTGCAACTTTTAGAACTAAATGCTTTGACTCACTAGATTTATAAAGTATGTTTTTCTATTCATGATTTTAGATTTCGATATTTTAGATATTACAGGTTATGTGACTCATTTACATTTAGCATGCATTGTGTTGTAAATTAAGATGATGTTTTTCTTACGCATTTTACCCTCATATACTTAGTACATCCTTAAAGTACTGATCTACATATATATCTATGTGCTACATTGTCTCATAATGTAGGTTCAGGTGCTCAGTATTAGTAGCATGAGTAGTTCGAGGATATCCATCTACATTCTACAGTTGGTGAGTCCTCACAGTTTAGGACTTTTTCATTCAGATTTTGTACCTTATTAGTTTTATATGATTTAGCATTTCTTTTCAGACCATTCAAGTTAGATGGGGGTTTGTCCCAATGACTCTCTAGTCATTAGTAGTAGAGGCTAATATGACTACTAGATATTATTTAGAATTACAGCATTGATGTTCAGATGCAATATTTAGATTATTCTCAGCTTTTTCAGTTAGTTTTCCATATTTAGTATGACTTCTATGTCTATATTTCTCATATTATGAGATTCAAACTTAGTAACAGGTAGAGAGGGTTAGCTTAAGGCTACTTATAGTATTGAGCACCGTGGGATGTATCGGGACCAGGTTTTAGAGCGTTACAAACTTGGTATCAAAGCCAGGTTTATAAGAGTCCTAGGGAGTCTGACCAGCCATGTTACATAGAGTCTTAATAATAGGTGTGAATCATACCATATTTATGAGCAAGAGGCTATGGGACATTCTTAGGAAATCATCTTTTTTTTTCATGATCTATCATTCTTATAGTATCTCTATCTATTTTTAACTCATGCTCTTGTGTGACACTTGAATATGCCTCCTCGTCGAGCTAACACCCACAAAAATGATAACCAACCACCTCAGCCTACCAATTTTTTGAATGAGAATGTATCTCATGCTGAGTTTAGGGCTGCCTTTTAGACGTTGGCTCAAGCTGTGACTGCCAATGTTCAGGGCAGCCATTAGACTGCAGTCCTACTTCAGTAGAATGGTAATTTAGCAGCAGCCAAAATTCGTGACTTCATGAGAATGAATCCGCCAGAGTTCTTTGGGTTAAAGGCAGGTGAGGACCCTCAACTTTATTTAGATAAGGTGGAGAAGATTACCCAAATTATGTATGTTTCTAAGGGGAAGATCATAAACTTGGCATCCTATAGATTGAAGGATATAGCATATGATTGGGTGGTTATGTGGAAGAATGGTAGAGGTAAGAATGCAACTCCTATGAGTTGGTAAGTATGTTGAGATGCTTTTTTAGATAGGTACTTTTCACATGAAATGATAAAAGCTAAGATAGAGGAGTTTTTGAACCTGAGGCAGGGCTTGATGATAATGAAGGAGTACTACCTTAAGTTCAGTTAGTTGTCTAAGTATTCCCCTGATACGATGGATGATCCTAGGGAAAGTATGAGTAAGTTTGTCACTGGAGTATTTAGCTTGGTAGTCAAGGAGTATAGGACTGCTATGCTTATTGGAGATATGGATCTTACTAGATTGATGATTCATGCTCAGCGGATTGAAGAAGAGAAGTTGAAGAGAAAAGAGAGAAGAAATAAGAAGGCTAGAACAGGGCAGTTTGAGTATGGCCAGGCTAGGTCTTAAGAAGGGAAATCATTCATATTTTCAAAATCATTCATCTATACCATCACCATATTTAGCTAGTGTTCCCGCTCCCAGAGATAGGCAGAAGTAGTAGGCTATGTCTTTTATGTCCAAATCCCAGAATAGTGTGAGTGGTAGGTGTAGTTATCCTCAATGTGCTAGGTGTGGTAAAAGCCATCCTGGTGAGTGTTTAGATGGACAGAAGGGTTGTTTTGGTTGTGGTAAGTTGGGTTATGGGATTAGAGATTGTCTTCATACTAAGCGGGAAAACAGAGATGGTCGTTCTCAAACACAGGCTACTAGTTCACCAGCTCCTTTAGGTTGCCCAGTCTGTCCTTAGGGCGCATCATCCAGTACCGGTGACGATCAGTGCCAGAATCAGTTTTATGATTGACAATCTAATTAGAAGCAGAAGGATTCACTAGATATTGTTACTCGTATTTTTCATGTCTTTTATCTTGATATTTATGTATTGTTAGACCCTGGGTCGAGTTTCTCTTATGCAACCCCATTAGATACGGTAAATTTTGAGATAAGTTCTAAAAATATTCCTGAGCCTTTCTTAGTTTCTACCCTAGCGGGTGAGTCAGTTGTTTCCAAACAGATCTTTAGAAAGTGTCCTGCCACCGTCCTTTATAAAATCATGTTAGAGAATTAATAGAGTTTGATATGGTTGAATTTTATTTTATTCTTGGTATGGATTGGCTGCACTCGTGTTATGCCTCCATATATTGTCGTACCCGAGTGGTGAAGTTCCAGTTCCCAGATGAGCTACTCTTTGAGTGGAAAGGTAATTCAATATCTCCCAAGAATAATTTAATATCCTATCTTAAATCTAGAAAGTTGATCTCCAAAGGATGTATCTATAATCTAGTTTGAGTCAAAGACACTAATTCTAAGACTTTAATAGTTCAGTTAGTTAGTGTAGTTAATGAGTTTCCTGATGTCTTTCTCGAAGATTTGAAAGGGGTACCTCCCGATAGGGAAATAGAATTTGGCATTGAATTTCTTTCAGATACTGAACCTATTTCTATACCTCCTTATCATATGGATCCCGTCGAGCTTAAAAAATTGAAAATGAAACTCAAAGATCTTCTAGATAAAGGTTTCATAAGGCCTAGTGCTTCTCCATGGGGTGCTCCTATCTTATTCGTGCAAAAGAAAGATGGTTAATTGCATATGTGCATTGACTATCATTAGCTGAATAAAGTCATGGTCAAGAACAAATATCCCCATCCTAGAATTTATGACTTGTTTGATCAATTCCAAGGTATAAGTTATTTCTTAAAGATAGATCTTAGATCCGACTATCATCAGCTTAGAGTAAGGGAATATGATATTCCAAAGACAACTTTCAGAACTCGTTATGCTCATTTAAAGTTTCTAGTTATGTCATTTGGTCTTACCAATGCCTCAGCAACCTTCATGGACTTTAGGAACAGGGTGTTCAAACCATATCTAGACATGTTTGTCATAGTCTTTATCAATGATATGCTTGTCTACTCTCGTAGTGAGGATGGTCATGCAGACTATCTTAGAATTATGTTACAGACTCTTAGAGATCACTAGTTGTTTTCCAAATTCAGAAAGTGTGAATTTTGGCTAAGGCCAGTAGCTTTCCTTGGTCATATTATTTATAGTGATGGTATTAGAGTTGATCCCCAAAAGACAGAAGCCGTAACAAATTGTCCTAGACCTATCTCTCCTTTAGACATTAGGAGTTTATTCGGTTTAGCTGGCTATTACAGATATTTTGTTAAGGTTTTCTCATCTATTGTATCACCTATATCTAGATTCACCTAGAAGAAAGTTAAGTTTCAATGGTCAGATTCGTGTGAGAAAAGCTTATAGGAGTTGAAGACTCGACTCACTTCAACCCCAATTTTAGCGCTTCCTGATGGTACAAATGGTTTTGTTGTGTATTGTGATGCCTCTAGAGTTGGCTTGGGTTATGCATTGATGCAGGGAGGTAAGGTTATAGCCTATGCCTTTACACAACTTAAGCCTCATGAAAAGAACTACCCTACCCATGATCTTGAATTAGCTGTTGTTGCGTTTGCTTTGAAAATTTGGAGACATTACTTTTATGGGGTGCATGTTGATATGTTCACGGATCAAAAAAGTTTGTAGTATGTGTTTGCTCAGAGGGAGTTGAATCTACGTCAGAGAAGGTAGTTGGAATTATTGTAGAATTATGATATGAGTGTGTTGTATCATTAGGGTAAGGCAAATGTAGTGGCAAACGCCCTTAGTAGATTGTCCATGGACAGTCTTGCTCATGTGGTAAGAGATAAGAAGGAGTTAGTTTGGGAAGTTCACGGGTTAGCTATATTGTGTATAAGATTGGTTAATTCAGTTGAAGGGAATGTTTGGGTTCAGAGTAGTTCCAAATCTTCTCTAGTTTCAGAAGTGAAAGAGAAGCAAGATAAGGACTCTAGTTTAGTAAAACTGAGGGATTCAGTTAAACACCAAAAGTTAGAGGTTTTCTCCCAAGGGGGAGATGGTGTATTGAGGTGCTACAGTAGATTGTGTGTACTATGTGTTGATGATTTGAGGTAGCGGATTATGGCGGAAGCACATGGTGTGCGTTATTCCATTCGTCCAGGAGCTACCAAGATGTATCGCAACTTGTGGGAAATCTATGGGTAGAGTGATATGAAGAGAGATATAACAGAGTTAGTAGCCAACTGTGCAACTTGTGAACAGGTTAAGGTTGGACACCAAAGACCTAGTGGTACGATGCAAGAGTTTGATATCCCCACTTGGAAGTGGAAAGAGGTGAATCTGGATTTTATGACTGGTTTACCCTATTTATGTTGTCAACATGATTCTATTTGGGTTATTGTAGATAGATTGACTAAGTCAGCGCATTTCTTGCTAGTTCACACGTCTTACACAACTGAAGATTATGCTAAGTTGTATATCAGAGAGTCAGTCAGATTGCATGGAGTTTCTTTGTCCATTATCTCATATAGGGGTACTCAGTTTACCTTACAGTTTTGGAGAGCCTTTTAGAAGGGTTTTGGTACCCAAGTTCACCTTAGTTCAGTTTTTCATCCACAGACAGATGGTCAGGCAGAAAGGACCATTCAAACTCTAGAGGACATGTTGAGGGCATGTGTTCTTGATTTCAAAGGTAGTTGGGATGACTATTTGCCGTTGATTGAGTTCTCTTATAATAGCAATTACTATGCCAGTATTCAGATGGCTCCGTTTGTGTAACACCCCACCCTTTTCGTAGCTTAAAACCATCCCTTGATTGTTAAAGATTTGATTCAAAATTGAATACCTTTTATTTCATGCGGTATTTTCCAGATTTAGACTTTATATTATATGGAAAATTGAATGATCTTTCCATCGATACCAAATTCGCCTAAATTTGATACTCGGTTGAGGAGTTAAATCATTTTTAAGTTGACAGTGTCCCACCTAAGCAACCACTGCGTCGCAGTGAAGGACAATTTCATAAATATCAATTCCAGTAGACCTCTATGATATTGGAACATCACAGAGAGGTTCAAATTCCCAACTGTTAAAATCTAGTTTTCCAACGCGATACTGGCGCATCGCACCGGTGGCCAAAATGGTAGTCCAAAAGGGTACCATGATGGCTCCACGTTGTGGAGTCCGCCCATTTCCCACTCGTCCACTTTCTAGTAAGCCACCGCAATAGTGGAGCGTCGCCGTGGCCACCCATTTTGAAAAAATATTACGCTTTCCATTTTCGTTTAGGGGTTTAAAAAGGGTATTTTGGTCAATTCCCAAGCCCCCAATCCATCCAAAACACAAGATTTATCATATTCAAAGCATTTTGTGCTCATTATTCATCATTCTCTGCAAAAGCAAAATCCTATATCTCTATAACCTCTTCTCTAAGTAATCAAAATCCTCCATAGATTCTCAAAGAAAGCTCCAAATTGAGGATTCCCAAGGCAAGATAATCAAGAATCCACTTTAAGAACTAAAATAGGAATCAGTTGTCATGACCCGAACTAGGGCCTGGACGTGACAGACATACCGAACCATGAAGGCCCGGAACGCCCTTCTCTATCTGGTAATCATGCAAAATATTCATATAATTAAAGAAGATACGGAAACATAATCTGCTACGAAAACATGGTCAATTCTGAATTCAACATAAGTATGGAAACTATAAATCAACTACATCTAAATAACATCTGACTCAGTTTGCGAAATCTCTACTACATGAAAATCTGACAATTGTCTAAAACTGGGACAAGGCCCCCAGTAAACCAAAACATAAATAAGTGACATAATCTGAAAAGATAGGCCTTCTGGAATAGATAAGGCTCACCACTGCACAATCTGATCAGCTTTCTAAATTATCTACTGCTTATCTGGATCCCAAGATTGAGTCTCAGAACCTGAGAGGTAGAGGGAGGGGCTCAATACAGATGTACTGGTATGTAGACATAACCAAAATAATCATTTATTATTCAACATATATGAGAGAAACTTAAAACCGTTCATAAGAATATCAAATAGTATGACTTCACATGGGTATTTTAAAGACTCCGTAAAAATCATCTTAACTCAAAGAAATCTGTGTTACTTCTGCGCTAGGTGGTATACCCTACAACTCAGAAAAATTCCATGGGCTATATGAAAACTTCCACTAACTCGGCAGCAAAGCCCCCAACCCAAGTGTGCCGCAAGGGTCGGATTCTTTGAATCTACTACACCATACGACCATCGCCAGCGTACAATAATAATCTAGCTGTATCAGTAAATAAGGTTTCGGGCTAAGAGTTACTTGAACTCGGGCCTTCTTCAGGTAACCACCTAACCCTCTTTAAGCCCCTTTTTAAAACTCTATCAAAATATACAGTCTCTAAAAATATACTCTTAAAACATGCTCTAAAAACATAATATGTTATGGCATAGTACATATGGTATCGTCATACCATTGACTTGCAAGTCAAATCTCTGAGCCATTATTCGTCTATAATAAATCTATGTATTCAAAACACAAGTTTTACGACCAGTATTTCAATAATTCAATTCAATGAATCTTTTTTTTCCTCAAACCTTATGTAAACACGTGCAATTCTTTCTCATACACACAAGAACATATTGATATCAAGAAACACCCTCTCAACAATTTCAAATCATGTTCAAATGCCAGGATATTGTAAAAACATTTTTCAAATCACAAAACCATAATCTTTAATTCAATACAAGAGAGGGAGTTCATAATTTATGATCTCAACAATCTTAAATCTCAAATTGATACATATACATATATATGTAAATCAATTTAGGGGAAAAAACCATAAGGCCAAAGCAATAGTAGCATTGAAACTTTTGAAATGCATAATTAATAATATAGTTTTCAAAACCCCCCAAAAATACATGCATCAAAACCTTTAAATCATGCTTTAACAATTTCAAAACCATGTAGTTTTTAGGATAAAATACATGTACCTAGATTACAAAGAATAAGGGATGATCCTTAAATCCTAATATTTGAGGATTCCAAATCTTCAGTCAATTTTGGAAACCCACGGTTGAATCTTGAGTTTCTTAGGGGGGAAGTATATGAACTAGGGTTTTTGTTTTAAGGAAAATCTTGAGAATGTCATATATTCTGCTTGTAGAGGTCTTAATCAACTATTTGGATGTTTTAAGAGGCTTGGAAAAAGTCTAAATTACCCTTGTTAACTTTTGAATGAAGTTAGAAAAATTAAAATGGGAAGCGGATTTTATGGGCCACCGTGAAGCGCCAATATCGCGGTGGCTCACTTGAAATTGACGAGTGGGAAATTAGCATCCTCCGCGATGTGCCACTATCACGATGTCCCATTAGAATTTGACAATTGCTAATTAAACCCTCTCCACGGCACGCTAAACACCAGAACGATGATGTTTTTTGACAAACATATAAAATAGCCATAACTTCTTCACTGAGTGTCTGTTTTAGACGAATCTTAGATCGACGGAAAGCTTATTCAGTCATCTACGTCTGAAAAGTTAAAATCTAAGGATTCCACAGGGAATTAAGAATAAATCATTCTAGAAACCAATGCTTGATATTTTAGGGACAAAAATTTAGCTAAGAAAAACTTCAAGGCATTACAATATCCCCCCTTTGGGAGCATTCGTCCCCGAATGTTGATGTGGCATAAAGACAAGCATAATTTAAAGCATATTAAGGCATATAAGGAAAAAGGCAAGGATTGTACCTTTTATTTCGTTATCCATTGGATAAAAAAGGTTTGGGTATCTAGCTTTCATGTCAACTTCTGATTCCCAAGTTGCTTCTTCAATTTTCTGGTTTCTCCATAAACTTTAATTGAGGCTATATCTTTGTTCCTCAATCTTCTAACTTGCCGATCCAAAATCTCTATAGGCTCTTCTTCATAGGATAAGGAGTCTGCCACTTTGATTTCTTTGACAGGTAATACAAAAGAATGTTCTCCAAATACACTTCTTCAACATAGAAATATGAAATACCAGATGAACCGAACCCAAACTAACTAGCAATTCTAGCTTATATGCAACTTCACTTATCCTTATCACAATTTGATATGGTCCTATAAAGCGAGGACTCTACTTACCTTTCTTCCCGAATCACATGGCTTCCTTCATGGGAGAAACTTTGAGAGATACCCAATCTTCAACCTCAAACTCTAGATTCTTCTCCTAACATTGGCATAGGACTTCTGATGACTCTGAGCAGTCTTAAGTCATTCTCTAATGACTTTTACATCCTCTATTGCCTGATAAACAAGATCAGGCCCAAATATCTGCATCTCACAAACTTTATACCATCCTATCAAGGACCTACATCTCCTCCCATACAAGGCCTCAAATGAACCCATCTTAATACTGGCATGATAGCTATTATTATATGTAAACTCTATTTGTGGCATGTGATCCACCCAAATACCTTTAAAATCAATCAGACAGGCCCTCAATATATCCTCAAGGGTCTAAATGGTGCGGTCAACTTGCCCATCTGTCTAAGGGTGGAAAGTCATGCTCAAATTTAGTTAGGTACCTTAACCTTTCTAAAAAATCCCAAAAACTTTGAATAAAATTGCATACATCAGTCAGATATTATAGACACAGGTGCTCCATGGAAAGGAACAACTTCTGCAACGAACAGCTTGGCATAATCCTCTCCCAAATAATTTGTCGTGACAGGTAGAAAGTGAGATGACTTGGTCAACCTATCTGTAATGACCCAAATAGAATTATACTGGTTTCGGGACCGCGGAAGTCCTGTAATGAAGTCTATGTTAATCATCTCCCACATCCACAGTGGCAAAGCTATCTCTTGAGAAGAACCGCCTGGCCTCATATGTTCCACTTTAACTTGTTGACAATTAAAATACTTGGAAACATAGTTAGCCATATCATGCTTCATATTATTCCACCAATAAATGGTTTTCAAATCCTGATACATCTTAGTAGTGCCAGGGTAAACAATATACCTCGACGTGTGAGCTTCATTAAGGATTCTCTTCCTCATACCATCTACATCTAGCATATACAACCTACCTTAGTATCTCAAAATACCATCACCACCAATTTCAAATGACAATACCTTTTGTTGACCCACATCTTTCTTGATCTACTTCAAGATGGGATCTTCAACCTTTTTCTCTTTAACTTCTGCACAAAGGGAAAATTTTGCTATCTCATGAACAACCACTCATCCATCCTCAGAATCCCAAAGTCGCACTCCTAGATTTGTAAGTCGGTGAATATCCTTTACTATCTCCCTCTTCTCTTCCTCAACAGAAGAAAAACTGCCCATAAATAACCTACTGAGGGCATCGGCTACCACATTTGCCTTTCCCAGATGATAGTGCAGGCTTATACCATAGTCTTTTAAAAGGTCCAATCACCACCTCTTCCTGAGATTCAATTCTTTCTGTGAGAAAACATATTGTAAACTCTTGTGGTTATTAAATATATCAACGTGTATCCCAAACAAATAGTGCTACCAGATCTTAAGTCCAAAAAGCACAACCGCTAACTCTAAGTCATGAGTTGGGTAGTTCCGCTCGTGCACCTTCAACAGCCTAGATGCATAAGCTACTATTTTATCGTGCTGCATATGAACACACCCAAGTCCCACTCGGGATACATCAAAGTATATAACAAAACCTTATATACCCTCCAAAAGAGTCAGAATAGGAGCAATAGTCAACCTATCTTTCAACTTCTCAAAACTATTTTGCATAAGAGTCAGTCCACAAAAAATTCACCTTTTTCTGAGTCAACTTAGTAAGTGGTGCATCTATAGAAGAAAAACTCTAGACGAATCTTCTAAAATAACCCACCAAACACTTTTCTCACTGCCTCAATCTTTTGGGGATCCACCTTAATCTCCTCACTAGACACAACATGCCCCAAGAAGACAATAGCATTCAACCAGAATTCACTCTTGCTAAATTTTTGATACAATTTATGACCTTTAAGGGCCTGAAGGATGATTCGGAGGTGATTTCCATGGTCCTCCTCGCTCTTAGAATATACCAAAATTTCATCAATGAATACAATGACAAACAGATCCAAAAGATGATAAAAAAGACTATTCATTAGATCCATGAAAGCTGCAGGGGCGTAAGTCAACTCGAAGGACATGACTAAGAATTCATAATGTCCGTATCTTGCTTAGAAAGCTATTTTGGGAATACCTGACTCTCTAAATTTCAACTGGTGATATCCCAAACGAAGTTCTATCTCTGAAAAACATTTACCACCCTGAAGTTAATCAGAAAGATCATTAATCATAGGAAAGGGATATTTATTTTTAATCGTGACCTTATTCAACTGGTGGTAATCTATGCACATATGAAGGGAACCGTCTTTCTTTCTCACAAAAATTACAGGTTCACCCAACACTGGGGTGGATAAAACCTTTATCTAGAAGATCTGCTAGCTGTTCTCTTAACTCTTTTAGCTCTGTAGGAGCCATACTATATGGAGGAATAGAAATAGGATGGGTATCTGGTAATAAATCAATACTAAAATCTATTTCCATATCAGGTGGTATTCCTGGGAGATCATCTAGAAAGTATTTCAGGAATTTATTCACTACGGGGATAGACTAAAGAGGAAAACTTTTGGAACTAGATTCTTTAACCTGAATAAGATGATATAAGCAACCTTTGGGAATAAATTTTTGGGCCCTGAGATGAGATATGAAGTGCCTTCTAGGTTCTAGAGAATGTTCCTCCCATTCTATCATAGACTCATTCGTAAAAGAAAAGGTAACTCTTCGGGTCCTACAATTTAAGGTGTCATATCATGAATGGAGCCAGTCCATCCCTAAGATGGCATCAAAATCAGCCATATCAAGTTCTATGAGATCTGCCTCAGCTTCCCAGCTGAAAATAGACACAACAAAATTTCTATACACCCTCCTAGCCATAACAGAATCTCCCACTGGGGTGGAAACTGAAAAAGGTTCAACAATCACATTAGGCTCAAACCCAAAACCAACAGCCATGTATAGGGTCACATAAGACAAGGTAAACCTATGATCAAGTAATACATACACATCATGAGAAAAGATTTGCCATGTACCAGTGACTAAATCTGGTGATACCTCTGCCTCCTGGTGGTTGGTCAAAGCATACAACTGGTTTCGACCATTTTCTGCGGCTGAAGTTGCACCCTTCTAAGGTGGTAGTGCAGAAGAATTTGCCTGCGACTCAGCCCCTCCAACATTACTCTTTACTACCAGACTGTCTCTATGAATATGGCCTGGCTGGCCGCATAAATAACACATCAAAGCGCCAAAATGATATCTCCCTTGATAATTCCTCCTGCATCTCCCACAGCGTAGATAGGACCGAAAGGTCTGGGCTACACTTCCCTATGACTGTGTACCCTACATCTTCGTCCCCTGACTAGAATAAAAATTCTGGGTGCACTACTCAGTTGTGGTTCTGGATGCTAGAGCTCTAGCTGCCGGCTATGCATTACCCCAATTCTTTTTCTTTTGCCATTTGCTACCCCAATTACCGCTCTACTAACTATGACTCTAGTCTGTTGCTCTGGCTCTCTTTGCCTGCCTGTCCTTTTCCCTAGATTTGGCTATCTTCTTCTTCTTATCCTCAACTTACTGCATGTGGACTGATAGTCTTGAAAAGTCCATATCCCTGTTCAGTATAACTTCCTGATACTCAAGCCTCAGATCATCTGAAAGGCTAGAAGCAAACTTCCTCATTCAGCCCCTCATACTACTTGTCATCTCAGGAGCATAACGGGCCAGATGGTTATACTTTAAAGTATACTCTTGAATACTCATCTTACCAATCTTAAGGTGTATGAACTCCTCTATTTTAGCTTTCCTCAGCTCCAGAGAAAAGAGTCAGTCAATAAAAGCTTCCATAAACTCATCCCAAACTGTGGGCTCAGCACTGTCACCCTTCATATCTTCCCACTCATTGTACCATTAGTTCGCTACATCCTTTAGATAGTATGCTACTTCTCGACACCCTCAACCTGATCAATATATAATACTTTGAAAATCTTCTCGATTTCATCCACGAACTCCTCCGGGTTCTTTTCTACCTTAGCGCTAGAGAACTTAGGTGGGTTTATTCTCATGAACTGGTCTACCCTAGTTACTTTAGAAGTAACAGGCGCAGACCTAATATCCTTCGACCTCTGAGTGTGTGTGGCTACTAGCTATGCAAGCATGTGAATAGATTGCATAAATTCAGCATTAGAAACCTCTCCTTCACGAGAATGAGTGTGATTGGCCCCTATCTGGGAAGCTCTAGGAGAACTGGTCGGTACAGGAGGTACTGCCAGAGTAGGAATGGGTTCTGGGGTATGAGCTCTATTATGGGTCTGCATTCCATAGGTAGGACGAACTTCATCATCCTAAGCATTAACATTGGTGCGATGGGGAGGCATCACTGGTTTTCTGAAAAGCAAGAGGTTATTGATTAGGGGACAAATTAGACTCGAATGTATGAACTAAATCACAAAGAAGAGGAATATTCTTAAATGCCTAGTAGCCTTCTGCTTATAAGTGTGGTGCGCTACATACCCATAAACAAGACTCTACCTGACGTGATTTCGCAGATACCGTAGGACCATAAATCGTGCTTTGATACAAAGTTTGTCATGACCCGAACTACTTCCTGGCCGTGATAGACATACCATACCATGAAGGCCAAGAATTCCCTTCCCTATCTGGTAATCATGCACAACACTCATATAATAAAAGAAAATGATGAAACATAATATACTACAAAAACAAGGTCAATTCTGAATTCAACATAAGTATCGAAACTGTAAATCAACAATATGTAAATAAAATTTGACTTAGTCTGTGAAATCTCTACTATATGAAAATCTGACAACTGTCTGAAACTGGGACAAGGCCCCCACTAAACTTAAACTAAAAGAAGTGACATAATCTAAAAAGACAGGCCTTCTGGAATAGAGAAGGCTCACCACTGCATAATCTGATCAGCTGTCTGAATTATCTACTACTTATTTGGACCCCTAGACTGAGTTTCAGAACCTGAGAGTTTGGGGGAGGGGGTCAATACAGATGTATTGGTACACAGAACATATCCAAAATAATCATTTATAATTCAACATATATTAGAGCAATTTAAAATAGATCATAAGTATATCAAATAGTAAGAATTCACATGGGTATTTTAAAGACTATGTAAAAGTTATCTCAACTCTGAGAAATCTGTGTTACTTTTGTGCTAGGTGGTATACCCTACAACTCTGAAAAATTACATGGGCTATATGAAAACTGCCATTAACTCAACAGTGAAGCTCCTAACCCAAGTGTGCTGCAAGGGTCGGAGTCTCTGAATATACTACACCATACGGCCATCGCCAGCGTACAATACTAATCTACCCATATCGATAAATACAATTTTAGGCTAAGATTTGCTTGAACTCGCGACTTCTTTGGGTAACCACCTAACCCTCTTTAAGCCCCTTTTTAAAACTCTATCAAAATATACAGTCTCTAAAAACATACTCTTAAAACATGCTCTAAAAACATAATATGTTATGGCATAGTACATATGGTATCGTCATACCATTGACTTGTAAGTCACATCTCTGAGCCATTATTAGTCTATAATAAGTCTCTGTACTCAAAACAAAAGTTTTAAGACCAGCATTTCAATAATTCAATACAATGAATCTTTTTTTTTCTCAAACCTTATGTAAACACATGCAATTCTTTCTCATACACACAAGAACATATTGATATCAAGAAACACCATCTCAATAATTCCAAATCATGTTCAAATCCCAGGATATTACAAAAATAATTTTCAAATCACAAAACCATAATCTTTAATTCAATACAAGAGAGGGAGTTCATAATTTATGATTTCAACAATCTTAAATCTCAAATTCATACATATACATATATATGTAATTAATTTAGGAGAAAAGACCACAAGGCCAAAGCAATAGTAGCATTGAAACTTTTGAAATGCATAATCAATAATATAGTTTTCAAAACCCCCATAAAATACATGCATCAAAACCTTTAAATCATGCTTTAACAATTTCAAGCCCATGTAGTTTTCAGGACAAACCCCACTTACCTCCATTACAATGATTAAGGGACGATCCTTGAAGTAAATGATTTGAGGATTACAAATCTTCAATCAATTTTGAAAACCCTCGGTTGAATCTTGAGTTTCTTGGAGGAGAAAAATATGAACTAGGATTTTTGTTTTAAGGAAAATCTTGAGAATGTCATATATTCTGCTTGTAGCGGTCTTAATCTACTGTTTGGACATTTTAAGAGGTTTAGAAAAAGTACAAATTACTCTTGTTAACTTTTGAAAGAAGCTGGAAAAATTAAATTGGAAACCCAATTTTATGGGCCACCATGACGCGCCACTATCGCGGTGGCTCACTAAAAATTGACTAGTGGGAAATTGGGATCCTCCGCGATGCGCCACTATCGCGATGTCCTACTGAAATTTGACAATGGATAATTAAACCCTCTCCACAGCGCACTAAACCCTAGAATGACGATGTTTTTCGACGAGCACATAAAATAGCAATAACTTCTTCACCGAGTGTCTGTTTTGGACAAATTTTATATCGACAGAAAGCTTGTTCAGTCATCTACAGAATGAAAAATTTTAAATCTAAGGGATTCTAATGAAAAATAAGTATAAATCATTCTATAAGCAAATCCTAGATATTTTAGGAAAAAAAATTTAGTTAAGAAAAACTTTGGGGCATTACATCAGTAGATCAAGTTTCTTCATCTAATCTTCAATCATGGTATGTGGGGTTTTAATAAAGGATAATTCCTTCATTCTTGTGCCCAAAAACTTACTTTAATTACAAATTTATTGAATATTATATGATTACCCTTGAAATTCAAGTTAGGATTTATACCCATTATTGTTATTTACAAGCTTATGAGATTTTTAGTGATTTAGAAGTTGAATTACATGATTATGTTCATATTTCCATGCATATTGCTAAAATTTTCAGATTTTAACGTGATTTATAAATGTTTAAATTACTAATCCTGAATATTATGATGTTTTAACATGAGTTTGATGCATGGGTCATTAAATCCTAATTAAATATTGCTATTTCAAGATTTGTTGTGCTATAAGCACCCTACGACTAGATTCCTTTTCATATTATTTATAAAGATTTTCCCTTTTGGTCTCAGAATAGCTATGAAATCGACTTTATAGATTTAGATTACAGATTTAGCTTTACTAATATACTATTGGTTTTCATTATAAACTATTATGCCATTTAAAGTGATTTCCATCAAAATGAGCATACAAATTTAGTGGGTGTAGTATTTAGCACCGAGTTGAGTACGTTACTACGATTTCATACCCCAGAACTATGTGCTAATGTAGGAATTAGATTGTTCCTACTTCTACGTAGATATAGATATGTGATCACTTAGATAGGTTATACTCCCTGGCAAAAGTATGACTCTTCTCCCCAACGTGAGGATTTTTTCTTAGAGGGACAAGAACGTTGGACTCCATGAATTCTCACATGGTTTATGTCGGTTAGAAGAGCCTAACATGCAGAATAATATTTTAGATTTCTAAACCCTTAAGATGAAGTATTTTCTCTACAGCTTTAAATTTCTTGAATTTAAAATATAGTTTTTAGAAAAGGACTGATTTTTATAAAACTAAGTGTAAAGGATCATAAATTTTACTCAGATTATGCTTTACAGAAAGATATTAGCTTTCAGATTTCAGATTTAAGAGTGAGTCCTTTCTATACTTAGACAATATGATTTAATGATAGAATACAAGTATAGCTTTTAGAACTAAATTTTATGACTCACTATATTTATAAAGTATTATTTGTAATTCATGATTATAGATTTTAGTATTTTTGATATTCCAGCTTATGTGAGTCATTGACATTTAACATGCATTATTTTATAAATGATGATTACAAGACAATGGTTTACTAATGCATTTCACCCCTATATACTCAGTACATCCTCAAAGTACTGATCCACATATACCTCTATGTGCTATATTATCTCATAATGTAGGTACAAGTTGGAGTATGTGCAGACAGAATCAGACAATTGCAGATTCCAACCAGCAGATGACGAGTCCTCCTACTTTGGGGACTTTAGTTAGATGTTATTTATGTACTTTACTCTCTTACTCATATGTATTGATTAGTGGTAGTTAGAGTCGCACTCCAACTATATATAGTCAGTATAGTAGAGGCTTCAAAGATGTTAGTTAGAGTCAGTTATGTAATTTCATTTCCATTTTTTAGACTTTATCAGAATGTAAAATGGTATTAGTATTGTATTTTTCACAGTTTCCATCATTTCTATGTTTTTGCACATTAAATTTAGTTATTTTATACATATTTAATTAGTTACTTAACAATATGCCAGTTCATGGGTTAGCTTGGGATCACTTGTGGTCCTAAGCACCGTGTGACATCTTGGTATAAATTTTTAAGGCGTTACAAACTTGGTATCAGAGCACAATGTTCAAGTTTCCTAGGGTATCTGTGATGCCTTGTATAGTAAAGTCTTGCGAAATGATACAGAGGCGTCTGTTCTTTTCTTTAAGAGGCTACAAGGAATTTAAGAAAAAGTGTACTCTTTTTTCATACTTTAGATCGTGTTGTAAAGTTGTTCCTTCTTAAACTCCTGTCTATTCATGTGTTATCCCAAAATTCCTCATCTATGTATTAGTCTCGACATAACATGATCAATAAGTTCCAATTCCTCTTCAAATAATGCTCTCAAATTTTCTACCAGTAATTTCAAAAGTCGCACCAAGGTTCTTGAGAGGAGCTCTCTAGTGTGTCATAAGTCCTTCAAGTTGGAAGTTATGTTCTCATCCCTATGAGTTATTCTGTTAAGAAAGAATTAGATTTGTATTCAGATTTCTCATTATTCCTTCAATACAGATAGTGCTCATAAGAAGAGATAATATGAACCTAGACTGTTAAATAAAGTGTGCATTCGAGGGGTATTATGAATGTCAGCATTATGATTTATGAATAGTATAACCTTATTATAGTTGGAAGTATGGATGTAGAAGATTAGTGATAAGAAAAGTGGGAATAAAGATTGATAGAAAGTATATAGATAAACTTATGCATGTTATCAAGATATGTTAAAGTAGGTTGTTAAGTCATGTTTAGCACTAGACATTAAGTTTGAACTGTTGATGATCGTCAAGGTAGAAGTAATAATTTCTTGGTTTTTGGTGCTAGTTATATGGAAGTAATCTAGTAGGCTTGCATAGTATGTGCAAGAGTTTGAGTCCATTTTAATTTGTAATTAAGTATGATATTGTATGTATGATGAAGAAGTATTCCAAGGTAATATGGGGTTGCATTATTTTTTTTTCCAAGTTTATTTCGTGTTATGTGTGGTTAGTAGTGCCATTGAGTTTCTATAAGGAAGGAGACTATTTGTATAAAATAGTATATGATGTTCTTAATAGCTAAGTTTAGAAGCTGAGTTATGGATGGATAATGTTGAGCTTTTTTATATGATCTTGATTCTTAAGGATTAGAAATATAAGTTTAGAGATGTGATATTAGCAGGCTATCGTAGAAGCAGTATGATTTACTAAAGGTTGAATATATTCATGTTAAGTTTTAGGATCTAAGTTTGAATCTTTGAAGATTGAGAGGATATAAATGAGAGTTGAAGCTCTAGAAGGTGTGAGCTCAGGATATGGTGATACTCATGAAGATTCTAAGCTATTAAGTGTTCAACATATTATATGATGACTAGGTGGGGCTACAGAAAGATAGAGTTGTACCTTGGAAGGAAGTATTAGAAGCGGGTTTTACACTTTCAGGTGTAATCTTTCAGAGTAAGTTATTTGCGTGCATTGTTGTATTCCAGACTCTAAAGTGAATTGAGTGTAGTCCGGTTTAGAGTTTAGTAAATGGTTCCTCAGACTTAGAATGATTGCTTAAAGCTAAGGAGGAGATGATAGAATGAGCAACCAAGTCAAGCTCTTAGATTCTAGTAGCGATGCTAGTATTTTATAGAACATCAAAGAGTGAGGGTGAAGCTCAAACCATTCTTATTTCACTATTGGTATTTCAGTTATCCCAATATCTACTCATGCCTTACGTGTTAATTCCATGATCATATTTCATATTCATGTACATAAAAGAGGATCATATACTCTCCCAGTTCCTAGTACGAGGAGTTCCAGTTTATTCAGCAGTTGGAATCAAATTCCATAAAGTTATGAACTCCAAAAATAAATTCAGGTCATATAGCTCATGACTCATGCACTCATGCTTTATAGTATGTTTAGTTCCAGTACTTAAGCAACACTCGTAGCAATCAATGACATTCAAAATTACATTATGTATTTCCTCAGATTAGATCTCTTTAATGAATCCATGCTGTGAACACTCTATTCTCCAAGCCTCGGTAAAGTGTCAAGTTATTCTTGGTATCCCTTAATGTTTCAGGCCCTGGTATTCTAACCTTTTAGTGACCTTCCCTTAGGTTAAGATAGTAATGATGAATAGTTGTGTAGATGGGAGAGAGTAAATATGTTATATTGGGAAAGATGGTTGTATGCTAGTTTTATGTAAGTCTATAAATGAAGAAATATTGAGGTGAATCTTTTTATGTATGACTTTGTTAGTTTAGAATATTTTATGTGTTCCTTCTTAAGAATAGTGCATAGAAGATTTTACTAATAGAGGTATTAGATAATATGAGAAAGATACTCTTATGGGTATTTCTTTTGAAGTGCATATATGGTTATGAAGATAGGCTTAAACGTTATGTTAGTATATAAGAAGATAGGTGTGTTGTGCATTAATGAACTTACAGTAAGTGGTTGAATTTAGTCATTGAAATGATAAGAAGAATCATCCTAGAGTGAGTAGTTATGACAATTCTTGGGCTATTGAATTCATTGTTCAGACTATTATTATGGTGTTATGTGCAATACCTCATGATTTTGAGTTAGGCTTGACCATGATGAGAGGATGTAGTTTAGGTTAGTCTTTAGTAGACAGATTTATCAATTCCCATGTAAAAATTACAAGTTGTATCAAGTGAATATGATATTTAAAGGGGAATAGTATAATTGAGGGAGTGCTTGAGAAGTATTGCTAAGCTTGAAAGTAAGAAGTTGCGTTGCTTAAGGCCTAGTAATTCTATCCTAGCTTATAATTTATAGATTTATGTTTTATGATATAGAATGGTATCAATGTAATGATTTCTTATTCAAATGTTTTTTTCAGATCATGTCAAAATTTCTTTACTCCCTAATAGCATTAGAAACATCTTAGAATAGTGTTGGAGAAGTACTTCATCTGAGTATGAGCATTCAGTATGATTCAGTTTGTATAGCTAGCAACCCAGTTTAATAGTCGGACAGACATATTTCTATAGTTTTCCATATTCTGATTTAGTCTAGTCTTACTACTTAAAATTTCATGAGTATGGCCATTTCAATAGGTAGTTTATTCACATCCAGGTAGATTGTGAAATTCAGCTCAGTACATGCATCATGCATCAGTTTTAGATTCAGATATTAAGTCATGATTTAGTCCGTAAGTATCCTGTATATCATCCCAGTCTTTTCCTAGTATTTCAACCAAATCAGTATCATTCGGGGATGAATATCCCAAGGGCGAGATATTGTAACACCCCACACTTTTCCTAGCTTAAAAACGTCCCTAGAATGTCAAAGATGAATAACTTTTATTTTATGTGGTATTTTCCAGATTTAGACTTTCTATTATGTGGTAAAAATTGAATGAGATTTCCATCGATACCAAATTTGCGCAAATTCGATACTCGGTTAAGGAGTTAGAGAATTTTTAAGTTGACAGTGTCCTACCTGAGCAACCACCGCATTGCGATGAAGGACAATTTCATAATTATCAATTCCAGTGGACCTCCGCAATATTGGTGTATCGCGGAGAGGTCCAAATTCCTAATTGTCAAAATCTAGTAGCCTATCAAGATACTGGCATATTGCTCCAATGGCCAAAATGGCAGTCCAAAGGGGCACCGCAATGGCTCTAAATTGCAAAGTCCACCTAGTTCCCACTCGTCCACTTTCCAGTAAGCCACCACGATAGTGGTGCATCACGATGGCCACCTAGTATAAAAAAATGTTACATTTTCTAGTTCGTTTAGAAGTATAAAGAGCGCATTTTTGTCAATTCCCAAGCCCCCAATCCATCCAAAACACAAGATTTTTCATATTCAAAGCACTTTGTGCTCATTATTGATCATTCTCTTCAAAAGCAAAACCCTAGAGCTATAAAACCACTTCTCCAAGAAATCAAAATCCTCTATAGGTTCTCCAAGAAAGCTCTAAATTGAGGATTCCCAAGGCAAGATAATCAAGAATCTATCTTCAAAAACTCAAATAGGAATCAGTAGATCAAGTTTCTTCATCTAATATTCAATCAAGGTATGCAGGGGTTTTCAACAAGGATAATCCTTTCATCCTTGTGCCCAAAATATTATTTTAATTACAAATTTATTGAATATTATATAATTTTGATGAAATTCAAGTTAGGTTCTATACCCTTTATTGTTATTTACAAGCTTATGAGATTTCCAGTGATTTAGAAGTTGAATTACATGATTATGTTCTTATTTCTATGAATATTGTAGAAATTTCTAGATTTTAAGTTGATTTACAAATGTTTACATTACCAAGCATGAACATTATGATGTTTTAACATGAGTTTGATGCATGGTTCATTAAGCCTAATTAAATATTTCTATTTCAAGATTTGTTGTGCTATAAGCACCCTATGACTAGATTCTTTTTCAGATTATTGATAAATATTTGACCTTTTGGTCTCATAATAGCTATGAACCACTTTACAGATTCAAATTACCAATTTATCTTTATAGATATACTGTTCGTTTTCATTAGAAACCATTATATCATTTTAAAGTGGATTTCTATTAGAATGAGCATACAGACTAAGTGGGAGTAGTATTTAGCACCGAGTTAGGTACCTTACTATGGTTTCATACCCTACAACTATGTGCCAATGTAGGATTTAGATTGTTCCACTTCTACATGGATGATAGATATATGATCACTTAGATAGGTTATACTCCCTGACAAGAGTATGACTCTTCTCCCCAATGTGAGGATTCCTCATTAGGGGGATAAAAACGTTAGACTCCATGAATGCTCACATGGTTTATGTCAGTTTGAAGATCCTAACATGCAGAATAAGTTTTTAGATTTCTAAACCCTTAAGATAAAGTATTTTCTCTACAAATTTATAGTTCTTGAATTTAAAATATAGCTTTTAGAAAAGGACTGATTTTTAGAAAACCAAGTGTAAAGGCTCACTAATTTTACTCAGATTATGCTTTATAGAAAGATATTAGCTTTCAGATTTCAGATTTAAGAGTGAGTCCTTTCTACACTTAGTATGATTTAAAGAGAGAATACAAGTACAACTTCTAGAACTAAATTTTATGACTCACTAGATTTTTAAAGTATGATTTTTTATTCATGATTATAGATTTTAGTATATCAGATATTCCTGCTTATGTAAGTCATTGACATTTAACATGCATTATTTTAGAAATGATGATTATGATATTATGTTTTACTTATGCATATCACCCCCTTATACTTTTAAAACCTCAAAATACTGATCCACATATATATATCTATGTTCTACATTTTCTCATAATGTAAGTACAAGTTGTAGTATGTGCAGGCAAAATTAGACAGTTACAGATTTCAGTCAGCAGACGATGCGTCCTCCTACTTTGGGGACTTTAGTTAGATGTTATTTATGTACTTTACTTTCTTACTCATATGCATTGATTAGTGGTAGTTGGAGTCGCGCCTTGCTATCTATAGTCAGTATAGTAGAGTCTTCATAGATGTCAGTTAGTGTTAGTTATGTAATTTTATTTTGATTTTTTAGACTTTATCAGAATGTAAAATGGTATCAGTATTTTATTTTTTACAAATTCCATCATTTCTATGTTTCCACATAGTAAATTCAGTTATTTTATACATATTTAATCAGTTGCTTAGTAGTATGCTAGTTCATAGGTTAGCCTGAGAACACTTGTGGTCCAAAGTATCGTGTGACATATCGGGAAAAATTTTTAGGGCGTTACAGTTTGAGGCTCTTTATGGGTGGAGATGTAGATCAACACTTGGTTGGTTTGAAGTGGGTGAGTCCTCATTAATTGGGTCAGACATGTTGTTTGAAGCTATGGATAAAGTTTAGTTGATTCTAGATAGATTAAAAGCAGTCCAAAGTTGTCAGAAATCTTATGAAGACATAAGAAGAAAAGACCTTGAGTTCGAGGTTGATGGCCTTCGATATTTGAATGTTTCACCCATGAAAGAGGTGAAGAGATATGGCAAAAAGGGTAAGCTTAGTCCCCGATATGTAGGCCCTTTTCGGATTTTGAGTCGTGTTGGGAAGGTAGCGTGTGAGCTTGAGCTACCCATAGATTTATCCTCAGTCCATCCAGTATTCCATGTGTCCTTGTTGAAGAAGTGCATGGACAATTCAACCATTACAGTTCCTCTAGAAAGTACAAATATTTAGAATAGTCTTTTATACAAACTATCCCAGTAGAGATCCTTGATTATCAGATTCGTAGACTATAGAACAAATAAGTTCCCTCGGTCAAAGTTCTATGGCAAAATTAGTCTGTTAAGGGTGCTACTTGGGAAGCAGAGCAAACATGCATGCCAAGTATCTTCATCTTTTCTCCACGAACTCAGATTTAATCAAAGGTAATAGTTTTCCTTCATTCAGTTCTTTTCCAGTCTCAGATTCAGATATATAGTTTTTTCCATGTAAACTCATGCACTCACAAATCAGTTCAGTAGCTCATTATACTTGAGATTCAGTCATTTAGTTTGTTCTAGTTGTTCATGATAGTTTATAGCCATTGATTCCTTAGTATGCTCAGCTTAACTAGCCATATTCAAGGACAAATATTCCTAAAGGGGAAATATAATAGTATACAGTACTTTTTCCTAGCTTAAATTTCCCCCTAGAATGTCAAGGATTAGCTTTGAAAATGAATAAATTTTTATTTAATATGGAATTTTCCAAATTTAGAACTTCTATGGTGTGGAAAATTGAATAATCTGTCCATCGATATCAAATTAGCCCAAATCAGACACTCACTGAAGAAGTTAGGGCATTTTTAGTAAGCAGTGTATCAACTAGGCAGTCACCGCATTGCGGTGGAGTAAAATTACCTAATTGTCATTTTCTAGTGGACCTACATTATATTGGCACATCACGGAGAGGTCCAATTTTCCATTTGTCATTTTCCAATAAGCCTACGCAATTTTACCACGTCGCGACGATGGCCAAAATAGCATTCCAAAAGGGCACCGCGATAGCTTCGCATCATAGAGAACCTCTATTTCCCAATTTTCCTAATTCCAGTTAGCTATCGCGATAGTGGTGTATCACGCTCGCCTGTCAGTTCGGAAAAATATTGCATTTTCAGTTCCAACTTGAAGTTAAATAGGGGTATTTTGGTCAATACCCAAGGACCCAATTCATCCAAAACAAGGAATTAATCATATTCAAAGAACTTTATGCCCAATTTCATCCATTCTGTCTCAAAGAAAAACCCTAGAGCTCCAAAGTTTCTTCTCCAAGAAGTCAAGATCCTCTATAGTTTCTCCAAGAAAGCTCTAAATTAGGGATTCCTAAAACAAAATAATCAAGAACTCATCCTCAAGAACTCAAATAGGAATCAATAATTCAAGTTTCTTTATCTAATCATCAATCAAGGTATGTGGGGTTGATGAACTAGGATCCTCTCCCATCCTTGTTCCCAAAACCAAGTTTTAGTTACAAATTCATATGATTTTGAATAATTATACATGAGTTTTGAATTAGGGTTCATACGCAATATTGTTAATTACAAGATTATGTGATTTTAAGTGTTTATGAAGTTAAATTGCATGTCTATTTCTATATTTTCATGCCTATTGTAGTAAATTCCAGATTTCGAGTTTAAATATGATTGATTTCATTATCAATATGATGTTTTGGCATAAATTTGAAGCATGGGTTATTAAGCCCAAGTTTATATGTTGATATTTCAAGAAAGATGATGCTTTAAGCATCCTATGATCAGATTATTTATAGACTTTCAGTAAAGCTTTGATCTTTTGATCCTCAGATAAGTTTTAGAATCCACTTTATAGATTTACTGCGTACTATAGAATCAGAATAACTTTATTTACAAGGTAAATTAGATAAATACAGAATTGATTTCAGAATAAACCCTTATGCTAGTTTTTAAAGTGGATTTCCAACAGAATGAGCATACAAATTTAAAGTGAGTAGTATTTAGCACTGAGCGGGAAGTGTGGAATTAGTGTGCCCTATATTTCACAGAACTACATAGACAACGTAGGTATAGATTATCATATTGTTCCCATTCCAATATGGATGACAGACTTAGCGTGTGATCAATCACATGGACAGTAGGTTACACTCCTTGGCAAGAGTATGACACCTCTCCCCAACATGAGGTTTTCTCTTTTGAAAGACAAGACGTTGGACTCTATGTTAGCTCATATGGTTTATGTCAGTTAGGAGAACCTCCCATACAGATAAGCTTTAGCTAAAGTATTTTTCCCTAACAGTAAAGGCTTTCAAAAAAGAATAACAAAAAAGCTTTTGGAAAAACTAAGTGTAAAGGCTCACAAATTTATTCAGATTATGCTTTACAGAATGATATTAGCTACAGATTTTAGCTTTCAAATTTCAGATATAGAAGTGAGTCCTTTTACACTTATACAACATGATTTACAAATAGAACATTAGTGCAGCTTTTAGAACTAAATGTTATGACGCACTAGATTTATAAAGTATGTTTTGCTATTCATGATTTCATATTTTAGTATTTTAGATATTCCAACTTATGTGAGTCATTTACATTTAGCATGCATTGTGCTATAAATTATGACGATTAGATGATGTTTTACTTACGCATTTCACCCCCATATACTCAGCACATCCTCAAAGTACTGATACATATATATGTCTATGTGCTACATTATCTCATAATGTAGGTTCAGGTGCTCAGTATCAGCAGTGTGAGTAGTTCAAGAATCTCTACGTACATCCTACAGTTGGTGAGTTCTCATAGTTCGAGGAATTGTTCATTCAGATTTTGCATCTTATTAGTTTAACATGATTCAGCATTTCTTTTCAGACAACTTCAGTTAGCTGGGGTTTGTCCCAGTGACTCTCTAGTTATTAGTAGTAGAGGCTTGTCAGACTGCTAGATTTTTTTGACTTACTGTATTGTTGTTCAGATGCTATATTCAGATTATTCTCAAATTTTTCAGTCAATTTTTCGTATTTAGTATGGCTTTTATGTCTATATTTCCCAAATTATGAGATTCAGACTTAGTAACAGGCAGACAGGGTTAGCATAAGGCTACTTGTTGTCTTGAGCACCATGTGACGTCTCAGGACCAGGTTTCGGGCCATTACACGCCAAAAACTTGACAACTCCCAAACACAAATGAAAGTGTACATGGTCTTATCAAGTAGTAAAGTGGCCTAATGAAAGACAAGTATCGATCCCACAAAGACTTGATCTAACAACTAATTTATTCTAGTTCACAATTTAGATTTAGTTGATGCTAGCATAACCAAAAAGAGAGTTTGAAAGATTGTAAATTTAAATAAAAGTAAGGAATGCGTAAATTAAAGTCTTGAAATAATCAATGGGAGAAAACCCAGGGTTGAATCACCCTGAACAATCATACTATGTTATTGAATTTCATTCTTTAACATGCTTAGTTGTGTTATTGATTCATAGGGTTAATTTCATGGTCATGGTGTCCCGACCTCTAATTGTTTACCTAATTTAGAATTACAACTACATTATTGAGTGGGGATGTAATAATCTAATTATGTGTATTAAAGCTATCGTCTTATATTGAATCAAGTAAGTCTCCTAAGTACATCTATGTCCTAGGTGCTAAGTTCAATTCTTTATTTTATAAAATAATAAAACCTATACTTTTTTTATTCCCATATTGTATCTCCCTATTCCCTCTCCTGAGATCAAAAGGTCAACAATTGATGTATTCTAAGGGTCTCGAATCCTTAAAATAATTAAAATAAGAATAAACCAAGAACCAATAATGATAAGTAAATTAAACGAACTTAATTCAAAACAGTCATACTCATGTTCTTCGTTTCAACCCTGGAAATGGAGTTTTTAGCCACTCCTAGCCATAATCATCATCCACTTAATTTTATGAATGATTAAAACAATAAAATAAATCTAAACTAAAGAAATAAAAACCTAAAAATAAATTGTGGCAGCTTCCAATGTTGTTCCAAGTGATCTAGGGGTTCCCAGATTGTATAAAACCTGTTTGGGATGATGTCTATATACTCCCAAGATTTTCAAAAACCTGTTTGGGATGATATATTTATAGTATATAAGTCATAACCACACTTGGATTAGGTTTCTACATCATTATTGGAAGAAGTATCCCGATTTTGTGGCCTCCGCGTCGTACCATGGTGTCAAATGAAATCACTGGGAACAACTGGCACTTTTCTCCCGAAATTTGTCCTTGGAATCACCTATCCTATGTTTCTACCCTTTGCAATATCTTCTCTTATTCTTGAGTGAAACTTTTAAGGACCTTTTAGAGGCTTTCTACATTAGACACCCTACTTTCCATTTCATTCTCGTCATCAAGGAGTTTGCTTCCCTTTTTTGAGTGTTCATGTTAGTGAGGTCCACTGTGATATATTGTCTTTCCTCATCATGATGGGTCATTTGATTGCTAGAGCTAGTTGACCCAGGGTTTAATTCTAGTTGCATCTTAGGGTATAATTCCCTCTCAATGTAATCTTTGCTATTTTCCATTATTGTCACGATCCAAGACTATGCCCTAGACTATACACGATGCCTGGAACCACAAGTTACTCTAAGCTAACCCCTAGCACAGCATACTAAGTATCATATAAGAGATTTAAGAAGAAGCTGTAATATTATTATAAAGACAAATTCTAAAACAATCTTGAAGAATCTTAATAAATAAGTTCCAAAGGCCGAAGGGGCCAACATAAAACAATACTCCATGTGCAAACTTCTAATATATGAATACATAATGTACTAGGAAAAAACCACCGTCTAACCTTAAAACAATGTCTAAAAGTAATTGAAAAGGAGAAACTAAACTGAGTCTCCAAATAATGAGGATTCAGCACTTTTGAAGTCTTTGATGATGCACAATTGAGAACGTATGTGAGAATGAGTACTAAAATCTATATATCACATGAAAAATGTAGGTAAAAGAAGTATGTGATCTGTACTTTTAAATTTACTAAGTACATTGGCAATAACAAATTTGACATAAACATGTAGCTTAAAGGAACAATAATAAAAATGGAAGAAAAATAATAGATTCCATAAGGATTCATATCAATTGAAAGTAAAATAGTTTGAAGACCACAATTGAGTATATCTAAAAAACAATGCATATATGAAACCATATTTTTCTATAAATCACATGAAGGGGTGCACATATGAAATTCATATTAAAACATGCAACAATCATGTCATGAAAATCCTAAAGTGAAGTTAAATCTCATAATTGAGAGTTTGTCACAACTGACGTAAATCATGTGAGAAACATAGAGTCTAATGTTATACATCCACACTAAAAATGGTTGTTCTAACCTGTTGAAGTTAGAACTATAAATATAAGGATCCTGAAAATGAATCTAAAAAGGAGTAACACCTGCGTTGACACGTAGTTATGGAACTTGATTTTATTTTAATTCTTATTCTCTCAGTGCTAAATATTACCCTCCAAAACATATTAGTTCTCATATCACATCATGTGACATATCTAGATGTTAAAACATATCCTAAATCGTAATGGTATATCAAGATTTCATACTACTCATGAACCATACTTTTCTGAGAAAATTATTCATTAGAATTGATACCATACTTGGATATCATACTAATTACAAATAATATTTGTCATATCTAGGTGTCATGATGTTCATAAATATCAGTATAGTGATCCTAAGCTCCATATCATATCATAAGTAATATGAAAAAATCATATATTTAAAGTATGTCTCGTTAATATCGAGTCCATAGTTCTTTAAAAACCTTAAAGCATGAATCTGGATTCATAAATCATAGTTTAGATAGAAATCATGAGTTCATGTGAAAGCCATGTTCATAATATCGTTGATATTCTAACGTTTAGGCTTGAGATATAAAATTTCAAGAATTATATATATATATATATATATATCATGTCAAGAATTAAAGTTCAATAAACATAAATATAATGTTCATAGTAACCATAATCATGTTTAATAACACCAAGAATTCAAAGACTATGCTTCATAAAAGATAAGTTTTGAAGTGAGATTATAAATCATAACCTTAGTCTTAGGTTCATGAAAAACTAAAAATTTTGGACACAAGGATGAATCAAAACACCATTAAAGTCCTACATACCCTAATTTCATTTCATGAAGTCAAGGAGGAACCCTAATATGAGGAAGAATCTTCGATAATTCAGTTCTTCGAATCATGGTTGAACTTTCTTGAAAATCCTAGGTTATAGTGTAGGATTCATTAATAATTCAAAAAATAGTACTAAAAATATCTTAGAATTGCATGGGAGTAAATTACCTTTTTGAAGGATAAGGAGAGTAGAAAATACTACCTTGGGGTAGATGGGAAATAGAAAAAAAGTCAAAAAATGACCTTTTAATGAATTTCATCGGCCATTTCGGTGATTTAATGGTGCCATCGCCCAAATATTGTAGGGATCACCAAAATACAGCCTTGTAATGTCAAATCAATAGTTTTTGAAGGTTGTCAGGTTAATCTGGCAATGTAACTTGGTGCATCGCTAAATTATTTGGCAATTTGCCAATTTACTTAGCATTTACACATTTCAATAAAATGGTCATAACTTTCTACTCATTAATTGAATTTATATCGCTAAAGTTCGAAAGAAGACTCAAAGATATTTAATTTAGTCCAAACCACTTATATTCTATGAGTTATGCTCGTTTGAAGTTGACACTAGTAAAATCTTATATGAAAACTTAATTAAAAAAAAAAAGCTTTCAACTTAACTTTGACCTAGAAGTTTCTGGCCTTGATTCATAACCAAAGCTCTTTATAACTAGCAATTGGTATTAATACCCATTTGCAATTAGAAATAATCAGATTTGGATGTATATGCATTTGAATTACAATTCGAATCTTGAATCAAAATTTTTTAGGTGTTACAACATCTCCTGTTTGAGATTATTCATCCTTGAATGAAAGTCAAAGATATAGTGAACATATAATTTAGTAAATAAATATTTCTTTGGGCTATTTGTGCTACATATACTAGAATGGATTGAATTATATTAACTTTAAGGGTCTAGCAATCAATACTAAGAATTATGGAAGCACGGGCTATGAGTAAAAGGGACTAGCAAAGACATGAAAGACTAATAGGAGGACATAAGTACATGGGGAAAGAATTTGTCATAACCTAAACTAGGGCCTGATCAATACGGGTATCTCAAGTCCACCGAAGACCAGAGGCCCCCTTTTTTTCCTAGCCAAATAAAAACATAACACACCAAACAATGACTGAATTCCGAACATATAAAAAGATAAAGCAGATAAAACTCAAGTCTATGAAATGACAGTCAATAATACCCAACCACAACAATATCCACAAAGTCTCTAACAAACCTAAAACTAATCTAAGTCAGGATATGCCCCGAACCCTGATAATGACAATGACAATGATAATGTGAACTCTTCAATTCTAGTCTATGTAAGGAAATTAATGAAATAACCAAGACTTCCAGCGGATAGAAGCTCACCACTTTACCCCAGCAACTGACAAACCAAACCGATCCACCTAGAACTATACAGGAAAAGTAGAAGTATCTCTAGTGCCTGCATCGCATGGAGATACATCATCCAAAGATGGTTAATGGGTTGAGCACTAGAATGTAACTTAGATATAGGGGATAAGATATTGCCAAGTCAAATCCAATTCAAAACTATGTGAACATAATCATATACATGCATAAATAATATGATGGGATAGGGAACATAAATTAGCATGAATTAAATCTTTATCCTGGAGTATTTAGCTCCACCATAATAAAAGGGAACCCATAGGCTATATGTGCTCAGCTCCCCTTACTGAAAGGGCCCCACTACCTGTTAGCCGTATGCACCAGATGTATCATTGAAGACTAGGGAATACCCCAATCCCATTATAATCCAAGATATAACATATCAAAAGTGTGAACCAATCACATGGTCATCAAGAAAATACCTCATGGCAGAAAACATGATTTTTCTGTAAGTCATCCAGGACCCACATCTTCATGGCTTAGCAACATAATCCCCATTAAGCCCAATTTAAAGCAAGTTTCACATAACTCTTTTTATTTAGAAAAGAATTTAACCATTAAGGCAAACCACGGGTATCATCATACCCTTGCATTTTCAAGTTTATCTATATGCCATAACAATCACGTTAACTTTGGGGAATACCTCGACCCCCTATGTTCATTAAATCAAATAATAGCGAACAAGGCTTTCAAATCTATGTTCATTGATTTATCATTTATGAAATGCATTAATATTGGTGAGTAAGTCAAATCAAGTGACAATTTTATAATTCAAAATCATTTACACAAGTGAGTTGAGTAATATAATTATTAAAAACCAATTCCAATTTCAAAGCATCAGTTTTTGGGGAACCTATGGCCCCTTAGTTTATTCATCATACTCATGAACCCCTCATGTTCAAAACCATTAATAAATTATATACAATGCATAATAATTAAAGCAAAAAAAATTTAAGGACCAATCATTCCATAACCCTCAACCATGTTGAGACCCATATTCAAAACCATCCAATTAAACCATTTAAATACATGTTTTTTTATAATTACTAATTGGTGAAGAATAACATACCTAAAACACCAAGATGTTTGTAGAGAAATCAACCCTTAATCCCTTGGATGACCCACTTCTTTGAAACCCTAAGTATTTTGACCTTGGGAATTTTTGTAGAGTTTTAGGGAGAGCTTTGAAAGCTAAAGTGTTGAAAATAATGTCCTAAGGGATTTTTTATGGTCATGGGTATTAAGTGGGTAAAGAGTTAAATGCTCAAAGTGACCTAAACTTAAAAGTTGATAAATTATTGTCAGTCACTATAAGTCACGGTGATTGATTAAGACACCTTAAGAATCATTACCATGAGTCGTAGTCAAGACAGTGTCATTAGGAACACATAGTGTTAACCTTATGACTTACATCATACAGGTCATATTGTCACCCTATAACTCGTATGGTCCAAGTCGTATCTAAGACAACCATTTTTACCCCATACTAGTCACCCTACAATTTGTACTATGTAACTCGTATAGAATCTTTAAGACTCGTTGGAAGGAACTCATAATTAGGATAGGAAACTTAGCTACACACACTGGTCAGGCTACGATTAGGGTCCTATAACTCATTAAAAATACCTATGACTCTTAAAGGGAGCCATAGTCTGGACAGTGAGAATAAAATTTCATAAATTTTCAAGGACCGAGAAACCAGGGTGTTG
The DNA here is from genome assembly GCF_002878395.1 of Capsicum annuum. NCBI lineage: Eukaryota > Viridiplantae > Streptophyta > Magnoliopsida > Solanales > Solanaceae > Capsicum > Capsicum annuum. The sequence continues at coordinate 63,177,585 of NC_061112.1, forward strand.
CATACTCCCTCCTCCTTTTCTTAGGATCATTAGTCCTCAAATGATAGAACAAGGCATCTACTTTCACGATTTGACTCCCAACACAACCATACTTACCTTTAACAAGGACAGAAAACAATGATATCAAGGAAATCACGATTTCCTTTAACAAGGTCAAAAAATAAATATGTTATGGTTTACACATACCTCATGCACGATTATCTAAAGCAGGAAATAAGAATGGGTATTTGTACTTCATGTCATCCTCAGCTTCCCAAGTAGCTTCTTCACGGTTTTGGTTCCTCTATAGGACCTTTACCTAAGCCACGCCTTTTACTCACAAACAGCGTACTTACCGATCTAAAATCTCAATTATAACATCCTTATACGACAAGAAATCTGAGACATCCATACTTTCAAATGGAAAAACTGAGGAAGGATCACCTACACACTTCTTTAATATCAATACATTGAGGGCAAGAAGAATAGAACCCAAACTCGAAGGCAAATCTAACTCATAAGACACATTGTGTACTCGCCTTAAAATATGGTATGGACCAACATAATGAGGTTTGAGTTTCCCCTTCTTTCCATAATACATTACTCCCTTGATGGAAGAAACATTCAAGAACACCAAATCATCCTCATTAAAATCTAAGTCCCTTTTCCTTAAATCTATATAGGACTTTTGGCAACTTTGGGTGGTCTTCAGCCTATCCCAAATCTTTTTTACCTTCTCCATACTTGGTGAACCAAGTCGGGACCATACAATTTATTCTCACTAACCTCAAACCACCCAATAGGAGATCTATACCTCCTACCTTACAAATCCTCAAATAGATCTATCCCAACACTATAGTGATAGTTATTATTTTACGCAAACTCAATAAGAGGAAAATGGTCGACCTAACTTCCACCAAAATCTATCAAAAAGACCTTAGCATATCCTCTAAAGTCTATATCATCCTTTCTTCTTGTCCATCCACCAGAGGGTGAAAAGCAGTGCTAAGGTTAACTTTATTCCTCAAACCACTCTGAAAGGAACGCAAAAAGTAAGATAAGAACTGAGTACCTCGATCAAACATAATGGAAACTAGAGCACCAAGAAACTTCATGATCTCCTAAATGAAAAGCTTAGCATAATCCTCTGCCAAATAATTAGTCTTCATTGGAAAGAAGTGAGTAGACATAGTCATCCTATCCACGATGACCCCAATGGAATCAAACTGATGGCGAGACCACAGAAGACTAGTAATGAAATCCATATTATTCACTTCCCATTTCCTCACGGGTAATTTGATCTCTTTAGACAAACCTCCAGGCCTCAAATGCTCAGCCTTCACTTGTTGGCACACCATGCACTTAGCCATAAAATTGGCCATATCCCTCTTCATATTATTCCATTAATAAATTTTTCTTATGTCATGATATATCTTTGTAGAACAAGGATGAACAGTGTACCTCTACTCATGTGCTTTTGCCAGGATCCTCTCTCGCAGCCCATCAACATCATAAACACATAATATACCTTGGCACCTCAAGATACCATCACCTTAATTTTGAAAATCCATCACCTTATGTCGACCCATATCATCTTTGATCTGCATCAAGATAGGGTGTATGATTTGTTTCTCCTTTACCTCAACACTAAGAGATGACTTTATTACTTCTTGCATAATCATACTACTATCCTTACAGTCCAAGAGATAAAATCCAATATTAGCCCAACTGTAAATATCATTCACCAATTCTCACTTCTCCTCATCCACATAGGATAAGGTTCCTATATATAACCTACTAAAAGCATTAGTAACCACGATAGCTTTACCTTGATGATAATAAAGACTCATGTCATAGTTCTTGAGCAACTCAATCCATCTTCTTTGCCTGAGATTCAACTCCTACTAAGTGAACAAATATTGCAAATTATTATGTTATGAGAAGATGTCAACATGAACTCCAGAAAAATAGTGACACCAAATCTTTAAAGCAAAGAACACAACTAAAAATGCCAAATCATGGGTCGGATAGTTCTTATCATGCGCCTTCAACTTCCTAGAAGCATATGCAACCACCTTGGTATGTTGCATCAACACATAATCCAGTCTCACTGTCATGACCCAAACTAGGGTCTTTCTATAACGGGTATCTCAAGTGCCACATGGACTAGAGATCACCCCCTTCACCTAACCTAGTTAGCTCACAATGTTAAGTGTCAAATAAATTTTGAACATATAATAACATTGTGTAAACTAAGAACAATAGTTATTCATGAAATATCTAAACTAATCACCAATAACCAGACAACCACCCATCACCTAACAAATCTACCAATGCCATACACCAATGTTCACATTAATCCAACAAAGACTTTATAAATATAAAGTTAATAAAATATCGGGACATAACCCTGGTAATATCCAAAAATGTATTTTAAACAAAGTCTACGACATAAGAAATAAAGACCATGAAATAAAGCCTTTCAAAGTATGGAAGATCACCACTTCAATGTCTACTCATGAGCTAAATCAGACACCTGATCACTACATAAGAAAAGCAGAAGAAGTTTTTGTACCTGCATCGCATGGGGATACAACATCTAGAGATAATTAGTGGTTGGAGTGCTAGCAAGTAACTCAGGGATAAAGGAATAAAATAATGCCAACATATAAAAACAAGTTAAATTATAATATGTGATCACATACATACACATATATATGTCATGTCAGGATAGGAAATTAGGTTTAACATGCTGTTAAAACCTTAACCTGGGTAGTGTAGCATAATTTTCATAAAATAAGGCAACAACAGGCTATATGGTCCCAACTCTTCCCCAGCTAGAAGGGCCCTAGTGCTTATAGCCACACAAACCAGAGAATATCCATAACCATATATGCCTTTATGGGGGACTCAAACCTCCCATCATAATAAAGGTGACTTAAGAACTAATGTATGAAATAAGAGGGACTTGAACCTCCCATTCATATATTTATTCAGGGGACTGAAACCTCCCGATAATATAGACATACGTATCAGCTAGCACAGTTTCCTATGTTAGTCCTTCAAACTCCACTTTTACGGCCCAACTATAAATCCCACTTCAAAGCCCAATTATAACATAAAATACATATACACAACCCTTAATCCAATTACTTGCCAAAGGAATCCCATTTGTATCATCATACCAACCCCACTTGCAAGTGTACAACATGTCATAACCATTATTAATCAACTTTGGAATCCGAACCCATTATCTAAACAAGGACGTTAATTTAATTCAACATTTAAGGACTCAAATCCATTTAGAAATTCAAATTAATTTATGGCCAACATGGCTTTCATAAAACCATTTACCAACCACTTTCATTATTAGGGCAATGCGTTAGTTCAAAACACAATTCAATATGTGAAAAGATCATTCTCATAGGAAATTTCACAAATAAATTGAGGCCATACCATTATCAAATAATTATTTAAGCCAAAAACCACCAAGTTAGGGTTAACCATTACCCCTTAGTTTACCCACATGTGTAAAACCATTATCAAAATATGTATAATAATCATTTAAACCATGAGAAAACAATACTTAGTGTTATGTATTCAAACCCTCAACAATGGTTTTCAAAACCACCATTAATGATTCATGAACAATGTTTAAAGCACATGATTTTTGTGAACTAAAAATTAAGGAAGAATCACATGCTTGAGTTACAAAGATTCATGGAGAGATTTTGATCCTTAAGCCTCTAAATGGCCACCTTGAAGAAACCCTAGCCTAATTTTCTTGAGAGGTGTTTGAGGGAGTTTAGAGAGATTTTTAATCTTAACAAGTTTAGAATGAATGTCCAATAAGTGTTATGAGATGTAGGTCTTAAGTGATTAGGGAGGGAAATGTCAAAAATACCCTCATCTTAAAAGCTGAGGAAAACTCGGAGGTTGGTATGAGTTGACCCTATAACTCATCATCAGAACATATGAGTAGTACCTTCAAGTCATCATAAGGATAGAAATTTAGACACCACATTCTTTCCAGCATACGACTCCCGTTCCAAACTCGTCTCTAAACCATAATACTAGTACCATCAAGTCATATACAAGGTAAAACATCAAAGGTTAGATACTAGACAATATATGATTGAACCCTACCTCTCGTCACAAGACCATACGACTCATATCCAGTTCCTCATAACTAGGATAGAACTTGGTCAGCATCAAACTGACTAAAATAGGGTCCTGTAATACCCCGTATTTCTCAAGCTTAACTTAACTCTTAGTTCATGACTTATCCAGTATAAAATTTTTGAAATGCTTAGTATTTTTTAGTTTAGAGCCTGCCATTATGTAGAAAATTGAATTATCTTTCCAATGATATAAAATTTGCCTAAATCCAATAACAGAGCAAGAAGTTATGGCTAGTTTAAGTTTCAATCATTAAAAACAACCATTCAGGCTAGTAGCGCATTGCGGAGTATGCCAAAATGGCAATTGTCAGTTTTCAGTGAAGTACCACGATACCGGCGCATCGCGCCATAACTTATTTTCATAATTGCCCATTTCCTATGAACCAACATGATTCTACCATGTCGCGGTGAACTTTTAGGTCCCAACCAAAGTGGCAATGTGATACCACCGCATCGCGCCGCCATGCATTTTACTAGTTGGCAATTTCTAGAGACACGGCGCTATAGCACCGGGTCATGGCGCATCGTTCCAGGTGCCTATTTTGGAAAATTTCAACATAAATTAAATGTTTTGTCCAGGATTGAAATAGTCTTTTACCATGATTTTAGCATGCCCATAGACGGGATTCAATCCCTAAAAATGTTTTAAGTTATTACTCATTTAATTTATCTCCAAATTAAAAGCATTCTCTCTCAAAACTACAAACCCTAGCTTAAAGAAACCAAGAGCAATCTCAAAGGATTCACAAAGAACTTGAAGAAACTCACAAATTAAGGTATGTTAGGTGTTCATCTATGGGTTCCTTTCACCCATAGAGTCCACGAATCGATTTTCAAAATACAAGATTGTTGAATTATAAACTTCTATTCTTGAATTGAACTGAATTCATATTCATGTTATTGTTGGGTTTTAGACCATGATTAAATTACATGCCTTTATGAAATTAATCATTGTATGTGTTGAATTACATGATTTTCATGATAAACCCTTCAATTCACAAGTTTATTAATGTAGCCATGATAACTATATGTTTTGATTATTATATAACCTAAGCATACTCCCCATGTGTTTGATAAAATACCTATGTGAATGAAATAATGTCATTATAACATGATAGCCTATATTGCCCATTCATGTATAAGTAGATGTATTAGAAGTGTTTGATTAAATGCCTGTATAAGTGAACTATGGATAAGTCTATACTGTTATAATTTTCAAGAGTATATTATGCTTTATTTTTCATGCTATAGAGTCATAAGGGTATTTAATACCCGACAATTTAGCTATGTTCCTAGAGCCAATGTCAGTTATAGAATCTCAGTTATGTCATCATCAGTAGTACTCTCAGTCAGTTACAGAACTCAGTTGAACTCTGTCAGTTACCAAACTTAGTAAAACTCAGTAAGCTCAGTATCAGTCTAGTCTAATTTAGTATACTGAGTTCAGTGTTTTTCAGTTGGGAGTAGAATTCAGCACCGAGTGAACTCAAAGATGGTGGCTCACCTGCTAGTAGATGGTGTGATCTCTAAAAGCAATCCTTATATTCTAGAACTACGTAGCCAACATAGGTTGAGAAATCAAACCTTCCAGTTGAGGTTTGATGAGGTGTTTTTACCTACTACATGAGGGTTCCACCAATTTCATTAGAGTACCTGTCACATGAGGGTAACTCTTTAGTGTCTTTACTTTGGGCACGGTACTGACAACCTTCTAACTAGGGTCACAGGTTGGACCCCAACTAAGTTATCTTATTTGGGGCATGTTAGTTAGATGATTACCTCCTACAGTCTCAGTCTCAATCTTAAGAATAGAACTATGTTCAGTTCTACAAAATTAGGACTGTCAATTACAGTCAATCAGTATCAGTAACTCAGTTATCAGTAACATCAGATATCTGTTATGCAGTATTAGAACTCAGGACGTAGCTTCAGACAAGCTTTTTTATAGCATTCATTTATATGTACATTAGTGTATACTCAGTTTTTATAGCAGGATAAGTTATCCATGTACTCTCATGTTCAGTTACTCTATATCATACAATCAGTTATTATTCATGCATATGAACTGTTGCATTCATCCTTACCTTATCTAGCATGCCAGTATATTCAACTTACTGACGTATATAATTTATTTACACTATGATATCTTATATCATAGGTTCAAATGCTCAGGTCCCCGACCGCGCATATATAGACTCAGATTCAGCCAGCATCAGTAGATCAGTAGTAGATTAGTAGTGAATCCTCATAATTCAAGGATATTCTTTTATTTTATTATTTTATTAGACTTACTATTTCAGTAGATGGATTTAGTTTGGGGATTATCCTATCAACTCTACTTTCAGACAGTTTCAGTTAGAGGCTTTTTAGACTAGTTTCAGACAGTGTTCAATTTTACATATTATTATTTCAGAAGATATAATTTATCAGTATTTTAGATTTTTTGAACCTTATAGAATTTTAGTATATTATTCTACATTTATTACAGTATCATGTTTCAGTTCTCACGGTAGATATCAGTCATGGGTTATCTTATGGTCCTTTAGGGTTGTAAGCACTATGTAGTGTTTGGATACAGACTCGAGGAATTACAAACTTGGTATTAGAGCCTAAGGTTTAATAGTGTCCTAGGAAGTCTAAAAGCCACATCTAGTAGAGTCTTGTGCATAGGTGTGTAGCGCGCCACACTTATGAATAGGAGGCTATGAGATGTTTTAGGAAACTGTTTCCCTTTTTCAGTATTCATGTCGTGTGATTGAATATTAGCTCAAGTTAAACTCTCAGTTTAATCTATTTTCTTCTTTTCATTTACAAAACATGCCTCCCAAAAGGACTAACAAAAGGAGAACCAGAAATCAGTCACCATCTCAGCCCATTTAGGAAGATCCCCTAGACGAGCATGTCTCCCATACAGAATTCAGAGCTACATTCACTACTCTAGCCAACTTCATAGAAGCTCAGAATGAATAGTAAACTACTATTCCATCCAATCCATTGTCCAATACTACTGTAGCTAGTATTTGAGACTTCACCAAAATAAATCTCCCCTATTCTCAAGATCTAAGCCAGAAGAGGATCTATAGGAGTTCCTCGATTAGGTTTAGAAATTCACAGATATTATGGGAGTGAATTCTAGTGAGATTGTTGATTTAGCCATCTATCAAATATAAGATATGGCTCATACGTAGTTTAAGTAGTGGAAGGTAGACAAGGGCACAGATACAGGACCCATAGATTGGAAAGAGTTTGTTACTACTTTCCTAGAGAGATTCTTTCTCTCAGAGCTGAGGAAAGCCAAGGTTTTAGAGTTTATCAACCCCAGGAAAGGCAATATGAGTGTTAAAGAGTATTCCCTCAAGTTTACTTAGTTAGACAGGTATGCTCCCCATGTAATAGTAGACAATAGGTCCAAAATGAGCAAGTTCGTATCTGTGGTGTCAGCTAGTGTGGTTAAGGAGCACAAAACAATGATGTTGATTAAGGATATGGACATATCTAGGCTCATGGTCTATGCTCAATATATAGAAGAGGCTAAGATCAGAGAAAGAGAGAAGTAGAACAAGAAATCTAGAACAGGTAGCTTCAATTTTAATCAGCCTAAGCCAGAGGACGGTAATCATTCCCAGTTTTTCCCAAAATCTTTAGTTCCAGCTCAATCCTCATCCAATGCTCCAGTACCTAATTTCAAAAATTATAACTAAATCTCAGGGTAGTGTCAGCAATACTCGAACAAATTCTACATATAGCAGAAACCACAAGGGTATCTGTAGAGCTGGCAGTGATGTTTGTTTTGGGTATGGAAAGCTAGGCCACATAGTTAGATATTGTCCTCAGTTAGGTTCTTAGGGTCAGCATACTCATTTTTCAACTCAGTTAGGTTTTCTGAATCAGCAGGGTGCCGTTTTCAGTGCCACTAGTGGGCAACGCCTAAATAGGCTTTATCCACTTTTGTCCAGACAAGATCAGAAAAATTCTCCTAATTTGGTCACTGGTATGTTATAGATCTTCCATTTAAATATTTATTCCTTGCTTGATCCAGGAGCTTCTTTATATTTTGAAACTCCTTATATAACCGTTAACTTTGGAGTCAGTCCAGAAATCATAGCAAAGCCTTTCTTGATTTCTTCCCTAGTAGGTAAATTTATCACAGCCCGACGGGTATACAGGAACTCTCCAGTTATGATATCTTAGAAAGTTACTTCAGCAGACCTTGTAGAGCTAGAGATGGAAGATTTTAATCTCATTCTCAGCATAGATTGGCTCCATTCACACTATGCCTCAGTTGATTGTAGAAATAGAATAGTTCTTTTTCAGCTTACAAATAAACCAATCCTTGAATGGAGAGGTAGTACCACAGCACTTAAGGGTCAGTTAATTTCATACCTTAGAGTGAGAAAAATGATATCCAAGGGATGTATCTATCATCTTATGTGTCTCAAGGACTCTAGTTCAGAAACTCCTAGTCTTGAGTCAGTTCCAGTAGTAAATGAATTATTTGATGTGTTATCCTAAGATCTTCCTAGAGTTCCTCCCGTTAGGGAAATTAACTTCGGAATAGACCTCTTTCAGATACTCATCCCATATCTATTCCATTATACATAATGGCTCCAGTAGAACTCAGAGAGTTAAAAGAACAGTTGAAAGATCTTCTATATAAGGGATTCATCAGACATAACATTTACCTATAGGGCACACCAGTCTTATTAGTGCATAAAAAAGATAGTTCTATTAGAATGTGTATTAACCACCATCAACTTAACAAATTCATAGTCAAGAATAAATATCCACTTCTCAGAATCAATGACTTGTTTGACCAACTTTATGTCACCATTTAATTTTCTAAGATAGACCTCATATTAGGCTATCATCAGCTCAGAGTCAGAGAAAGTGACATTCCAAAAATAGCTTTTAGAACCCGATATGGTCACTTCGAGTTTCTAGTCATGTCCTTTGGTTTTACTAATGCCCCAGCAACTTTCATACACTTAATGAATTGCATTTTCAAATAATACATGGACATGTTCATTATAGTATTCATCGATGACATTCTTGTCTATTCTCGTAGAGAGAATGATGATGGAGATCACCTCAAAATCATACTTCAGACTCTCAAAACTCATCAGTAGTTCACCAAATTTAGTAAGTACAAATTTGGGCTAAGGTCAGCAGCATTCCTTTGACATATTATTTTTGGTGATGGCATTAGAGTTGATCTTCAAAGGATCGAAGCAGCGAGAAATTAGCCTAGACCCATCTCTCCATTAGATATCAGGAGTTTTTTTTGGGTTTAGCTAGCTATTACCATTGGTTTGTTAAAGGTTTTTTATCATTACATCCCCCATGTCCTGATTGACTCAGAAGAAAGTCCAGTTTCAGTGGTCAAATTCTTGCGAGAAGAGTTTTTAGGAGTTTAAGACTCGACTTACCTCAGCCTCAGTTTTGACTCTACCAGATGGTTCAGTCGGGTTTGTTGTGTACTACGACATATCCAGAGTAGGTTTGGATTGTCCTTATATAGAGAGGTAAGGTCATAGACTATGCCTCTAGATAGCTTAATCTCCATGAGAAGAATTATCCAACTCATGATCTTGAGTTAGCAGCTATAGTGTTTGCCTTAAAGATTTAGAGGCACTATTTGTATAGGGTGCATGTAGATATGTTCACAGATCACAAGAGCTTGTAGTATATATTTTCTCATAAAGATTTAAATTTGCGTCAGATAAGGTGGTTAGAATTATTAAAAGATTATGATATGAGTGTTCTTTATCATTCGAGAAAACCCAATATAGTGGTTGATGCTTTTAGTAGACCGTCTATGGGTAGTGTTGCTCATGTTAAGGTCAGTAAGAAGAGGCTAGTTTAGATAGTTCATTAGCTTTCCTGACTAGGTGTCCACTTAGTTGATTCAGCAGAAGGTAGTGTGTGGGTTCAGAATAGTTCTGAATCTTCTTTAGTTTCTGAGGTGAAGGAAAGGCAGGATAGGGATCCCAGTCTTGTTAAATTGAAAGAGTCAGTCAAAGATTAGAAAGTAGAGGCTTTCTCCTAAGGGGGAGATGGTGTGTTTCATTGCTAGGGTCGTTTATGTGTGCCAGGTATAGTTGACTTGAGGCAACAAATTCTTGTAGAAGTGCATGTTACGCATTACTCTATTCATCCAGGGGCCACTAATATATACCACGATTTGAGAAAGATATATTGGTGGAGTGGGATGAAAAAGGATATTGTAGAATTTGTAGCTAAATGCTCTACATGTCAGCAAGGTAAGATTGAGCACCAGAAGACTAGTGGGTCCATACAGGAGTTCAGTATTCCTACATGGAAATGAGAAGAAGTGAACATGGACTTTGTGATGGATCTACCTTGTACTTATCGTCATCATGATTATATTTGTGTTATCGTAAACAAGATGACAAAATCAACTCATTTCTTGTCTGTTCATAATTTCTATTAAGCCAAGGACTACGTCAAACTCTATATCAGAGATTTGGTCAGGTTACACAGAGTTCCAGTATCTATTATCTCAGATAGAGGTACCCAGTTTACCTCTCATTTTTGGAAAGAATTCCAAAAGGTTCTTGGCACCCAAGTTTATCTCAGTACAGCCTTCCACCCTCAGACAGATGGTCAAGCAAAAAGGAACATTCAAACTCTAGAAAATATGCTAAGAGTATGTGTTGTCGATTTTAAGGGTAGTTGGGATGACCACTTTTCTTTGATCTATTTCACATACAATAACTGCTATTATTCTAGTATTTAGATGGCTCCGTTTGAATCTCTCTATGGTAGGCTATGAAAATGTTTGATTGGTTAGGTCAAGGTAGGTGAGTTCACAGTAGTAAGGCCCGAACTAGTGTTCGATGCCTTAGAAAAGATTCAATTAATCAGAAAAAGACTAGGGCTACCCAGAGCCGATAGAAATCATATGCAGATGTAAGGAGAAAGGATCTCAAGTTTGAGATCGGTATTTTTTGTTCCTGAAAATATCACCCATGAAAGTAGTAAAGAGGTTCCAAAAGAAGGGAGAGTTCATTCCCCGACATGTCGGTCCTTATAGAATTCTTAGCCATTTTGGAAAGGTAGCTTATGAGCTTGAGTTACCTTTAGATATAGCCTCAGTGCATCCTGTATTGCACGTCTCCTTGCTAAAAAAATGCATTGGTGACCCAGCAGTCATAGTTCCTTTAGAGGATATAAATATTCATAATGATCTCTCTTTCGAAGAGGTTCCAATCCAGATCCTCGATCATCAGATTTGCAGACTGAGGAACAAAGAACTCCCAAAAGTCAAAGTTCTTTGGTTGAATTAGTCCATAGAAGGAGATACTTCGGAAGCAAAAGCAAATATGCGACCAAGTATCCTCAACTCTTCTCCGCAACCTCATATCTAACTTAAGGTAATAGTCTTCCTTATCTTTACTCAGTTCCATGTTTAGCTATAATTATAACTTGGTATCCATTATCGTTTCATATTTAGTCATACTTTCATGAATCAGTTCAACCATGTACTCATGCATTTGATATGCATGTTCAGTAGGAAAACCCAGTTTGTCAATAGTTTCAGTCATAAATTCCATGCATCAGATAAGCATGCTCGGTGTAAAAGCTTAATTTGTCAATAGTTCAGTCATGTATTCATGCATCAGATATGCATGTTCAGTGTGTAAACTCAGTCTATCAGTGTCTCAGCTTAATTGGTCTTATTCGAGGATTAATGTTCCCAAGGGGGAGATATTGTAATACCCCATATTTCTTAAGCTTAACCTAACTCTCAGTTGATGAGTTATCCTATAAAAAACTTTAAAACGCTCAGTATTTTTTAGTTTAGAGCCTGCCATTGCGTAGAAAATTTAATTAAATTTCCAATGATATGAAATTTGCCTAATTTCATAATCGGGTAAGAAGTTATGGCTATTTTAAGTTTCAGTTGATAAAAACCGTCATTCAGGCCAGTAGCACATTGCGGAGTATGTCAAAATGGCAATTGTTGGTTTTTAGTGAAGTATCGCAATACCGGCACGTCGCACCATAACATATTTTCATAATTGTCTATTTTTGGTGTACCAACGCAATTCCACCGCATCGCAGTGAACTTCAAGATCCTAACCAAAGTGGCAATGCGGTGGTTTTAATCCATGAAAATGTTTTAAGTCATTACTCACTCAATTTATCCCCAAATTAAAAGCATTCTCTCTTAAAACTACAAACCCTAGCTTCAAGAAACCACGAGCAATCTCAAAGGATTCACCAAGAACTTCAAGAAGCTCACTAATTAAGGTATGTTAGGTGTTCATTTAGGGGTTCCTTTCACCCATAGAGTCCATGAATCCATTTTAAAAATACAAGATTGTTGAATTATGAACCTCCATGCTTGAATTGAATTGAATTCATGTTATTGTTTGGATTTAGTCCATGATTAAATTACATGCTTTTATGAAATTAATCTTTGTATGTGTTGAATTACATGATTTTCATGATAAACCCTTGATTTCACAAATTGATTGATGTATCCTGGATAACTATATGTTTTGATTATTGTATAACCTAAGCATGCTCCCCATGTGTTTGATAAAATGCCTATGTGAATGAAATAGTGTCATTATAACATGATAGCATGTATTCCCAATTCATGTGTAAGTAGATTCATTACAAGTGTTTGATTAAATTCCTCTATGAGTAAACTATCGAGAAGTATACATTGTTATGATTTTCAAGAGTATATTATGCTTTATTTTTCATGCTATTGAGTCCTGGGGTATTTAATACCCGACAATTTAGCTGCATGCCTAAAGCCAGTGTCAATGTCACAATCAGTAGTAATCTCAGTCAGTTACAGAACTCAGTAAAACTCTATTAGTTACCGAACTCAAGAAAACTCAGTAAGCTCAGTATCAGTCCAGTCCAGTTTAGTATACTCAGTTCAGTGTCTTTCAGTTGAGAGTAGGATTCAGCACTGAGTGAACCCAAGTATGGGGGCTCACCAACCAGTAGAGGGTGTGATCTCTAAAAGCAATCTTTGCACTCCAGAACTACATAGCCAATATAGGTTGAGACCTCAAACCTTCCAGTTGAGGGTTGATGAGGTGTTTTAACCTTCTAGATAAGGGTTCCACCATTCTCATTAGAGTACCTGTCGGATGAGGGTAACTCTTCAGTGTCTTTACCTGTGGCATGGTACTGACACCATTCCAACTGGGTTCATAGGTTGGACCCCAACTCAGTTATCATATTTGGAGCATGTCGGTTAGATGATTACCTCATAAAATCTTAGTCTCTGTTTTCATAATAGAACTCAATTGAGCTCTACAAAATCAGGACTGTTAGATACCGTTAATCAGTATCAGTAATTCAAATATGAGTTACTCAGTATCATAACTCAAGACTCAGTTTTAGACAAGCTTAGTCACAATGTTTATTTATATGTACTTTAGTACATACTCAGTTTTTATAGCAGGATCAGTTATCTATGTACTCCCATGTTCTGTTACTCTATATTATATAGTCAGTTATTGTTCATGCATATGAACCCTTACATTCAACCTTACCTCATCTAGCATACCAGTAAATTCCACGTACTGACGCATGCTCTTTCTTTGCGCTATGATGTCTCATATCATATGTTCGGATTCTCGGTTTCTTGATAGCACATAGATAGACTCACATTCATCCAACTGCAGTAGATTAGTAGTGAGTCCTCATCATTTGAAGATATTCTTTTATTTTATTATTTCAGTAGACTCAGTATTTCAGTAGATAGAGTTAGTTTGGGGATTGTCCCATCAACTCCACTTTTAGACAGTTTTAGTTTGAGGCTTTTCATACTAGTTTTTAGACAGTTTTCAATTTTACAAATTGTTATTTTAGACGATATAATTTATCACTATTTCAGATATTTTGAACCTTATGGCATTTTAGATTATTATTCTGCATTTATTACAGTATCATGTTTCAGTGCTCACAGCAGATATAAGTCATGGGTTAGCTTGTGGTCCTTCGGACTCGTAAGCACCGTGTAGCATCCGGGGTACAAACTCGAGGCGTTACAGGTCCCTAGACCCACAACCACACCATATGATATGTGGTGTGAGTCATATGATGAAAGAAATTTCATGACTTGGGAAATTTGTAAGGGACAAATTTTGACAAATTTCAGCCACCCCCACTTAGGATCATTCATTCTAGAATGATGGGACAAGGCAATTCAATCACGATTTGGACTCTAAACGCCTCTACTCTTACCTTTAAATAAGTTAGGAAACAAAGATGCCAAGCAAACCACCCTTTTCTTTATCCAAGATAGAAAATAAGGATGTTCAGAAAAACACATACCTCAACCATGAATTTTTGGAATCGGGAATAGGAACGGATACTAGGACTTCATGTCCTCCTCGGCTTCCTAAGTATCTTCCTCAAACTTTTGTTTCTACCATAGAACCTTTATCGAAGCCACATATTTTGTTCACAAGAAACGAACTTGCCGATCCAAGATCCTCACCGTGATATCATCATAGGACATAGAATAAAAAATTTCAATGTTCTGCAAGGGAACAACCAACGAAGGATCACCTACGCATTTCTGTAACATAGACACATGGAATACCAGATGAATGGAACTCATGGTAGAAAATAATTCCAACTCATATGCAAGAACACTAACCCTTCTCAAAACCAAGTATGGGAAAACATAGCAGGGAATGAGCTTCCCATTCTTCCAAAACCGCATTACTCCCTTCAAGGCAAACACCTTTAAGAACACTCAATAGTTAACCTCAAATTCCAAGTCCCTTTGACTTACGTCCATAGAGGGCTTTTGGCGGCTTTGGGTGGTCATAAGGATATCCTAAATCACCATCACCTTATCCATATCTTGATGAACAAAATTCGGGCCAAATATTTCCGCTTTACCAACCTCAAACAACCCAGTAGAAGATCTACACCTCCTACCATATAATGACTTAAACAGAGCCATACCAATGCTAGAATGGTAACTAGTATTATAGGCAATTTCAATGAAAGGAAAGTAGTCATACCAATTACCTACAAAGTAGATTACACAAGCTCGCAATATATCTTGCAAAGTATGAATAGTCCTTTCAGCTTGCTCATCTAACTGCAGGTGAAAATCCATGCTAAGACTTGCTTTGGTCCCCAAAACACGTTAAAATGAGTTCCAGAAGTGTGATGAGAACTGAGTACCACGATCCAAAATAATCTAGATAGGGCCACCATGCAACTTTAAAACTTGCTAAAGGAACAACTTTGCCTAATTCTCGGCAGAATAAGTAGTCCTCACTGGCAAGAAGGGAGCGAACTTAGTTATCCTATCAACGATAACCCAAATATAGTCACATTGATTCCACAACTGTAGAAGACTGGTTTCAAAGTCCATATTAATTACTTCCCATTTCCACACTGGTAGTTCAATTTCTTAGAGTAGCCTATCAAGCCTCATATGTTGCACCTTTACTTGCTCACAGATGTTACACTTAGCCAGAAAGTTAACTACATCACGTTTCATATTGTTCCACCAATACATCTCCTTAAGGTCGTGATACATCTTTGTTGAACTGGGATGAACCATATACTATAATTCATGGGCCTTGGCCAAAATCCTGACTCACAATCCATCTACATCGGGAACACACAACCTCCATTGGTACCTAATAATACCATCACCATTGATCTCGAATGCCATCACCTTCTAGTTACCCACACCATTCTTGATTTTCATCAATAGAGAACCTAATACCTGGTTCTCCTTTATTTTTTACCTAAGAGATGATTGTACCACAGTTGCACAAACACACCACCACCCTTAGAGTCCAAGAGATAAACTCTAAGGTTATCCAAATAGGAATACCTTTTACCAAATTCCCGCTTATCCTCATCCATATGAGCTAGACTCCCTATGGATAACCGACTAAGAGCATCAACAACTATATTAGCTTTACTTGGATGGTAGTGAAGACTTATATCATAGTCCTTCAGCAACTCAAGCCATTTCCTTTGCCTCAAATTAAGCTTTTTCTAAGTGAACAAATATTGCACTCTTATGAACAGAAAAGATATCAACCTGGACTGCATATAAATAATGACACCAGATTTTCAACTCAAACACCACAGCGAATATCTTCAAGTTATGAGTCGAATAATTCTTCTCATGCACCTTCAACTTTCTAGAGGCATAAACAACCACCTTTCCATGTTGTATCAACACACAACCCAAACTAACCCAGGATACATCATAATAGACCACAAAACCCTCCATGCTTTCAGGAAGAGTCAAGATTGGAGATAAAGTCAACTTAACTTTTAGTTTCTCAAAATTACCCTCCCAAGCATCAGACCACAAAAACTTCACCTTTTTCTAAGTCAACTTAGCGAATGGAGCAACAAGAGAAGAAAAACTTTCCACAAACATCCTATAATAATCGGCTAAATCAAAGAAGCTCCGAATATAAATTGGAGTAGTGGGTCTAGGCCATTTTTTAACCATACTCAACCTTCTAAGGATCCACGATGATCCCATCACTAAGCACAACATGACCCAGAAATGTAACAAATTCTACAAGAATTCACATTGAGAGAACTTACCATATATCTACTGATCTTTCAAGGATTGCAACACAATGCGGAGGTGATCGGTATGATCCTCCTCATTCTTAGAGTGCACCCAAATATCATCAATGAAGACAATCACGAAAAGATCTAAAAACTGATAGAAGATCCTATACATTAGATCCAAGAATGTCGGGAGGTCCTTGGTTAAGCCAAATGATATCACCAAGAACTCAAAATGCCTATACTGAGTATGAAAAGTTGTCTTAGCGATATCCACCACCCTAATAATTAACTGATGATACCTAGACCAAAGATCGATCTTAGAGAAAACATTATCACCCTAGAGTTGACAAATAAATCATCTATCTGTTAAAGAGGGTACTTATTCTTTACCATCACTTTATTCAGCTACTGGTAATCAATACACATCCGAAGGGAACCATCCTTCTTATGAACGGATAAAATTTGTGCACCCCATGGGGACATACTAGGATGGATGAAACCCTTGTCTAAAAGATCCCTTAATTTCTCCTTAATCTCTTTTAACATAGCTGGAGCCATTCTATATGGGGGAATAGATATAGGACAGTGTCCAGAACAAGATCTATCCCTAAATCAATCTCTCTATCAGTATGAATACCAGGAAGGGAAATCCATTTACTATCGGGATAGTATGAAAAGAAGGACCCTATGATTTAGAATCTTTAACCCAAACCAGATGATAGAGACTCCTTTTGGAGATTAATCTTTGAGCTCAAAGATATGATATAAACCTTTTTTAGAGCTAGGGAACCACCCTCTAACTCAATAACCAGTTATTTGGGAATTTAAAGATAACCTTAAAGGTTTGATTGTCTAAAGAAGCATAGCACGAGTGCAGCTAATCCCTCCCTAATATGATTTCAAAATTAACCATGTCTAACTCAAATAGATTAACAAAAGTTTCCAGACCCACCAAGGTAGACACAGAAAAAGGGTTACAAATGCACTCAAGACCAAAACCAAAATGCACAGCCACAAATGGGGTCATATAAAAAAAGTAGACCCTAGATCAAGTAAATAGTACACATCACGAGAAAAGAGTTTCAACATACTAGTAATGATATCAGGAGATACCTTTGAGTCCTAACAAGAAGCAAGAGCATCTAAGCAATTTCGGCTAGTGCATGTACCAAAAGTAGAAGCAACACCCTATGGTGTAGGAGCTAATGAAGAGGAAATAAGAATTGTATTGGCCCCAAAAGCAACCTTAGAAGGACAAGCACATTGTATATGACCAATCTGACTATAATTAAAACATCAATTTCTCCCATTCTCACATTAGGCAAGGTGCGGTTGACCATAAAATCTATAAGGAACATATGATAAAGCAGATTAAAACCCACCAGCCTGAGATTGGGCACTCTATGCCTCGGTACACTCCATCATGCTGAGAGAAATTAATACTCAATGGCTTCAGGAAGGAGTACTAGCCATAGAGAAAGAACAAAAACTACCCCACTTCTTCATAGGCCACTTTCCCCATCTCTACTACTCTACTTCTAACCTCTACCCTAACTAAAAAATCTAAACTTCTTACTCTGTCTTTCACCAATCTCAGTCTGGTTTATTTTTTTCTTTTTCAACCTGTTTCATATAAACCACAAGCCGGGAATATCCATATCCTTGATCAATAAGGCAACCTTGTCCTCCAGAATAAAATCATGAGATAACCCAGAAGAAAACTTATGCATTCTAGCTCTCATGCTAGATACCAACTCAGGAGCATACCTGGACAACTGATGGAATTGTAAGGCATACTCCTTGACCGTCATCCTACCTTGTCTCAAATTTATAAACTTTTTTGCTTTTGCCTTCCTCAACTCTTGAGGAAATAAGCGGTCCAAAAAGGAACCAGAGAAATCATCCCATGGTGCAGAGTCAACATCACCCCCTTCCCCGCCCTCCTACCCTCGAGACTATTTCTAATATTCATACTACTGGTATGATACATCTTTTAATTGGAAGAAAGTTTAACTCCACACCTTTAAAATCTGATGCATGCAGAATTTGGAAGATCTTCTCAATTTTATCAATAATAGGTTGAGGGTCCTCCTCAACCTCAACACTAATAAAAGGTGGAGGACTCAATATCATAGATTGGCCAACTCTTCCAGACTCAGAAGATGAAATAATAGAAGCACCATGCTTAGAATAAGAAGATACAAATTAAACCAACATATGAATAGACTGACAAAACTCAACGTTCATTATATCGGTCCAAGGAGCTCAAGAAGGGCTAGAGGGAATCAGTGGAACTCTAAGAGCAATTAGGAACTAGACCCCTAGACCAGTTCTGAACCCTATAGGAAGGATGTGTTCCATCAACAGTTTCCCTAAGTGGAAAAGAGGAGTACCCATGAGCTTCAGATCATCTATAAGATATGACATGAAAAAGCGAGCAAACAAGAATTAGAAAAATCCAAGACCTTAGACTCTCTATCTTAAAGCAAGACAATAAGAAAGGGAAACATTCCTAAATTTCCTATATCATCTCTCTTATAAGTGTGGCGTGTTACATATCCATAAAAGAGACTCTGCACAACACGAATTTGTGGATACCCAATTAACCATGAATCTAGGCTCTGATACCAACTTTGTCACGTCCCAAACTAGGGCCTTGCCATGACGGGTATCTCAAGTCCCACATAAACTAGAGATTACCCCTATTACCTAACTTAGTCAACTCACAACCTTAAGTGTCGGATAAATTAAGAACATATAACATGATAATATAAACTAAGACCACTATTTATTCATAAAATATCTAAACCAATCATTGGTAATCGGACAACCATCCATCACTGAACTAATCCACCAAAGCCATACACCCTAAGTCCATATTAATCCAATAAAACCTCTATAAATCTAAAATCAATAAAATGTCAAGACATGCCCCCTATAATAGACAAAAATGTATTATAAATAAAGTCCAAGGCATAAGAAATAAAGACCATGAAATGAAGCCTTTCAAAGTATGAAAGTTCACCACTTCAATGTCTACTCACGAGCTAACTCAAACACCTAATCACTGTGCAGGAAAAGTAGAAGAAGTTTTTGTACCTGTATCACGTGGGGATACAACATCCAGAGATGATTAATGGTTGGAGTGTTAGTATACAAATAGGGATAAAGGAATAAAACAATTCCATCATTTTAAAACAAGTCAAATTATAATATGTGATCACATACATACAAATAAATATGTCATACCGGGATAGGAAACCGGGTTTAGTATGCAATTAAAACCTTAACCTGGGTTGTGTAGCATAACTATCATTAAACAAGGCAACCACAGGCTATTTGGGCCTAGATCTTCACTAGTTAGAAGGGCCCTAGTGCGTGTAGCCACACAAACCAGAGAATATCCATAACCATATATGCCTTTATGGGGGACCCGAACCTCCCACCATAATAAAGGTGACTTAAGCACCAATGTATACAATAAGGGGGACTCGAACCTCACATTTATATATTCATTTGAGGGACCCAAACCTCCTGATCATATAGGCACACATACTGGCTAGCATAGTTTCCTGTGTTAGTCCTTCGGACTCCACTTTTATGGACCAGTAACAAATCTTGCTTTAAAGTCCAATTAAAACATTCATTACACATACACAACCCTTAATCCAATTACTCGCCAAAGGTATCCCATTGGTATTGTCATGCCAACCCTACTTGCAAGTGTATAACTTTCCATAACCATTATTAATAGACTTCGGGACCCAAAACCATTATCTACACAAGGACATCAATTCAATTCAACATTTAGGGAATCAAACCCATTTAGAAATTAAAATCAATTTATGGCTAACATAGCTTTCATAAAACCATTTACCAACCTCTTTCATCATTAGGCCGATGCCTTAGTTCAAAACCAATTCAACATCTAACAAGATCATTCTCATAGGTAATTTCACAGATAGGTTGAGGGAATTCCATTATCAAACCATTATTCAAGCCAAAAACCACTAAGTTAGGGTTAACCATGACCCTTTAGTTTAAATCACAATTCTCAACCATTATCAAAATATGTATAATCACTATTTAAACCATGAGAAAACAATACCCAATATTTTGCATTCAATCCCCTAACCATGGTTTTCAAAAACACCATTAATGATTCATGAACAATGTTTAAAATATATGATTTTTGTGAACTAACAATGAAAGAAGAGCCACATTCTTGAGTTATGAAGATTTAGGAAGAGATTTTGATCCTTAAGCCTCTAAATGACCACCTTGAAGAAACCCTAGCCTAATCTTTTTGGGAGGTATTTCAGGGAGTTTAGATAGTGCTTTAATTTTGACAAGTGTAGAATAAATATCCAATAAGTTTTATAAGACATGGAGTCTTAAGGGCTTAGGGAGGGAAATATCCAAACTACCCTCATCTTAAAAGTTGTGGAAAACTTGCAGATGGGTACGAGTTGACCCTCCAACTCATCACCACAACATACAATTGGTACCTTCAAGTCATTACAAGGACAGAAAGTTAGACACCACATTCTATCCAACATACTACTCTCTTGCCCAACTCTTCACTAAACCATATATCCAAGGCAAAATATTTAGGGCTAGACACTGGACAATATACTATTAGACCCTACCTCTCATCTCAAGATAATATCACTCATATAGAGTCTCTCGTAACTACGACAGAACTTGGTTAGCAATACACTGACCAACATATGACTAGGATCCCAAGAGACCCTTCACCATACCTTATGACTTATGGTATGAGTTGCATAATGACAAAAAGGCTCATGACTTAGGAAATATGAAATGGCCATAGTTTGGGGCATTTCACCCACCTTGGACATATAATAATAGACAACAAAACCATTGGTACCCTCAGGTAGAGTTAAACTCAGAGCCAAAATTAAATTCTCTTTCAACTTCTCAAAACTACCCTTTAAAGCATCAGACCATAAGAACTTCACCTTTTCTAAGTTAACTCAGTCAATAGGGCAACAATCAAGGAAAAAATTTTCACAAACCATCTATAATAACCATCTAAACCCAAGAAACTTTAAATATTGGTTGGAGTTTTGGATCTAGGCTATTTCTTATCCATTGGAACTTTTTGTGGATCCATTATGACCCTTTCCTTAGAAACAACATAACCCTGATGGGTCGCAACATTCAACCAAAACTCACACTTAAAGAACTTCACATACAACTACTGATCTTTCAAGGTTTGTAACACAAGGCTAAGGCGAGAGACATTATCTGCCTCACTTTTGGAATACACCAAAATATCATCAATAAATACAATTATAAATAAATCTATGAACTGAAGGAAGACCCAGTTCATCAGATCTATAAATGTCTTTAGGGCATTAGTCAAACCAACAAACATAACCAAAAACTCAAATGACCATAATGGGTTCAAAAAATAGTATTACGAATAATCACCTCCCTAATCTTCAATTGATGGTAACCCGACCGAAGATTAATCTTAGAAAAGTACTTAGTACCATGAAGTTGATCAAAGAGATCATCAAGCCTAGGTAATAGATACTTATTCTTCACAGATACCTTATTCAGTTAGCGATAATCTATACAAATCTGAAGGGCCTAATCTTTCTTGCGCACGAAGAGAATAGTAGCACCCCAGGTAGAAACACGATGGTGGATAAAAAAGTTATCTAGAAGATATTTCAACTTCTTCTTGAGGTCTTTCAACTTAGCCGGAGCCATTCCTTAAGGAGAGATACACATATGTTGAGTGTTTGGTAGAAGATCGATCCTAAAATTAATTCTTTATAGGGAGGAACACCAGGAAGATCGTCAAGAAACACCTCGAGAAACTCATGGACCACAGGGATAGATTAGAAAGAAGTACCTTTGAATCCTTAACATACCCTAAATGGTAGAGAAACCCCATGGAAATCAATTTCCAGGCTCTAAGATAAGAATTGAACCTTTCCTTAAGAACTTGGGAACTACTTTCCCACTCAATAATCGGCTTATTTGGGAATTGAAAACTAAATATTCGAATTCGACAATCAAGAGATACACAGCACAAATTCAACCAATCCATCCGCACAATCATATCAAAATCTAGCATGTCCAACTCTATGAGGTCCACCAAGGTCTCTCTACTACAGACTGATGATGCACAACTTCTATAAACTCTTCTATCCATAATAGAGTTACTAACTCGGATAGACTCAAATGAGGAATCTGGAATACACTCAGGATCAAAACCAAAATGAATAGCCACATATGGGGTCACATAAGAGAGGGTAGACTTGGGATCAAATAGACAGTATACATCATGAGAGAAAAGTTTGTCATACTAGTAAAAACATCAAGAGAAGCCTCAGAGTCCTAAAAATTGACAAGAGAATAAACATAACTCTGTCCAGCACCGGTACTAGGGGTACCACTCTTTGGTGCAAAAATGGAAAAATTAACATTCGAAATCTTATTAGCTCCAGTAATGAACCTTGAATGACACTCCCACTGCATATGACCAAGTAGGCCATATCTATAACACTGATTTCTCCCCCTGTCCTATTGGTCATGGTGCCACTAACCAAAAAATTGAGAAGGAGGATAGGGTGGGGCTGACTGAGCTCTACTGGCTGTAAATGGGACTCCCTATACCTTAAACCCACCGTTGGATAGAAATCAACGATCATAAGGAGACCAAGGATAATAAACACCAACACTCATATGATAACTCCCCCAATTCCTCTTCTAAGTCCACTATTTCCCTTGTCTACCATTTTTTTACCTCAACCCTGCTCTGAATATCTAAAATTTTCATTTTGCCTCTGTCTCATCCTTTCCTAATTTCTTATCCTATTAATAGGACTAGATTGGCATGATGAGAGGGCACTATTTGGGTTAAAAGATGAATCAAGTGGTAGAACTCATCATTAGGAATATCCCCTTAGGATGGTAGGGCATAAGCATCATCAAACTAAGAAACTTGAGAAGGACTAGTGGGAACTAGTGGAATTCCACAAGGGCAATCACAAGCAGCGACCTTACACCATGTCTGAACTCCATAAGTAGGACAAGTTCTATCCACATTATCCTCAAGTAGGAAAGAAAAGATTCCATGAGCACCAGATCTTCAAGGTGGTATGATCTAAAATTTGAGAAAATAGAGATTAAAGGAGTTTTCAAGACCTTAGCCTCTATAGCTTGATAATAGATCACAACAAAAAAAAATATTCCTAAATCCCTTGTAGCCTCTGTCTTATAAGTGTGGTGGGATACAAGTGCGATGGGATACACATCCCTAAAAGAGATTCTACTCGACACATCTTTGTGGACACCCAATAACACCAAACATTGATTTGATACCAGCTTTGTCATGATCAAAACTAGGTCCTGGCCGTGACAGATATCTAAAGTCTACCAAGTACCTATGAAAATCCCCTTTTCCTATCCAAACAAAAACATAAACACACCTGAAAAATGTTAAATTTTGAACATATAACAAGATAAAAAAGATAAAACTCAAGTCTATCAAACGCCAGCCAACAATACCCAACCACAGAAATATCCACAAAGACTCTAACAAACCAAAAACCAATCTAAGTTGGGGCATGCCCCTAACCCAAACAATGACAATGACAATGATAATGTTAATGATAATATGAACTCTTCAATTCTAGTCTATGTAAGGAAACTGATGAAATAATTGAGACTTTCGGAGGATAAAAGCTCACTATTTCACCACAGCAACGAACGAACCAAATAAACCCAATTAATATTGTGCAGGAAAATTACAAGTATCTCCTTCCCTTGAATCACGTAAGTAGATAGCATTCGAAGATGATTTATGGGTTGAGCACAAGCATGTAACTTAGGGATAGGGGAAAAAATAAAGACAAGTAAAATTCAATTCAAAACCATGTGAACATCATCATAAACATACATAAATAATATATCGGGATAGGGTACAAAGCTAAGCATGAATTAAAACTTTATCCTAGACTATGTAGCTCCACCGTCTTAAAAGGGCACCTATGGGATATATAGGTTTAACTTTCCCTGCTTGATGGGCCCAAGTTCGTGTTAGATACATTCACTAGAGGTATAAAAGAAGACTACGAAATAGCCTAACTCAACGTTAAAATAAGATACAAAATATCAATCTTATGATCCATGCACATGGTCATCAAGACCAAACCTCATGCCAAAAAACATGAGTTTCCAGTCTAAGTCAAGAAGGACCCACACCTTCACAAATTAGCTACATAACCCCTATTAATCCTAATTTAAAGAAAGTTTCACATTACCTTTTTTATTAACCAAAGAATTTAACCGTTAAGGCACAATATGGGCATTGTAATACCCTTACACTTGCAAGTTTATCTCTATGCCATAACAATCACAATAACTTGGGGGAATACCTCGACCCTATTTGTTCATTAAATAAAATAGTAGCCAACAAGACTTTTAATATCTATGTACATTGGTTTAACATTTATTAAATTCATTAATATAGGTGAGTACGTCAAACCAAGTGACAATTTCACTATTCAAAACCATTTGCATAAATGTGTTGAGGAAAACCAATTATTCAAAACCAATTCTAATTTTAAATCATCAATTTTCGGAGAACCCATGACCCCTTAGTTTATTCACCATACCCATGAACCCCTTATGTTATCATCAATTTTCGGAGAACCCATGACCCCTTAGTTTATTCACCATACCCATGCACCCCTTATGTTCAAAACCATTAATAAAGTATAAACAATGCATAATAATTCGTGAAAAAATAATTTAAGGACCAATGTTGAAACCCACATTCAAAACCATTCAATTAAGCCTTAAACCTTAAATATATAATTTTCATTAAGTACTAATAGGGGAAGATTAACATTCCTTGAAAATCAAGATTTATGGAGAGAAATCAACCCTTGAGCCCTTGGATGACTACTTCTTTGAAACCCTAAGTATATTTACTTTGGGGATTTTTGAGAGTTTGAGGGATAGCTTTGAGTGCTATTATTTAAAATAACTTCTCAAGGGTGTTTATGGTTGTGGGTATTAAGTGGGCAAAGAGGGAAATGTCCAAAGTTCCCTCAACTTAAAAGCTAAAAAATTATCGCCAGTTGTTACGAGTCTCATGACTACTTATTCAGACACTTATGACTCGTTACCACAAGTCGTAGTTTAGACAGTTTCATTAGGCTCACATACTGTTGATGCTATGAATCACCTCATACAAATTGTATCCTAACCTTATGAATCATAGGGCACAAGTCGTACCCAAGACAAAACCATTGAGGCCTCACATTAGTCACCCTACTATTTGTACTATGTGACTCGTATCGAGTCTTTACGACTTGTTGGAAGCCACTCATAATCAGGATATTAAACTTTTCCACACACACTGGTTAGGATATGAGTAGGGTTCTATGACTTGTTAAGACTCACTATGACTCATAAGGGGAGTCATAGTCTAGATAGTGAGGATACAATTTTAGAAATTTTCAAGGACCCTGAATTCGGGGTGTTACAGAATCAAAAGAATAGTACTATGCTCATATTACATGGTATGACTGGTAATATTTAAGCTTAGAAACTATTCTCAACAATTCTCTTCTTTATGACTATTACACTTTATTAGTTTTAACTTTGATAACCATGCAAACACATAACTACTAGAGCCTGTCTTGTTGCATGAGAATTCTATCTCAAGAAACTAACTTTGGGACCTAGTCAAATGGCCAGTTGTGCACGTTGTCTTCACCCATATGCCATGAACAAAGTATTTAAGACTATATCTATAACCATTTAATGAAATTCTAGGCGACTATATTTATCTAAGAATTTTCCCATCTTGTCTAGTATCTCTACAAACTACAATCTCAGTAACTACTACAAAGATACTCCCCAAATATTCATATCTAGCTATTTCATATAACAAATCTTTGTCTCGTTCTTCATCCACGTGTGTAACCTTATATAGAAGAAGAATAATATAATTTTTTCATTACCTCAATTACAACTCAAAGTTAACTATTATAAATATCATTATCGCAATATATGGAGGGTGACTTAAGGATTAGAATATGATGATCTTGAATAAGAGGGATACTCTACAGCTATGACTTGTACTTGTTAGGGCCTTGATACTCAAGAATCTAATACTTCATATATTAACTCGTGGAGTGTGAGTAGGGAGTTTTCCTTGTCATGGACATGACATAACTAACTATTACTTTCATAGGTAGGCACACATGAGGATTAGAGCAAGATTTCATAAACATGATTTTTCAAGAGTTCTGATCTAAGAACAAACATGACATAGTGAGACTTTTACTAGTCATTGAAATCATATCAGTAGTTTAGGGAACTGAGCATACTATGAAATAAATTCATATCCATCATAAGCTATTTAATGTATGTCTAGAATTCATTGATCCTGGGGTACTAGGATCAAGGAGTGAAGATATTACTTCTCGTACTAGAAACTAAAATTGGACATAAATTTGTGTCATGGGCATGGCGTTGATGTGCATAACATAGGTAGGGTTCCATAGTAAATACAATCTAAGGAATACACTAGATTAGGAATGGATTTCTATCTCATCATAATTTTGTCTAAAACATATCACTATTTTTGTCCTCATGAATTAATTTGGTTCTTTACCCTATCATTCTCCCCTTAGAACAAAGTCAATAGTCTAAGTCTGTGGAACTTTTTAATATTCTAAAAACATAACTATAACTATTTTACCCTAATGATCTAGGAACCACTACTCTAGAATCTAATTTGATTACACTTCTTCAATAGTATAAGGAAGTACCTCGCCTAAAATTCTCATCCTCGATATTTCTATTTAATCTAGGGGATGCATATACCACACCCATGATTTTGAACATATCTCTTGTAATAACATGTCAAAATTACATTGATATAATTCATACATCTCTCTATACTACCCACCATAATGCTATTCTTCTCCATCACTACTTTATTCTAAGTTAAGACAATTGATGATCATACCCGAATAAGGGTCTGGGAACACTAGATGCATATAAGTAGAAATCTAGCAATATGCTTGTTTTAGCTTTAATAGGAATATTCTAACCTTGTTGGATAAAAAATATACGGAATCAGTTTAGGTGTTGACCACCATTATTTCCTTGTATTGTTGAGGAGCAATGTCTCAACTTGTGACCTATCTGACTACATCTAAAGCACCCATCCATTTCCCAACGGCATCCACCCAGATGAAGCTTTCCACAATGACTACCAGTAGGGTACCTCAATGTTCTCTAAGAACTACCACAATAAGACTTAAAATTAAGTACATGTGTGCTAGCTGAAGAGGGGGTTGGTTCGAAGGGCCTCTGTTGAGAAGACAATCTTTTCCAATTATCAATTTTCTACTGACTAGAATAATGATTCAATGTTCTAGCTATCTTATTCTTTCTTTTTCTCTTTGTTAGTTTCTCATTCTCATCATTACTATAGTGAAGACTACTACCTGTTGATTCAACTAAGCAGACATTGCTTAAGAGAACATCAATATGGCATCACGAAACTCCACATTAGAAATATCATAATTGTATGTAGGCTTATCCTCTAGAGACACAAGTTTATAATTTTAATTACTTTTATGGCTAAAATCTTTTTGTGGAAACATATTTTAGAATTCTTAAAATACGAGTTAGAATGATAAATAGAGTTAAACTCTATCACGTGATAATGAGCATGAAAGAAGGGAATTTTCTTAAGACCATAAGGTAGCCTATTCCTCATAAATGTGGTATACTTCATACCTATGAAAAAACTCTACCTGATGTGGATATGTAGACATCCTGGGCCTATTGAACCTAAGGCTGTAATACTTATTTAGTCATTACCTGAGACTATCCCCCTAGTCGAGATATAGTGCTCGAACCCATAAGTCTCTACAAGCTAACCCTTGGCATAGCATACTAAGCATCATTTAAGAGATTTAAGTTGAAGTTGTAATAACATCATATAGATAAATTCTAAAACAATCCTAAAGTATCGAAATAAATAAGCACCAACGCAAAAAGGGCCAACATAAAGGCATGCTCTATATCTGCAAGCCTCTAATAACTAAATACATAATCTATTGGGACAAGGCCTCTGGAAAACCATAAACAATATCTAAAATTAACTAAAAGGAGAAAATAAACTGAGCTTACAAATAATTAGGAATCAACACTTCTGGAGTCTGAGTTTATGGAGAACTAACCATGTTCGTAAGAGTGAGCAGCAAAATCTACATCATATGAAAAATATAAAAAAAAAAATTAAATGATCAGTACATTTGAATATACTACGTATATAGGTAATGACCAATTTGACATAAGGACATAGAATTAATGAATGTGAATAAAAATAACTAAAAATTTATAGCTTTCATAATGATTCATATCAACTGAAAGTAAAACTAGTTTAAAAGACCATAATTGAGTATCTCAGAAAAATAATGCATATATGAAACCATATTTTTCAAAAACTCAAATCTAAAAGGGTGCACATATGAATATCCAAACATGAATTGATCATGTGATGAAAACCATAAAGTGAAGTTAAATCTCATAATTGGGAGTTTCTTGATGTGCCACGAATTAACAGCACTCAAGATGCTTAAAACATTGAATATTTGCAAGTTCAAGGATATATTTATATGGATATGTGCTTAAAACATTGAATATTTGCAAGTTCAAGGATATATTTATATGGATATGATAAGTTATCTAGTGTCTGAAGGTTAAATGGACTTAAAAAGGGAAAATACTAAAAAATGATTTAATGGCATCAGGTGACTCAATTAGTGACTGTGGGATCAGACCACAATCGTAAAAGAGCTATCATACTAAGAATCGGAGGGTTGGTTCTCATAAGTTAATCAGATGGAAGGGTTACACAATTGTGATTTGATACTATTATTTTACCAAGTGATTGTAGAAAAATAACTAAATTTTAATTTGCAAGAGTCAAGTAAAAGGAAGATAAAAAGATAGTACCCCCACGGCCATACTTTGAAAGAATAATCGTACTATAAGATCATGGAAAGGAGCTCCAGATTTGCAAGTTTTAGAATATGAAGTATAGGATAATCATATGACAACATTATACGGTCATCGGTTGATACAATAGAGTTGTACTGAGAGTGTTACCAGTGAATCCTTAAAGAAAATAAAAGTTATAAGCAAACTTTGAGCACTAAAGGACGATCATGGGTTTTGACTATGATCATACCTTTTTCTCATTCGAGGCAACCGACACTTATTTACTATTTTATTTAGGATTGTATTTCTTTTATATATAAATACTCTTATAGGATCATATGTACGAACTTACACTAATTTATATTTTCTAATTTTATACTGTGAGATTCTAAGGCATATTCTTAGAATTTTATGAACACCGTATCTAGAGTTCTAATTAAAGTTGAGATTTTGGGGTTTAAATCTTATTGTAAGTTCATAATAATGTTTTCATCTATGCATTCTTCTTATTATTTTGTAATCATGAGTAGCTAAACACCACATCTAGGGTTAGGGGAACCATGATGAATTAATGGAATGGGTTTAGTGGGAAGCAATTCTATACTTGTGTGTTTGCATGTATTGGTATTTCTTTTATTACGATTACTTTTCTAATGGTTTCAAAACTTTAGGAACTTGCACGTGTTGGAAACCTGCTCAAAAGAGAGGTAGAGATTATGAAAAGAGAATAATAATAGAATTTGATGCTATCAACCTTTATCTAATAAGTTGATCCATAACAAAAATAGCTAATCTAAGATTCAAAACAAGGTTAGTAGTACGACACTCGGAGTCTGAGAGGAAAAGAGTGAAGTTTATCTTACTAATTTTGAGAGACATTTAGATGAACCTATCTTGTTAGATTTTGCATGAAACACATTGGAATATTTTTCTAGCATGAGAAACCTATGTAGTTATGAAGTCATGGAAATCCCAATCCTTGTACTTTCCAAAACTAATTGCAAACCAGCAACCAACAATTGTTACTACTGCTCTTTGTTTTTTAAACCACACCTTTTTTTACTTATTCACCAGTTACCTAGACAAATGCCTGATAGAATTTTTTCCTATTTCTAGTGGGACCGAACCCAAACTAGTTGGATTCTATATTTGAATCATCAATAACTGTTATACTTTTTAGGAGACATCAAATTTTGGAACCATTAGCAGAGATTCAATTACGAAGTGGATTGATTGTGCATATTGGGTTATTGGATTTGTTTGAAAATTTTACTTTTCTATTGTTTCTAGGGAACAGATAGATGCATGTCCAGTACTCGGAGTTAAGGTAATCCCTTGATTCCATTTGATCTTGAACTTGAAGGAACTCTGTAACAAAATCAAAGGATGGAAAGGGAAGGAGCTCATGATCAAGGAGCCCTACTCGAGGTCCATTATCCGTTTTGTTTAATGGTTGAGAAAATGCTAAGAAAGTAGTTTCCCAATTAGCAGCAAAGGAAGAGAGGGTAGATAAAAAGAGGCAGCTATCTAGTTGCACTTGATTTTAGGGATAGATTGAGAAGAAATAGGCAACAACAACCCCTCTAACAAAACTCTACCTATTTATGATGATCTAGAGGAAGACTTGGGGTATGTAAAGTCGACTGAAATAGGTATAACCATTCCACTAAAATTGTGACACGACCCGAACTAGTGACTGACTATATCGGGTATCTCAAGTCTTGTGTAGACCGAAGGTCACCCCCTACACCTAACCAACCCAAACACAACATACCCCAAAGTCGGGTGAATTTCAAACATATAACAAGATAGCGTGAAATAGATTAAGAAAGTTTTAATGCATGTCCAGAACCAACCATTGACAACCATCAAATGACTAACTGACACCACCCAATAACAACAGTAGTCCAGAAAAATCCTTCTAAACAGTGAAAAAAATAAATTCCAAAAAAGTGTCGAGACATGCCCCGGATAATAGCCAAAAATAATATCTAATAGTCTATAATAAAAAAAAGAAATAATATCCTAAAATAGAGCCTTCCAAAGTATAAAAGATCACCACTTCAAGCTGACTCTTGATCAATCAATGATCACTAAGTATAAGTAGTAGAAGTACGGCCAAATCTTATATCTCATGGGGATACGACATTCGAAGACTGTTAGCGGGGTGAATGTGACACGACCCAACCAGGGGACTTGTCGTATTGGGTATCTCATGTCCAACCAGGGTTGGAGACCACCCCAGATACACAATCCAACCATCCAGCATATACCCTGAGTCAGATGAATTCCAAACATAAAACAAGATAGTGTGTCATTTCACAAATCCAGACTCTGGGATAGGTCAATGATCGGGACTGACCCAAATGAGCCCAACCATCCCAGACCCTACCCATAATCATAACCAAAAAAAAACATAAGTCAGAATCAAAAAAATTACGAAGTTCCTATCCATTATATAATATAAAAGGATAGAACAGATAGAAATTTAGTCAACTGGTATTAGCCCCAATACCAATGCCAATGCTAAGGCTGATGCCACTACCGATCCTACCCATGCCAACCCATAATAGTTCCACAATAGGCTCTACCAAAAAGAAAATCAATACCTGGTTGGGACACACACTCAACCATAGCCAAAACCAATATCCATAAAGTATCCAAAATAACTAAAGATGCCCATGATATGAAATGGAGCCTTTTGGAATATGGAATCGCACCACTTCAATCCAACCAAGCAGATCCATAATCCAATCACTAAGAAGGAGGAGTAGAATGGTCGATTCCTATATCACATAGTGATATAGCCGCCTGAGGATAGGTTAATGGGTGAGCGCTAGCAAGTACTCAGGATAAGGATAAAATAATGCCATCCAGTAAAACCAATTAAGCTAACCTTATGAATACAAACCATATGAATATATATAAATATATATATAACACCATGCTGACAAAGGGAACTAGGTTTAACATCCCATTAAAATTATTAACCTGGGTGCGTGTAGCTTAACCGTCCTAGAACCCCCAACAGTCTAATGGGTAAGGTGTAACCCCTTGAATGGGCCCTGATGCACGTAGTCGCACGAACCAAAGATACAATAAGAGTAGGGGATTCCTGATTACCCTTCGCTCTCGATGATATAGATGCATAATGTACTTAGAGGATTCCCATGTACCTCCTAGTTTCATATATGATCGCTATGACCAACCCCTCATGTTGGCAAACATGAGTTTCCAGTGTCCGCCCATTGGACTGGCACCATTACGATTAGCTATCATACCCCGTTTTTATTTCCCAATTAAAACTATTTCAAACCAACCAAACTATTATTCCATTATTATTAACCAAGACTATGGATAGTAGCATCATCATACCTACTATAGCTTGCAAACAGTATCTATGGACAACTTTTTTAGGTAAAGGGATTCCCATGTACCCATTGATTACATTATCAAGTTAACTTGGGGGAATCCCGTGTACCCCACATGTGTTCCATTATTAAGTTTGCTTGGGGGAAACCCACGTACCCCACAAGTTGTTCATTTACATATTTACTTGGGGGATTCCCTTGTACCCCACAAAGAAGTTTAATTAGCCGTAACCATTCCAAACCATATAAACTATTTATGAAATTTAGGGTTCGATTATGAAATCATACCATGCAATAGTTCCATTTGAAGTCCAATAGTATATTAAAAGCATTCCCATGGGCATTTTATCAAATATGTTGGGGGCATAATGTTTCCAAAACCAATTCCAATTACCAATAAACCATTCCCATGCAACCAATTGTCCAAACCACTATTAAAGCATGTAAAAAAATAATTAAAACATGGGAAACCATGACCAAGCATTTAATACCAAAACCCCAACACATATTTGAAAAACCCAAAATTATACAATAATTATTCCATGAAAACATTGTATAAACCATGCCTTTAGATTGAATTAACAACGAGGGAGAAGTATATTTCCTTAGATTATAAAGATAACGGAGTGAAATCACCCAAACAAGCCCCAAATTTCTCCTCTAGGTGAAACCCTAGCATTCCATTACCCAGGAGCCTTAGAGAGAATTAAAGTGTTTCTAAGTATTTAAGATTAGAATATTAGGGCAAATAACCTCCCATATATGATATAAGTCATAGGGACATAATTGGTTAAGAGATGAAATGTCCAAACTACCCCCAACATAACTATATAAAATCCCTACAGTTGGGTACGACTCAACCATACTGGTCGTACCTTCTAATATGAGTGGTATCCACCAATCATACCCTAGACCCCCTTAGACCCCCAACCTACTTGTCAACATACGAACATGAGATACCTACCGTATCCAAGGATATGACTAGTACCCTCAACCCGTATCCAAAATAGAACATAGAGGAGTTTACACTGTCCAACATACAAGTTGGTCAATACCGCTTGTACCTAATCTCATAACCCATGGTGAGCCACTCGTACTCAGATGTAAGTTACTTTACTAAGTCTCATATTAAGTAAAGGAAAACCCAAACCATACGACCCATCAACCACCATATGACTCATACTAATAAAGGCATACCCTTTACAGAAACCAATCCAACCTACCAACCAGCACTGGTTGGTATACTACCAAGCCTTACCAATCGTACCCAGCATACGACATGTACCCCTTAGTCGTACCTTGTCCAGAAACCAAAAGTCCTGGAAATTTTCTAAGTGTCCCAAAACCCAAGGTGTTTCATAACACTAACACGTAACTTATGGATAAAGATAAAATAATGCCATCAATTCAAATAAAGTCAATGAATGCACAATAACCATATGCAAATAAATAGATACATATTATGCTAGGATAGGGAAAAAGGTTAATAATTCACTTTAAATCCTTAACCTGGATTACGTATCTCAAACGTCATATAGTAGTACCCATGGGCGGTATGGGCCCAGTCCTCACCCCTTGGTCGGGCCCCAGTGCGTGTAGCCGCAGAAATCAAAGAATAATCCCATATATATACACAGGAAGACTCAAACCTCCCAACATATACCAAGGTGACTAAAGAACCCAATCATACAATGATTTACGGGGGACTCAAACCTCCCTAATCATGAAATAATAATAATAATAATAATAATAATAATAATAATAATAAGAGGGACTCAAAACTCCCTGGTCACCTTGACTCCTGCATCGACAAGTGCAGTTTCCAGTGTTGGTCACCCTAACCTCCACTTTCGCAACTCAGGAACACAACCCTTATTAGAGCCTATTTAAAGAATTTATCTCACAATCGCAATCATGAACCATATTTCACATTAAGGCATACATGGTCGGTATCGCCACACCCACTACACTTGTAAGGTAACACATCATGCCAAAAAAAATTTCATTCACTTGGGGAGAACAACTCTTTTTTTTTATTAATACAGGGTACGGGAACATTGACTCCATTTGTTCATTAAATCATATCATTGTATTTCAAATATCTCTTTATATCATTTCATAGTTCAAGACTAGTTTAAATTACAAATTCCCACCTTTCTCATAACTAAAAACCAAATTCACACAATGAGTTGTGGTCATAACCACTTCAAAAGTCACAAGTTTGTGAAAATTACAATTCCCTTGTTCATTCACCATACCCATACACCCACAAGTTCAAAACCTTATTTAAAGAATGAATAATCACAATTAAATCATATAAAAACATTGTTCAACATTAAGCATTCCAAACGCACAACCCTTATTTTCAAAACCAAAACAATTCCATGTGAATAACACTTTAATACATTTGGTTTTTTACCAATTAACAATGAGGGAAGAGTCACATGCCTGTAATAGAAAGATGTACTGAGAAAAATCCCCTTTTAGAGTTATAATTGATCAACCATTTGAAAACCCTAAGTATTCTTGACCTTAAGGAATTTGAGAGTGTTGAGAAGTTACTTTGATGAGTTAATGAGGGCTAATAATACCCTAGTGAGGTTATAAGACGTGGGTTTCAAGTTGGGTAAGAGGGGAAATATCTAGAATGCCCTTAACTTAAAAGCTAAAAAAAGGTCGTCTTTGACTATGAGTCAACCATCAACTCATAACCACTCTTTACGACTTGTTACAACGAGTCAAAAATAGGGAAAAACAAGGGAAAAACCACCAAGGTACCCTACATTGCTGACATTAGAACTCAGCTACAGGACTCATAATATGAACGTATGACTTGCAGGGTCCATTTGTAATCAACATAGAACCCATTTAGGGTATACACTAGACACCCTATGATTTACACCCTACGATGAGTAATAAATCCCTATGACTCATAGCGAGCCACTCATACACAGAGCAAAATCATGCCACAAACTTACATGATTTGGCTATGACTCATCCTAATAACTCATCAGGATACCCTACGATTCATAGGACAAGTCATAACCAGGGCAGTAAGATCAAAGATCAAGGAAGTTTCAAGGGCTAAAAATCCAGGGTATTTTAATTCTCCCCCACTTGGGTCATTTCTCCTCGAATGACAGGATAAGGAATTTATTAACCCAAATTTACTCCACATAACTCTACTCTTTCCTTTAACAAAGACAGAAAATAAGATGCTAAGGAATACACATACCTTAAGCATGATTATCCAAAGTGGAAAACAAGAATGGATGTTTGAACTTCATGTCCTCTTTGGCTTCCCAAGTAGCCTCTTAAACCTTGTGGTTCCTCCATAGAACCATTACCAAACCTACATCCTTCGTTCGCAACTAATGAACTTGACAATCCAAAATTTTCACCCAGACTTCTTCATAAAATAAGGAATTAGAGACACCTACCTCCATCGAAGGAACAACCATCAAAGGGTCACCCACGCACTCCTCAACATCAAAGCATGAAACATTAGATGAATGGAGATCAAATTGGAGGGTAATTCCATTTCATATGCAATGTTACCTACCATCTTCAACACCAAGTATGGACCAACATATTGGGGGATAAGCTTTACCTTCTTACCAAACCACACCACTCCTATTATGGGGGATATATTGAAGAACACCCAATCACCAACACTAAACTCTAACTTTCTTTCCCTCACATCCACGTAGAAATTTTGGCAACTTCGGGTGGATTGAATCCTATTCTGAATCAACTTTACATTCTATATAGATTGGTAAAAAAAATTTAAGCCAAACATCTCACCTCACTAACTTCAAACCACCTGATAAGAGAATTATACCTCCTACCATAGAGGACCTCAAAAGAATCCATACCAATACTATAGTGGTAGTTATTATTATACACAAACTCTATAAGAGGAAAATAATTAATCCAACTACCACCATAGTAAATCACACAAACTCTAAGCATGTCTTCAAGTGTCTGGATAGTCCTTTTCGCTTGACCATTTGACTGCATGTGGAAAGCAGTACTAAGGCTCACCTTAGTTCCCAAACCTCTATGAAATGAATGTAAAATCTATGATAAGAACTAAGTACCATGATCTGACATGATAGAAATAAGTGCCCTATGCAAATTTACAATCTCTTAGAGAAAAAACTTAACACTATCCTCTACCGAATAATTAGTCCTCACTGGCAAGAAGTAAGCAGATTTAGTCATCTTATCCATGATGACCCAAATTGAATCAAACTAATTTTGAGATCGAGGAATACCAGTAACAAAATCCATATTAATCACTTCCTACTAATACACAAGCAACTAAATTTCTTGATACAACCCCTTAGGCCGCAAGTGATCAGACCTTCACTTATTGACACACCATGTATTTATCCATAAAACTATCCACATCTCTCTTTATAATGTTCCACTAATAAATATCCTTATGATCATAATACATTTTCACCAAACCAAGATAAATCGTATACCACGACTTATGAGCCTCAGCCAAGATCCTCTTTCGTAACCCATCTATATTGGGAACACATAATCTACTTTGGTACCTCAAGATACCATCGCTGCCAATTTCAAAAGATACAACCTTTTTGCTACCCCTCATCTCCCTTAATCTTTATTAAGATAGGATCCCATACCTGTTTCAACTTATTTCAGTACCAAGAGAGGACTATGCCACCTTTTGCACATACATACACCCATTTTTAGAGTTCAACAGATAAACTCTAAGGTTTGACAAAAGGTGAATATGTTTAACCAATTCCCACTTATCCTCATCTACATGAGCTAAACTCCCCATGGATAACCTTCTAAGGGAATCAACAATCATATTAGCCTTACCTGGGTGGTAGTGTAGATTCATGTTGTAGTCTTTCAACAACTCAAGCCACCTCCTTTGTCTGAGATTCAACTCCTTCTAGATAAATACATATTGCAAGCTATTATGATTAGAAAATATATCTACGTGGACCCCATACAAATAGTAAGGCTAAATTTTTAAAGCAAACAACACAGCTAATAACTCCAATTCATGAGTTTGATAGTTCCTCTCATGAACATCCAATTACCTAGAAGCATAAGCCACTACCCTACCATGCTGCATCAACACACAGCCAAGTCTCACACAAGAT